>NW_020172779.1:22141836-22154167 GCF_003031525.2 Neophocaena asiaeorientalis asiaeorientalis | reverse complement strand
GGCGGGGGGTGGTGCCTGCACTGCTGACAGCAGCCCCCGCCCGTCATCTGGCCTCCCGCCCACCTGGGAGCTCCGTGCCTGGAGTCCCGATGAGCTGCGTGGGTGGGAGAGGAGAGCCGGCTGGGCAGGGCGGGGCTGGGCCTTGCTGAGCTGCTGCCTCACTCCTCCCTTTCCCCCGCCTCCCGCCCCGCCCACCCAGCCAGTGGATGGGGTGCTTGGGGGTGGAATGCAGGCCTCAGGGGCTGGTGCGGCTGCTGCAGAGCCAGCCAGTAGACGGGGTCTCATCCCACGACAGGGCTGTGCCTCCCTGTTCTGTGCCATCAGCCACGTTCCCCCCACCAGCTCTGCACACCTGACAAGGGGCCATCCTGATCGCATCTGCCTGGAGGATGGAATACTTCCTACACTGTGTAATATTTTGGATATATTGGGTTAAATAAAAAGTGATTAAAATTAATTCATCTCTTTATTTTTTTTGGTGACTACTAGAAAATTTGAAGTCACAGTTTCGGCGCACTCTGTTTCTCTGCCTTGCCCAGAGCGCAGAGGACAAGGACCTCCACTGGGGGGCGCTGAGCTTCCTTCGAAAGCTGGGGGGTGGGTGGCGAGCAGGGCCGTCCAGGGGAGACCTCAGGGCAGTGGGGGGCACCGGGTTTGCTGATCCTGACGGCCCTGGGGGAGGGCTGAGTACTGGGGGGTCCCTGGAGTTCTGGCTTCCCCACCTGTCAACCTGGGGACCCCAGAGGGCTCCATGCTCTGGGAAAGGCCCTGCCCAGGCTCCAAGGCGGCCAGGATCTCTGCGGGGTGCCGTTCCAGAGCCCGAGGCCCTGAGCGGTCATTGCCAGTGAGTGACTGAGGACACCTGGGGGCGCCAGGCTGCAGCCAGGTCACCCCCCCTCCTGGCTTCCAGCGCCTGAGGCCAATTCCACACGGTCTGGCAGAGGTGTCCCTCCCAGATCAGACTGGGCTGTGGGGCTGGAGGGGAGACTGGCAGCCTGGTGCCACCTCGCCGACCTGCACAGGGTGTGCCCAGCCCTGGCTCTGCGCGCAGGCCCGTCCTGTCACACCTGGCCCTCCCTCTCCGCGCTCAGGGCTCAGCTGCCCCTGGGGTCAGTCTCCCTGACCCAGGGGCTCCCGGCCATGGGGAGGGGTTTCTGGCCCCAAATGTACAGAGACTCCCCTCATAGGCACTTCAGCCCCCGGAGCTTGGGTTAAAGATGCAGATCCCAGAGCCTAGCCCGAGGCCAGCTCTACCAGAATCCTTTTGGGGTAGAAGGGTGGCATCTGACTTTCAGGCCCTGTGGGGGTTGCCCTGTCCCTTCCACATGGAGGAAACCCTGGGCACCCTGATGGACAGTCTTCGCCAGTCTCTCCCCTGGGCTGGTTGTGGCCCTTTTGTTCTTGCCCCAGGGCTTGGCCCAGAAGACCAGCGGGGGCTCAGCCAGGGACGCCTGTAGCCTCCGCCTGGATGGTGACCCCTTGGTCCAAAAAGGCACCCCTGTACCTGGACAGGAGGGGTCTGGGAGGGGTCTCTGGGCCCAGCCCACAGAGTGGACCCTTGCTCATGATCTCCTCTGTCCCCAGGCTTTGGACACTAGGCCTGGTGTGAGGGCTCTGCCACCTGCCCTGTGGGAAACGTCCTAACCCAGATGCCTGTCCCCAAGATGCCAGCTGTTCAGAGCACCCAGCCTCCGGCTACCACGTCCCCAGTGCCCGGGCCCAGCCCCACCCTCTGTCCGCACTTCACCACTTCACCAGAGAGGGTGGACCACTGTCCCAGGTGGCCTCTGCTTTCCACTGACTCAGAGCTACTTACATGTCAGCCGGTTGTAGAAAACCACCATCACACAGATAATCCTGGTCCACGGGACACACGTGACTCTTGCTGCATCTCTTTGTCAGTTCATTTCAGCATTTCTTCCTCCCTGCTTATGTGTGTTCCCTGGATTTTCCTTTGAACTGGTTGAAACATTTTCCTGGGTCCCTCACTGCTGAAGGAAATAATGCCTTTGACACGTGTACATTTCATCGATGGCCAGAAAACCAGAGCATGGGCTTCCTTTCACCCACAGAGACCTGGCCCTATTTAAACTCAAGCTTCCCTGGTACCCCAACCTCAGGTGCCTCAGGCCTCCCTGGGGGGGTTGCCCCTCTTCTCCTGGAGAGAATAAGTTAGGGTTGTTTCCAGGATGCAAGGCTGGCTCAATATTTGAAAATCAAGCAATGTAATCCACTATGTTAGCAAACTAAAAAAGAAAAATCACATGAGCGTATCAATTGATACTGAAAAAATAGTTGAGAAAATCCAACAGTCAAGTCATGATAAAAATGCTCAGAAAAAGCAGGAAGAGAGGGGAATGCTCTCAACTTGATAAAGAGCATCAAAAAAAAAAAAAAACCTGACAGCCAACCTCATGCCATTGGAGTGGAAGGCTGAATGTTTTCCTCCTGTGATCAGGAATAAGGCAGGGATGTCTCTCTCTCCACTCTCATTCAACATAGTAGTGGAAGTTCTAGCCACTGGAATAAAGCAAGAAAAATAAATAAAAGGCATACAGATTGAAAGGAAGAAACCGAATTGTTCCTGTTTGCAGATGACGTGATTGTCTGTGTACAACATTCCAAGAAATCGACAGAAAAATCTCCTAAAGCTAGTAAGTGAGTTCAGCAAGGTTGCAGGATGCAAAGACCAATGCACAAAAGTCAACTGTGTATTTCTATGTATCAGCAACAAACCTCCCTCCCTGCATCACTCGTGTGCCTGGAGAGAGAGTAAGGTTCCCCGGCCTTGGAGGTAACCAACCGATGGCTGGCGGAAGGGACTCCTTTCGAGGAGGGCGGGGGATTGGCCACGAAAATCCTCTTCAGGCCTAGGTTTAGGCAAGCTGAGGCAGCTTCTCCCAAAGTGAGCTGGTCCTTTCCAAGGCTGATAGGTGGGGACGATCCAGCCTCAAAGAGGTGGCCAAGGAAAAGGTGAAGGAATCAAGTGACTGTCCAACCCTGGGAGATGGAGGCTGTGGGAGCCTGCCCCCAGAAGAAATACCCACCACATTCCCTCACACAGCTGTCACCTCACACGGTCACCGGTCACCAAGGTGGTCCTTGAAGGAGAAACAACGCCTGTCATCAGCTCTGACTCAGGCAAGGACTTGTGGGTTATGCGTGTGAAGCAAAAAGGTCACTGCCCTAATATACTGCTAGTGATCCTGATGCCCTACCTGTGGCGTCTGGGATGTCCACTTTGCTTGTGCTGTGGCTGAGGTCGAGGGGGGCTGAGGATGGGACCCCAGAGTCCACACCCCTGGTGGGTGCCCAGCCCATGGAAGTCCTCACACAGGGCACCGTCACTGACCCCGTGCTGGGGGCTCAGAGGTGACTTGAAGGGCTCACGGTCAAATGGGGGGACGGGCCACACTGGCAAACTCAGTGTGGGGAAGGTGCTCCAGCAGCCACTTGGACGCAGTGCCCAGGGAGCAGGTGAGGACAGAGTCAGGCAGTGAAGTGGGAGAAGAGGGGGTTTCTAAGGAATCATCACAAATAATAACATCTATCTCCCCTGCTGCCTGCCCGACATCCGTGCCCCTGTCCTTCCTCCCTGAAGCCCTGACTCTGTTTGAGGCGGCCATGTGGCCCTTCACAGAGCCCCTCCCCAGAATCTCTAGCCACGTGGCCCATTTCTTGCCAATGAGGAGTAAAAAGTCCCTGGGGAGGGCTTACAGAAAGCTCTTGTTTTCATCTGACACAGACCCTTTCACCCTTTTGGCTGCCTGGAGTGGTGATGTGATAGTTGGAGGCAAAGCAGCAATACTGGAGGTAAGAGGTATTAAAATATATATATATATATTTTTTTCTTTTGCGATACGTGGGCCTCTCACTGCTGTGCCCTCTCCCGTTGCGGAGCACAGGCTCCGGACGCGCAGGCTCAGCGGCCATGGCTCACGGGCCCAGCCGCTCCGCGGCATGTGGGATCTTCCCGGACCGGGGCACGAACCCACGTCCCCTGCATCGGCAGGTGGACTCCCAACCACGGCGCCACCAGGGAAGCCCTTTTTTTTGCATTTTAAGAAGGTAGAAGGAGGCAGGGTCTTTGTTGGGGCACAGAGCTTCCAAACCAGCCCTGGGCTGCCCACTCCAGACTTCTGATCATATGAGAAGAATGTCCACTGCCGCTGGGTTGGGGTTAGCCCCTGCCACACCCTCTGAGCTCATCTCTGACTTCTGCTACAGCGGACGGCAGCACCCGTGCAAGCGCATGACTTTCTGTTCAAGCCTCCCCCTTTCTTCCTTGCTCAGGGCTACCTCCAAAACGCAGGGCTGGAGTTGCAGGCCTGGCCGCGAAGTGCAGAGGAGTCGAGACCGGCAGAGGCCGCCTGCAGTCACGCGGGCAGCAGTGGGTGGACAGGTGGGCCACTCTCCTCTGAGTGGCCAGTTGACCACAGCACCGAGCTCTGGTCCCCCGTAAGCTTTCTGTCCTTAACTGACGAGCTGCCAGCTCCAGGGCCAGTTGTCCTGCTTCAGCAGACGGCTCGGGGCTGGTCTGCGGCTGGAAGGCAGGTCTAGCTCCCGACCCCTGACACTCGTGCAGTGGGTACTGGGGAGGTGGCGGGGTGGGGCTGAGGCTGGCCAGGCTGTCAGGGCTGGGCTACCGGGGCCCACATGACACACCTGGGCTCACCCGGAAGTGCTGGAGACCCTGAGGGGTAGGGGAGGTCTTGGTGCCACTGCTTTAGCAAGGGCGGTCGGGCCATCTGGGGGCTGCCGATGGCCAAGGCCTACTGGGAGAGCAGCTGCCTGAGGGATGGCCCGGGGCTGAAGGAGGCTGACCCTGGCCCTTCAGACTTGGCCAGCCTGGGATGCCCACATCCTGTGCGGCAGAGGCCGGGGCTGGGGACGAGAAGGCTTGGCCCACCCAAAGGACACTTAAGGAGCCTGTGCCTGGCTCCACATCCTGTGGACACAGATTGGAGGAGGAAGAGGCAGCAGGATGGACGGTCATCCCCAGAGAGAGCAGTGACCGGAGGCTGGATGTGCCCTGGAGCACGTGAGCCAGGGAAAACACACACACTGACGTCCGTGCAATCCTATTTCATCCTGAGCTACCAGAGCCGCATGGCTTCTCACAGGTCATCCTGTCCAGCCTCCACCTCGCAGAGAGCGCCTGACTCTGCGAGCTAATCACTTCCAGCCCCTGCCTCTGTGGAGGAAGGAGAGCAGGTTTGCCAGCAGACATGGTGCCGGCCCCTCGGCCGGAGCTGGGGAGCCGGGCAGCGTCCAGTCCTCCACGATGCCTCCTGGGAGCAGGCTCTAGAGGGGAGAGTGACACACAGGCCGTGGCTTCTCCTGCACCAGCCTCCAGGGTGCTGGAGGAGGTCTCCCCCGCCCACTCCAGGTCCCCGGGCTCTGGGGAGGCACGGCCTGGCCTCGGGCGTGCGCTCTGGAGCCTGGGCCGAGCGGACAGCTGGGAGGACAGTGCTCGGTCAGCACAGATAGCGGGAGGCCCAGGGGCTCTTGGGCTCTGGGCCAAGGGCTCCTGGCGTGGCCAGAGCGGGGCCTCCCCACCGCTCCCACTCTGCGTGAGCCGGACCTGCTCCAGAGCTGAGTCCCCGCCCAGGTGTCAGGCCTGGCCGTGGCCGGCCGTGCACACCCCAGCTGTGCCCCGTCCTTCTGCTCACTCACCTGTCCGCCCTCCCACTCGTTCATTCAACGCTCACGGCGCATCGCAACGTGCCAAGAAAGCAAGACAAGGACTCCTTTATCCCAGCTTCTTCGAACCTCCTGTGAGAGAGACCAGAAAACGAGGGAAGGGCCTTCGCCGGTCAGATGCTGTTGCCACGAGAGCAGAGGAACTGAGCTGCGGCGGCTGGTCTTCAGGCGGTCCTTCGCGCCTTCACTCCTTCGTGCGCTCCTTCCACATGCTGGGCCCCTGGTAGTTCCACAGGTCAATCACGTTGACAGACTGAGCACCCTGGCTGGCACTGGGACCCAGCGGAGGACACAGTCTCTGCCACCACGTGGCTGCGTGCGGAGGGGTGGGCGGGAGGACCCTAAGGGAAGGATGGCCAGGCTCGGAGAGCATCGTCTCATTCGACTCCGTTTAAATTTATTTATTTTATTTATTTATTTATTTTTGGCTGCATTAGGTCTTCGTTGCTGCGCGTGGGCCTTCTCTAGTTGCGGCGAGCAGGGGCTACTCTTCATTGTGGTGCATGGGCTTCTGATTGCCGTGGCTTCTCTTGTTTCGGAGCACGGGCTCTACGTGCGCGGGCTTCAGTAGTTGTGGCTCGCGGGCTCCAGAGCGCAGGCTCGGTAGTCGTGGCGCACAGGCTTAGTTGCTCCGCGGCATGTGGGATCTTCCCAGACCAGGGCTCGAACCTGTGTCCCCTGCATTGGCAGGCGGATTCTTAACCGCTGTGCCTCCAGGGAAGCTGTTGACTCCGTTTAATTCCCATGTGATCCAATGGCAGATGAAGACACGGGCTCAGAGGGAGGGCTTGCCCAGGGCCCTACAGCCCAAAGGGACAGAGCTGCCCCTCTTCCCAGACACCCTCTCCCTCCCGGGGTCAGCCCCTCGGACTCTGCTCCCCACCCGTCCTTTCCCAGGCCTCCTTCCTGCCGCCACCCACCTGGGACAGCATCCTGGGCTGGGAGGCATCTGAGAGGTCCTCCTCGGCCTGCCTCAGGGCATAGCTCCCACCCCCACAACGTGGGAGCCGCTGACCTCACCACTGACACCAGCCGCGTGCATCGTGGGCCGCACCCTCCGATTTCTTCACTGGGGAACCCCATTTACCTGGAACAGGCACAGACGCTCATGCCGTGTCCTGGGTCACCCAGCTGGTGAACCATGGGACTGGCCGGGGTGACCCCAGCGTCCAGCTTTAGAGCCGAGAACCTGGTGGGGCTCTTTCCAGTGGGCTCTGGGCTGCAGGTGAGGCCCATGCAGGGCACCAGGTGGACGGCACCCCTTCTCCACCTGCCGCCCGCTTACTCCTTTGCTTCTCCCCTCCCCAAGTTGGCCAGGATCCCCCTTTTTCTACTGGCCTTCTGTCGGTTGGCCTGTGTGGGGACCCGCCGGGACCCTGCAGGTGGAAGAGGGAGGCAAAGATAGGCCGGCGCTGTGGTCCATCCTCAGGGTGGACTCCCTTGGCCAGCGAGCGACTGCAGGTGAGCGGGCTCCGTGGGCCGTAGCTGACTGGCCTCGGTCCCGGGACCGGAAGGCTGGCTGTGATGTCAGGCTGGGGCACCTGTGGCAGCTAAACCACTGGTGGCCATCGGTAGCAGCTAGACCAGGAGCCCCGTGAGACAGCAGTCCCTCCCCCACTGTGCTCAGGGGGGCCACCCCAGTGCCTGGCCTGTGCTGGGCACTCATTTGACATTTACCGGGTGAAGGGAGGGAGGGAGACAGGAGTGGAGTGAGGACAATAAACCCTTCTCCAAAGCAGGCTTCATCTGGCCGTGTGGCTCCCCTGCGTAGATCCCACCCGCTCCTCCCACCCGCTCCTCCTCGGTCCTGGGGTTGAGGCCTTGGCCGGCCCCTGCGAGGCCTCTGGTGCCCGTGCTTGTCTCTGCCTGGAACCCGCGTGCCTGGGCCCTCCAACCTGTGCTTGTCGGCTCCTTCCTATCCCTGCCCAAGCGCCACCATCTCAGACACCATTTTCCCGTTTACCGAACCTGAGGACGGTGGCTGCGTCTCTTCTAGCCCCTTGTCCCTCCCCCACCCCTACCGCACCTGACGGTGACTCAGGGCCTGTGCTCCTCTTCTGGTTTCGTATTTCTATCCTATTTCTAGCAGAGGCGGTTCTGTGCCCAGGGCTGTCCCTGTGCTTTATAAATAAATGCTCAGTTAATCTTCATCACAACCATCACGAAGAGCAGGTCCTGTTTTACAGGTGGGGAAACAGAGGCCCAGAGTGGCTCAGTAGCCTGCCCAAGGCCACACAGCCTGCAGTGGAGGAGCAGATCTGAGCCTGAGCTCGGAGCAGGAGGGGCCCTGTGCGACTGGACCACAGCTGGGATGACCACAGGAGAAGCCAGCGCAGGCCCGGGCCACTCGGCCGTGAGCACCTTGATGCCCCCCATTCCCCACATCCCAGGTCCCTCCCCAGCACCCGCTGGAGTGTCTCTGCCCAGCCTGGCCTCCCCCTCCCGCCCCGACCTGGCCCCACTCTTACCCTTGGGTGTCTGGGAGGAGAGTCGGGAAGAAAGGGGTGGGAAGGAGGGAGGGGTGGAGGTGAGGGGGGGAAAGTGGCAGGGGAGGGGGGCCCTGGGGAGACAGATGCAGGAGCAGCTGGGGCTGGCATGGGCCGGAGCCCGGCTGGAGAAGGCGTGTTAGCAGCAATGCCCAGAGGTGGGAGAGTCCCGGAGTCTGGCGGGTCCCCCTGACGTCACGTGCTCTCTGCTGGCCTGGGCCACGTGGACGCTCAGAGTGACCACGGAGTGACTGCCCGAATCGAGCGGAAGGAAGCGAGGTGGCTGGGTGGCTCCAGCCTGTCTCGGCCTCTACCTGGCGTCCCTGCTGGCTGGCCTTCTCCATCGGGCCGCCCCTTGATTGCCCCACGTGACCTTCCTCAAATCAAAGCCCCATTCGCCACTGCTGCTCTGAAACCCCAGAAGGCTCTGTCCTGCCAAAGACAGAACCTAAATCCCAAGCCCTACATTTTAATAGGACACCAACCCACTCCCCCTGCCACGTGGGCCATGTGCCCCTGCCACAAAGCACCTCTTTTGCAAGAACATCCCCCACCCCAACCTGGGACTTGCCTTTGCTACCGTCCCACCTGCCCTGAGACCTGCTGGGTTTTCCCAGCTCCACGCCTTTGTGTGCCATTCCCTCTGCTGCGATTCCTCTTCTTTCCTCGACATCTGGCAAACTCTTATGCATGTTTCAAGCCCCAGCTCAAATGCCCCTTCCTCTGCAAGGCCTGACCTGAACTTCCCAGGCAGAAATGGACTGTTTCCACTGAGCACCTGTCTTTTTGAGCGGCTGTCCGTTTATGAGTCTGTCTCCCTACCAGGCTGTGAGCCCCTGGGGGCACAGACTGCCTTGCTCACATCTTTTTCTTCCTTTTCCAAAGCTGATGGAAGACAGTACATTCTGGGTGCTCAATTATATGTTGAATAAATGAATGAGTCAGATGGTGACAGCCTGTCATGGGGAGCCGTGGGCTGCAGCGGGACTCAGAAGAGCCTGTGTCGTTCCCATCCTGTCTCCCCACCAAGATGGGATCCATCTGAAACTTGAGTTCCATGCAGCCTCCGACATCCTGCCCAGCCCTGCCCCACCCCCACGTGGACTGTCTGGCAGCAGGGAGCAAAGTAATCTCGTAAGATGCGCAAATCACCAAGCACCAGCACAGCGTGTGCCTTGGGCAGAGCCGGCCCCTCGAGGGGGGAGCAGGCTGGACTGCCAGGCCCCCAGCCTCTGTGAGGGTGATTGCGCCCCGCGCTGCTCTCCCCAGTGGCAATCCGGATTTCTACACGCCAGACTCTGGGCTTTCCAGCTCTTGTGGTGACTGCTGCACACTGCGGGGTCAGAGGCGAGTTCCGCGGCGACAGGGGGCACGAAGGGGGTGGGCAGCCCTCCTCCAGCACCCGTACACTTCAGTCTGTCTTCGCACCTCCTCTGGCCCCCAGCCTCCTGGGGTACCCGGGGGATGGAGCCTCTTCTCTGGGAACACTCGGGCCACCTCAGCTTCACCCTTGCATGGGTGCCAGTACCTCCTGCCCGGGTCACTCACAAGTGCTTGAACTCCGGTAGCCGCAGGGGGGCTTTTCCCCTATCCCGAAGCCTGCTTGTCCCTCGCCACCATGTTCACCTCTGGATTCCACCAGGGCAGCGTCCGTCCGTAACACCCTCCTCCCCCCTCCCCCACCACTGAGCAGGTCGCACCACCTCCCAGGTATTGGCACCCTCCGCCCTCCAGCCACACGCAGCTCACACCATTTCCCCAAGAGCGCCCACCCGCCCGGGGTCCTCTGTCCCTCTCCTGCCTCCACCAGAAGCCTTCCCAGGCTGTGCGGGCTCTGTGTCCTCCCCGTGGCAAGGGGCATCCCCAGCTTGCTCCGACCTGTGGACCCTTTGTCCCCAGACCAGAGCACACTGGCAAAACCACAGGCACCTGAGCTCTCCTAAGAATCTCCCTTGAAGCCCTGGTCACCCACTGATGTCTGACCCCAACTGTGATGGACCCTGTCACCTCTATCCCAGGGTCCCTGAGCCTCCATTTCCCCACCTCTTCAGGCTCAGCCTCAGGCCTCTGTTTCCCCATCTCCTCTCTCTTCCTCCTCCCAGGACCTCTCCATCCAGGCTGGTTGAGGGCTCGGGGCAGAGCTCTCCGGGGGAAGGGCAGATGTGGCCTTCTCCCTGGCCTTGAGTAGGGCCTGAGGGCTCAGAGCCCCTCGGGGCTGTGCTGGGCAGCAGGGCCCTGGGTGGAGACTTGGCAGGGGACACTTCCCAACTCTCGTCCAGGAAGGGGTCGTGTTGTTTCTGCCTCAGTGACCCCCTCTGCTCAGCACTAGGGCTGTAGCCCTTGGCGTAGACCCCTCTGCGCTGAACCTGCCACCGGGCAACTTGCTTTGCCCTAAAAGGGGCTGCTCCCACCCGCCACCTGCCGTTGTGCTCAGAGCTTCGAAACAGAGGCCCCCAGTGCCCACGTATCACCAGGGCCCTCAGCTCAGCCCCTCCCCCTCAGTGGCCTCTGTTGCCATGGAAATGGCACCAGCCTCCAGGAGCCCCACGGATGGAGGTCCTGATTCAGATCTGGGGCCTCTGAGGACCATGCATCCTCCAGGGTCACATAGCCCCAGTGTGGCCTGGTGGGTCCAGCTCCACCCCGCTGGGATCTGAGGGGTATCAGGGGTCTTTACAGGTCTCCCCGTTACACGCCGCCGGGACCCATTCTGGCACCTCTTCCAGTGGCAAATGGTCCTGCCGCAAGTCCAAAGGGTTTGCAGGGACCGGGAGACGCCCGTGTGTCCCTCCAGTGCCCCAGAGCCTGGACTGGGCTGCGTCAGGGTCGTCTGTCCTCCCTCAAATACCCACAGAGGCCAGAGCGACCCTGCGGGCCCTCGTCTGAGAGCATCGGGCAGGGCCGAAGCCTCCAATATGTCCCCACGTCGCTGCCACTCCCAGGGGGCCTGGTGCTGTGGGCCCTCCCTCTATAGTGGCTTTCTGGCTGCAGGGAGACTGGCTCACAGATTGAGGCTTCCGGCCAGCTGCCCGCACCCCCTGCTCTCCCCGAGCCCCCGGGGTCCACCTCTCCAAGGTGCTGTTGGCATGGGGGCACTTATGGTAGAAACCCCTCAAGTGATCGTCTTGTGGGGTCGCCCCCTGGGTTCCTCGGCGACCTTGCTGGCGGCTGCGGGGCCCCGAGAGCCAGGGTCACTCTTCTCGCCTCCCTTCTTCATCCCCCCACCTGCCCAAGCCTCAAGCCACCTGCGGGCCCACCCCAGTCCAGCCCTCTCTCCGCGGGTGGACGGGGGCCCTGTTTTATCTCAACGGTGTGTGGCTCTGAGCTTTCCTCAGCCCCAGGAATCGGAGAGCCACGCTGCCGGGCAGAGGTTCTCTCCAAAGCATCCCAGACGCCAGATGGAAACCTGCGACCCCCTCTCTGAATGGGCAGAGGGTCCCGGAGGAGTTATCTCTTCAGACTGTTACAAGAAAGAAAGGCGACAGGGCACAGACCCTGCTGCGGAGCTGCCCAGTGCTGGGGTGTGGGGCAGGGAGGAGGGTTTCCTACAATTTTTCAGATCCCTGGAGGGGTTGGGGGGCCCAGGCAGGGATGGGCTGCTACCCAGAGGCCCCGCCCCAGGAGGGAGGAAGCAGCTGGTGTAGCCACGCCCCCAGCTGCGCTCCGGGGTGTGACCGGTGGAGGCGCCAGTCTTGCGGGGAGTACTAGCCGGGTCTGGCCTGGTTCCTGCTCTCCTGGTGGCTGAGAGCCAAGGCTGAGGTCAGGGAGGCAAGGGGGGGACCACACACTCTGGAAGGACCCCGCGAGCCCAAACCCATGGAATGAATGCAGGGCGGGCAGCACCCAGCGCTGGCGGTGGGGACATGCGCTGGGCCCTTCCTGCTGGCTGGCGGGAGTGGGCGCGGGGCTCCGGAGAGCGGAGCCTGGGGCGGCAGGGCCTGTCCTCGGGCCGCCACCGTCTCAGGGAACTGTCTGTGCCCGGATCGGGTCCATCTGGGCCCCAGAGAAGCAAATTCAGGGCCACGCACCTGAAGGACCCCTCAACTGTCACTGGCAGCGTTGGAGGATGGAATTCTTAGGCAGGGTGGCCTTTGGGAAGCAGGAACCGTGGCTTCAGGAGCCCTGGGACAGGATTCGACTCA
>NW_020172779.1:22120340-22141680 GCF_003031525.2 Neophocaena asiaeorientalis asiaeorientalis | reverse complement strand
CAGCGTCCCCAGGCCCCCCACCGCCAGGTGCCCCTTCAGCTGCTTTGCTCAGAGAGTGACACCTGCCTGCCACCATTGGCGACATTGACCGTGACCTTGGTCTGCCCACTTTAGTTGTCCTCAGTGGGCCCTCCTGACCTCCAAACGACCTTGAGAACCTGCACACACTGCTCCTGGTCGGGGCTGCTGGGTCTTGGGACCAGGTGGCCTGTTTCCGCCCCCACCCTGTGAACTCATAAAAGTCCTCAAAACCTCCCGCCTTGGCCGTCATCAGCCGGGCTTTCTCTGAGAATACCTTCCTCGCTGCTCTGCCGGCCGCCAGCATCAAGTGGAAGCCCCAGCCACGTGGACCCAGGCCACCCGGCAGGGTCGTGAGTGACCTCGGGCACAGCCTCCTCCTCTCAGATGTCCACAGGGTGGGCAGCACGTTGACTACCGGCCAGAGGGGCTGGGGTCCTGCCCCCTCCAACCTCTCCCGCCACACTAGCTCCTCCGCAGCCTGAGCCCCGCATCGAGTCCGGAGACCTGAGCCCTCTCCATCTTCTCAGGGCCCTTAAGGCTGCCAGGCCCTCTGGACCTCAGAGCTGGGCAGAGCCCCGTGCCAACTCCCCCTCTGGCCCCCTGCCCAGCCCGTCCCCAGGACCTAAGGTAGTGTCTGCTGACTTTTTTCTTTTTTTGCTTAAACCTCACGTCATCTTTGGTCTTAAATAAGTATATTTTTTTTTCTCATAAGGGTAATCCATTCTCATTGCAGACAAGTTGGAATTTGAGAAGGGTACAGGAAAAAAAAAATCACCCCAATCCCAACACCCAGAGATAACTCTTAATTTTAAATTAGAATCATATGGTTTTTTCATTTCACGTGGGATCCACCTCGTTAATCTTCAGAAACATGATTTTGAGCCACTGCCTCTTCCTCCTGTATTTTTGCACATGCGTGGCTATTTTAAACCAGAGAAGAATCCTTGAGTAGTGAATTTCGTATGGATTTCTCATTCATTCCATTGATTGAATTCCCAGAAGTGGGATTCTCGGCCAACTAGTGTGTGCTCCTGGGGGGCCTCATCAGAGACTCCCCTCTGGGGGAGGTTGTTGTCTTTTATAACCTTTTAAACAATCATTACATTTGAATAGCACCTTCTGTAAGTGATTTCCGCGCTTGCCTGGAGCTCATTTCTGAGTCCAGGGCTGAGTCCTTCTCCAGGCACCTGACCCTCGTGTTTGGGGACACTCTTCCCTGCTGTGAACGTAAAGCTTCAGGGAGACAGACTGAAGGCCCACCCTAAAGGGGGATAAAGGGAACCCCAGGCTTAGAAGGATGGGGAGGACGGGGCGTGGGGGGCACACAAGGGGCAGAAGGGCAGGAATGTTCCAGGCATTAGCACAGCTTGTGCAAAGGCCCTGTGGCAGTGGGAGTGGCAGGGCTGAGTGCAGGAACGGAAAAGAAAGCCTCTGTGGCCTTTGGGGGCGGGCCCTGGGGGCCAGCAGTGGCCAAGGCGGCAGGATGGGCAGGGTCCATGGGGCTGCGGCGGTTCCTTCCCTTTGACGGCAGAGGGAAGCAGCTGGAAAAGGAGGAAGATAGTGTTGGTGGGGCCAGCGAGCAGCGGAGCTCAAGGTGACCGCGCTCTCCCCTCCGCCATCTGCTTTACCAGCGGACCTCTGTCTCTGGCCAAATTATCCTCTCTGGGGTTCATTTGCCCTGGGCCACCCTAACATTACCTCCTTGGGTTCACCGTCCCCTTTGCTGACTTGGGTCTTACCTCTGCAGACTCTCGCCCACTGTCACTTCCACCCCTGGCGTGGAATGGATGACAAGGGCCTTTCCATCCTCCATGAAGGCGGTTTGGGGGACCAGTTTGAAGAAGGGGGGTTCAACCTCCGGAGGAAACTGTCTCCTCTAAATAGGGCAACAGCCCCCCAGCCAAAGCCAAGAGCCGGTGTGCTGGTCACGAGGGTCTGTGTGGAGGCGGGCGCTTCTGTGGGTGTGGCTGCTGAGGGGGCACCACTAAGAGTCACACGAGAGTGGGGACCGCTGTGAAGCGGAGGGAGCGGGGGTGGGGTGGTGGGCCGGGCCGCTGGTGGTCACGGAGGTGGCACCTCCCAGGGGGAGGAGCTGTGCAGTGGGGGCCCTGAGGGAGGTACACCTACGAGTCTGCAGCCACTACCTGGGTCCAGGTCAGCGAGGAACCTGTGGGGCCTCCTCAGCCACCCAGCCAAGACGGGTAGCATCTTGTTAGAGATGGAGGCTTGTTAGAAATGCAGACTCTGGCCTGTCCCAGACCTGCCAAGCCAGAAGAGGCAGTGGACGAAAAGCCTCTGCCACCCCGTCATGCTGGGAAGCGCAGTGGAAGCGTGGGCGGGGAGGGAGTCCCGGGGGTGCCCAGGGGTCGGCACTGGGGTTGGCACCGTCTCCCGGGGCAGGTGACCTGTCCACCCGGACCCAGACACCCGGGCGCAGTCTGGAGGTGGGGCGGGCTGGGCACCTGGGCTCTGGCCAGCGGGTCCTGTAGAGGCTCTGATGAGCTCCTCGGGCCGGCCCTCAGCCCCTCGTGCCTGGCGGCCCCTGTGATGGCCACGCCTGAGCTGTGGGTCTAGGCGTGAGGGGCAGGTGGCCACTGCCACGTGGACTCCAGACTTGGAATCACGGAGCTGCTGGGGAAGGGAGCCTGCGGGGCTGGCTGGGGCCAAGGGGCCTTGGAGGACGGGCAGCATGAGGGAGGAGCTCGAATGTCAGCCTGAGTTAGGAAACAACTCCTTGTCCTTCCGAAGCCAGGTCCCCTGGAGGCCTCGGAGCCGCTGACGGACTGTGACGGCCTGGTAGGTCGGGGTGAGGACCCTGTGGCGGGAGGCTGGCAGGTCGGGATGGCTGACTGAGGTGGGGGACCAGGTGGGCTGGCCCTGTTCCGGCAGGTGTGAGCAATGTCGCCCGCCTTCTGTCATCCCAGGACCCGTCCCCGCAGGAGGGGCTGCTCTCTATGGCAGCCGCCCCCTGCGACGGCTTCCACCGCCCCTCCGGCGGTCCTACCGCCTCTCGCCCTAGGAGCCAGAAGTGGACACTGGTGACAGGGCTGGGCGGGGCCCCGGGAGGCCCGCTGAGCTGTCTCTGGGCAGCGCTGCCCAGCCCCCGGGGCTCCGAGCAGATCCCCTCTTCTGGGTCTTGGTTCCCATCACCATGGCTAAGCATTAGCTCTGTTCACACCCTCCCCTCCGGGATTCTCTCCCGACACTTTGTGGGGGAGCGGCAGACAGAAACTTCTGGAAGGACTTCAGTGATCCACCAGGGACCAGAGCCACCCCTGTGGAGCCTTACAAGGCAGGCGAGGTCCTCCCCTGTCACCCTTGAGCCCAGTAAAGGGCCACAGCTGTCCCTGCACCCAAGAGGTGAGCCCAGGGGCCTGTCGCCCGGGCTTCGAGGCACCTGGTCCCCCCTCCGTGCCGCCCTTCCTCTCCCCTGTGAGGGAGGCACAGGGCAGAGTCACCCATCACCCTTCGAACTCTGGGGGCACAGACCCTCCCCAAGAGCCAGGTAAACACCAGCATTTTGCATTTGTTTGGGGTTCCAGTGCCTTGCAGCTCAGTGCCAGCAGGGAGGCCACCTAACAAGCACACCTGCAATGTGACGTGGCCCTGGCTATGGGTGGCAGCTGGGGCCTTCCCAGAGCAGACCCCCGCCTGGGCCAGCACGAGCCCAAGGCTATGCGGCTGTCTGGGGGGAGTGGGGCCCTGCAGAAGGTAGGCGACACTCGCACCTGGCCACAGGTGGTACCTGAGAGGGCGGGGCCCGTGTTGCACCTGACCACCTGACTTGTTTCCGTTCCCAGCGGGACACTGGCTTCACAGCCTTTTTTTTTTTTGGATCAAAGAAATATTGATTATCTTTGTGAAAGCGAGGGACAATTAGAAACCCATCCTCACCGTTATAGAGCTTCCAGGCTTTCTTCTGTTCATGAGAGAGGAATCCTATCATCTGAGTGGTCTGAACATGCTTTTTATTTGCATTTGAGAACGGTTGCTAAATTATCTTTCAAACGAATGGTTCCTCCTCCCACCCCCAGCCGCATGAGGAGGTCTGTCTTCACACTGGTTCATCTTTGTCTCGCTGACAAGAAAGAGCCTCTCTCCTCGTTTCAGTTTGTGTTTCTTTCCTCACTGGTGAGGGGACCCCCTTTTGGTTTAATTATTGGCCAGTAGGATTTCTTCTGGAAGCGTCCTCTCCAACCCCTTTGCCTGAGTTTGAAATGATGGTGCAAATCCTTACCAACTGAGAGATAGGAGCCTTTTATAGATTGATAGTAACCCTTTGTTATAGATGTCACAAACATTTTTTCAGTGTTTAACCAGTACACACTGAATATAATGCTTGCTTGGGCCCCAAGTTCACGTTGCCAGCTCTGCCAGTTCCTTCCCTTTGGTTTCTGCCTTTGCGCCATATTTAGAAAGCCTTTCTCTAGCCCAGGATTCAGAGGTACAAACCCCTCGGTCTCCTCTGTACATTCATGGTTGTAGTTCGGAAATTCAGATATCAGGACGGCCTGCTGTTTACGTTGGTGCGAGGAGCAGGGTTGGCATCCCGGTTAATTTGGGCCCCAAACGATTAGCAATTCCTTGGCACCCCGTTCTCCCCTTCATCGGAGGTTCTGAGTTCCTGCCCTGCGCCGTGTCCCCCTTTCCTGGACTGGGTGCTGGTTCGGCACCGCGCCTCCTGATCGAGTCTCAGCATCCGGGGAGGCGTGGGCCCTCTGAGTGCTGTGTTTAGAGTTTCCTGGCTACATTCACAGCAGATGCCTTGTGCACCAAGCAGCTGGGCTGCTGTGACTTGGGGCTCCAGCTGGAGCTGGAGCCGGGAGGCCTGGCTCCTCCTCAGTGCCCCCAGCACTGCCTCTCTGCTTCTCTGGGCTCTGCAGACCACTCAGGCAGGGTGACTCTGCACAGGCCCCTGAGCGGCAGCCCGCCCGGGGAGGAAGCCCTCGTCAACGAGATCAGGACCCGGTCGGTCGTGGAGAGGAGCGGGTGTCGGAGTGCATCCAGCAGCGCGGCCAGGTGGGCCGCTGACAGAGGCCTGTGCCCCCGCGGAGGCTCGCACCCCACCCTCTGCCGCTGAGGGTGGGGTCTTCTGGGCCTCAGGGTCCACTCCGCCCCTTGGCTACCACTGGCCTCTGTAGTCCCTGAAGCCCCTGACCTTCTGGCACATGCAGGGAAAGGTTCCCCAAGGTAGGAGGGAGTCAGGGCACGAGTGGAGGGCAGGTGGGCACACGACCCCACACATCGGTGCCCGTCAGCCGGGTGAGGGCCTGGGCGCCACCTGGAGCCAGAGCCCCCGGGGCCCTGGGGGCTCCCGACGACTGGGTGGCGCTGGCCCACCTCTGCAGCGTGCTGGAGACTCCTCAGCTCGGGCCTCCCGCGGCTGCTCTCAGACCGATGCGAGGGGACGCCGCCCGTGCTCCGGGCCTCTGTCCAGCGTGAAGGCCTGGGCTGCTGCCGGACTTCATTCCTGTCCCAGATTCTCTGGGGGTCTGGGGCTGATGGACAGGACCAATGGGGAGGGATCACAGCAGGGCACGTGTGCTTACAGAGGGCGACAGGCTCCAAGCATAGCTCGGCTCTGCCTCAGGGGCCGGGAACCTGGCTGACGGCTGACCCAGGCACAGGAGATCTGGCTCGGGGTGGGGAGAGCTGTCCAGCCATGGGAACAGCCTGTGCAAAGGCCATGAGGCTCGAGACAGCAGCACAGAGGGGCGGGGAGTACTCTCTACAGATACTGCAAGGCCAGGCCGGTCTCACCAGCCACATTAAGGGACTGGGCCTCTGTCCTATGGGTAGCTGGCTGCCAGGGGTCAGGCACGGGTGGGCATGGCCAGAATCCACTTAGAATGAGCGCCCTGGAGGGCTGCTGGAGGGGTAGCATCCTGGCCCTCACCTTACCCGTTCTGGGAACAAGTTGTGTGTTCTTTGCCTGCCCAGGGGAGACTGCTGGCCCCAGAGGTTCCCAGTGGACTTGGCCTCCAGCTCCCTGTCCCAGTGCTGGCGGGGCCCTGGCTGCCCTGTGCACTCTGGGCTCTGTCCCACCAGCCTCGGGGGCGGGGGGGCTGAGCACTGCGCTCTGCCTGCAGCTCATCAGGAGGGAGAAGGTTCTAGATGCCAGCATCCAGGAGCTCCTGGAGCCCTTGAACCTGGACTTCAAGTCTCCTTTGGAGAAGGTCGGTGCCCAGGTGGGGCTGCCAGGGCTTCCCACGGGTGCGGCTTGGAGACCCCTGGGGGGCTGTGACTGCACAGATCACCAAACCCGTTCCCAAATGCCAAGCCCGGCCCGGAAAGTGCTGGAAAGACAAAGGGGAGGCGTTGCTCATACCTTGGCAGCTCCAGGACACCCAGACCCAACCGGCGGGGCGGGCGAGGGTGCCAGGCCTGCAGACACTCGGGCCTCAGGGACGCCAGCTCCCCTGCACACGCGGCACTGGCTCCAGGCCTGCCGGACCTGCTCCGGGCCTGGGGGTACGGTAGTGGCTGCCCCTGGGCCTTACCCTCTAGCAGGGAGACACATGGTGATGTCAGCCCTGTTCGAGTCGTGTTGCCCAACACAGAAAGTACAAGTTTTCATTAAGAGGAAAATAAAGAGGATTCTAGAAGGTTCCGAGTTCGGTCTCCACACCCACCTGAAGTGTGATTGGGGTGCAGAGGGCCTGGCTCTGCCCGGGGCCCCTGACATGAGCGGGCCGGGAGGGCCGTTGTTGTCAGGCGCTGGGTACAGAGTGCGGCGAGGGCACCCCCTCCAGCCCCGCACAGACGGCTGCTCTCCCCACCGCAGACCTTCCTCTTCCACTTGTACGGGCTGGTCCTCAGAGAGAGCGCTGGCGAGGAGGCACCTGCCTGAGCTCCTCGAGCTGTCCCGCCAGTCGTCCTGCCACCGGGACGTGGGGCGGATTGGGCTCCCTCAGTCCCGCGGGCCGAGCCCGCCTCCTGCCCACCTTGCTGCTTCATGGCTGATGGCCCTGCCGCCCTTCCCGTGGGGACTCTGTGACTCTCACAGCACCCCAGCCCTTTGTCCACAAACCCAGGGGCCATCGGAGCAGGCGCTGAACTGCAGTGCCGGTGGGGACTGCCCGGGGCGTGTCCTGGCTCCGTCCTGGCCTGGAGGGCCCACCGAGGCTCAGGCCCTTGAGGGCGAGCAGGGTGCCCCTGCCCATCTGCTTGTCAGACACTAGACAGGTGCAGGCTGGGCCCTTAGGAGGGGTGGGTGGGCTACAAGGCACTGCCCTCTGGGACAGGCTCACGGAGTCCTCTGGCCACAGGGCATAGCGCTGGCCGTCGGTGTAACGTCGACCTCGCACCTGGAGCAGGTGTGGGCCATGCTGGAGCACCTGGGCCACACCAGGTTGCTGAGATCTGCCCCCGTGTCTCCGGACAGCCAGGTAGAGAGGGTGGTGTGGGGGCGGGGAGGGCGGGGACCCTGGAGAGCGTCCCAGGCCACTGGTGCTCTCTGAGCCTCGGTTTGCTCATTGGAACCAGCGGGGGTGGCTCTTTGCAGCCCACCTCCCTGAGGGGCTGCGGTGAGGGGCTCAGACCTTCTCCGTTCTCGTCGGGGCCGGGCAGACGTGAGCCTCATCCCCAGGACCCCACCCACGGGCTCCCGAGTCTCTGTCGGGGCTGACGGTCAGGGGCCGGGGGGCCCACCCTGACCTCTGGCTGTGCGTGTGGCCCAGGACAGTGTCCGCACGGGTGCACCTGACCTGGGGGTCTACGCTGAGCAGCTCCGCCCCCCTGGGTGCCTCGCCCGGAGAGCAGATGAGCCAGGCCGCTCAGAGGAGATAGTCTGCCCCGAGGGGCTGCGGTCCAGCCACGGCGGCGGGGCGGTGGGGAGGCACCGGGGGCCCTTCTCGCAGCCCGAAGACCCGCTCCCGACCGTGCTCCCCGCCACAGCAGCTGGACCCCGACATGCACCGGAAGCGGGTCAGCAGCGCCGTCCTGCTCTGCTACGGGCAGATGGCCGTGCACGCCGGGAAGCAGGTCCTGCCCTGGGTGGACAACATCACCTCCAGGACGGTGTACCACTTCTCCTGCAGCACCTACGTGAGCCCCGGCCTGGCCTTGGGCAGCGGGGCAGAGGAGCTGTGTGCGTGTATGTGCACCCGTGTGCCTTATGTGTGCGTGTGCGTGTGTGCAGGACAAGCCAATGTTTCTACACGTACAGTCAGCACGTCTGCCTCCTTGCCCGTCACATGGGCTGTTCTGATGGCGCTCGGAAAGCAGGGCCTGGTGAGGAGTCAGCTGTGAAAACAGGGGGAGGAGGGGCTGGCTGTGGGACATGGTGGGTGTCCCACTCGGGCTTACCCGCATCCCTGGGCATGCCTCACCTGTCACCAACCCCTGCCCGGGGGCGGTTGAGGCTCAGGCACATCTTTCTTTCCTTTTTTTTTTTTTTTGCGGTACGGGGGCCTCTCACTGTCGTGGCCTCTCCCGTTGGGGTCACGGGCCCAGCCTCTCCGCGGCATGTGGGATCTTCCCGGACCGGGGCACGAACCCGTGTCCCCTGCATCGGCAGGCGGACTCTCAACCACTGCGCCACCAGGGAAGCCCTCTTTTTTTTTTTTTAATGTTGAAAAGATTTTATTTAGAAGTGTTTACAAATTCAACATTTAGTATCTTTGCTAATTCTTTTCGAGGGAATCCCTGGTGCACAGAATTACATGACCGTAATCCTTGATTAGGGTACACTCTTACTGTTGGCCCATGCATATTACACTTGGTTTAGTTATTTGTAATAACAAAACATGTTACCCCAAACCAAGCTAGCACCTTGACTATAACCTACAAGTAACCATAAGCTCCCCCATCCTACCCCCTGCCACCCCCAGTACCACAGTTTTCAGGTGCACAGCAAACTGATAGAGTTATATATATTTTCTCAGATTCTTTTCCATTGTCGGTTATTACAAGATATGGAATATAGTTCCCTGTGCTGTAAGTAAATCCTCATTGCTTATCTATTTTATGTATAGGAGTTTGTATCAGTTAATCCCATACTCGTAATTTATCCCTCCCCCCTCCCTTTCCCCTTTGGTCACCATAAATTTGTTTCCTAGGTCTGTGAGTCTGTCTCTGTTTTGTGTATAGATTCATTTGTATTATTTTTTAGATTCCATATATAAGTGATATCGTATGACATTTGTCTGTCTCTGTCTGACTTATTTCATTTAGTATGATAATCTCTAGGTCCACCCATGTTGCTGCACACAGCAATATTTCATTCTTTTTAAGGCTGAGTGATATTCCATTGTATATATGTACCACATCTTCTCAAGCCAGTCATCTGTTGGTGGGTACTTGGGTTGTGTCCATGTCTTGGCTATTGTAAATAGGGCCACCACTTTCTTTGACGTTCAGATCCGTGAAAACAAAGCCAGCCAGCCATAAACCCTGCTCTGGCCTTCCCCATCCTAGGAGGCCCGGTCACTGAGAGACAGCAGATGGGGAGGCAGCCAAGCAGGCACCTGGGCTGGGCCCCTGAGAGCAGACTGTGAGCTGGGAGGCCGGTGTAGATGTTAGAAGACAGGTGGGGTCCCAGGAGAAGTGGGCCACTTCTGGCCCTGGGGACACTCACCTGGGGCATTGTCCAGCCCCTGAGCTGACCAGTCACTGGCTATGGCTGCCCTCGGTAAAGGGGCATAATACGGAAGGGCAAGTCCGAGCTGTCGGCAGCCAGGAGTGGGTGCCTGGATCCTGGAGGGGGCCTGGGCCAGCACGCATGTTCACCCGTGTGTCTAACCGGAGCCGGTCCTGGGGCATCGGAGGGAGGGCCACGGGACGTGACACTGGGCAGGCACTGGTTTTTTATCAGATTTAACAGTTGATGTATAACTGGCATACCAAAAACTGGACATATTTGAAACGTACAATTTCACACGTTTTGACCTATCACTGTGAAATTATCACGCAAATCAAGATAATGAGCAGATCCATGACCCCCAAAACTTCCTTGTGCCACTGTGGAGCCCCTCCTTCTCCCCCCCTTGCCAGTGAAACGACTATCTGATTGCTGTCACTATAGATCAGCTTGCATTTTATAGAAGCCTGTACTAGTGGAATCACACACACACAGTTACCCTTGCCTGGGGTCTTCCTACTCGGCACAATGAATTTGATTTTATGGCTTTCCCACCATTTGCCGATCCACTCGCTGGGTCATGGGCATTGGTTTTGCTCCCAGTTTGGGGCTGTTACGCACAGCGCTGCCGTGAGACTCATGTAAGGTCTCTGTATAGACGTGTGTTTTCACCTTTGTTGGGTGAGTGCCTAGGGGTGAAATGGCTGGGTCATTTCAACCAGTTGCCGAGTGTCCTCCCACCCTCAGGAGCGAGACTTCCAGCAGCTCCAAATCCTCATGGAGACGCTGTAAAGTGGGTCTTTTAAATTTGAGCCGTTCTAATGGGCTTGTAGCGGTGTCTCGTTGTGGTTTAAATTTTCATTTCTCTACTGACTAATTTGGGGAACATCTTTGCATGTGCTTTTTATATCCTTATATCTTCTTTGGTGAGGTGTGTGTTCAAATTTTATGCCTAAGTTTTAAGTCGCTTTATTTGTTTGGCTATAATCTCTACATGAGCCCTAATCAGTTATGTGATTTGAAAGTATTTTCTCCCAATTAGTGGCTTGTCTTTTCATTCTCTTACTGTCTCCTCTGAAGAGCAGAAGTGCTTAATTTTGAGGAAGTTCAATTCATCTATTTTGGGTTTTGGTATCGTACAGGTGACCCTCTGCACCCATGGGCTCCACATCTGCAGATTCAACCAAACTCAGATAGAAAATATTTGGGGAAAGAAATTCCATAAAGTTCCAATAAGCAAAACTTGAATTTGCCTGGCTGTCAACTATTTATATAGCATTTACACAGCATTAGGTTACTTATTACTTACAAGTAATCTAGAGACGATGTCCAGTATATGAGAGGATGTTCATAAGTTGTATGCAAATCCTGCACCATTTTATATACTAAGGGACTTGAGCATCTGCGGGGGTCCTAGAACCAATCTCCCACGGATACCAAGGGATGAATGTATCTAGGAAATCTTTGCTGAACCCAGGACGAGAGATTTTCTCTATATTTTCTAAATTACGTTTTCTTCTACAAGTTTTGTAGTTTTAGATTTAACACTTAGGTCCGTGATCTGTTGTTTTTTTTTTTTTTTGCGGTACGCGGGCCTCTCACTGCTGTGGCCTCTCCCGGTGTGGAGCACGGGCTCCGGACGCGCAGGCTCAGCGGCCATGGCTCACGGGCCCAGCCGCTCCACGGCATGTGGGATCTTCCCGGACCGGGGCACGAGCCCGTGTCCCCTGCATCGGCAGGCGGACTCTCAACCACTGCGCCGCCAGGGAAGCCCCCGTGATCTGTTTTGAATTAGTTTTTATATGGTCTATGGTATGGGTTGAGGATGAATTTTTTTGCACGTGGATACCTAGTTGTTCCAGAAGCCCACTTCTCTATTGAATTAACTCTGCACCTGTGCCAAAAATCAATTGACCACATGTCTGGTTCTGTTTCTGACCTCTTTATTCCGTTCCACTGATCTAGAACTGTCTTTATGCCAACACCACATTGTCTGCTCATGGCAGCTTTATGATAAGTCTTGGAAGTTGAGCGGTATGAGTCCTTCAACTTTGTTCATCTTTTTCAAAGCTCCTTCTGCTATTGTAGGTTCCTTGCGTTTCCATATGAATGCGAGTCAGCAGACTGGCCGCGACTGAACGGCATGCTGGAATTCTGTTTCATCTCTAGATCAGTTTGGGGATAACTGACATCTCAACATTGTTTTACCTTGTGCTCTGTGACCTCAATCCACCTCTCCAGTTACTCAGGCTTCTTGAATTCCTCCAGACCATGCTTCTCTTTTCTCGCATACCTTTTGTCAGATCTTTCCAATGTATTTCATGCTTTTTGGACTTGGCGGATGATATTTAAAGTTTTTATTTTCCATAAAAATTAAAAAAAGAAGAAATATTTTAATGTCCAGTTGTGCCCTGTTGGTATATACAAATGCAGTTGATTTTTGTATATTGATCTTGTACCTTCCTGCAACCTTGCTCAACTCACTTATTAGCTTTTTGGATTTCCTGTAGATTCCATAGGATTTGAGGCATGTCTTCCGTGCATAAAGGCAGTTTTATTTAATAAAGTCTCCCTCTCCGATCTCGGTGCCTTTTCTGTCTCATTCTTAACTTCCGGCACACGCTAGAACCTCGAGCACAGTGCTGGCCAGCCGTGGTGAGAGCAGACCCCTCATCTTGCTCCTGATCTGATGGAGAACGCACCTGTCTTTCCGTTCAAGCATGCTGCTAGCTGTGGTTTGTGGTGGGTTTTTAGAAGCTCCTCGTCAGGTTGAAAAACTTCCCTTCTGTTCTTAATTTGCGGAGAGTGTTTACGAGGGTGGACGTTGGACTTTGGCAAATGCTTTTGCTGTATCTACTGTGATGGTCAATTTTGATATGTTGTACTTTCCTTTTCACTCAGTTCAAAATACTTTCTAAATTCAGTTTGGATTTTTAAAAATTTGCTCTATGACTTATTTAGAAGTACGTTAATTAGGTTCTAGTTTAATTCCTTTTTTTGTCAAAGAAAACACTTTATGCAAGTGTGAATCTTTTAAAATGTATTGGCCCAGACTACAGCCTGTGTCGGTAAACATGCTGAGCAGGCTGACAAAGGCGGTGCATCCCACTCTCCCTGGGGCGTGCCCACGAACGCCAGCCAGGTGAAGGCGGGGGTAGTGCTGTTTAAATCTTCTGTGTACTCACCAATTTCGTCTCTTCTCTCGGTGACTGAAAGGGGTGTGGAAATCCCAGTACAACTGTAGATTGTCTCTTTCCTGTAGCTGCATCAGGTTTGCTCCGTTTACTTTGAAGCTCTGTTCCACAGGTGTCTTAGGACACCTGTCCTCTTGGAGTAGGGACCCCAGAACCATTAGGGAACCACCATCCTCACTACGGGTCTGTTCTTTGCTCTGGGGTCGACTTTGTCTAGTGTTAATGTAGCTTCTGATGGTATCAGCATCACAGGCCTTTTTCCTTTTAACCTATCTGTGTCTTAGAGCGGGTCTTTTTTCATGGGAAGCGTAGAGTTGGGTCTTTGCTCTTCGGGTGAACTGCCCGTAGGGGGAGGGGACAGAGGGTCCTCCTGTGATCAGGAGGTGCTGGAGAGGAGGCGGCCCTCCCCTGAGGAGCACTGCCTCCCAGGGACAGAGGTGTGAGCCCCACAGCACCCTGGCAGCATGGACTCAGCGGGAGAGGCTAAGGGCTTTGCAGAGTGAAGACCAGTCAGGTCGTTCCCAGCTCAGCAAGGAGGGAGAGGCCAGGCTTGGGAATGGGGCCTGTCTTGGCCAGCTTGGGTTGCCGTAATGAACCACCACAGATGTTGCCACTGAGATCCAGACATCGGCAGGGCTGGTTCCCCTGAGGCCTCTCTCTTTGGCGTGTAGACAGCCATCTTCTCCCTGTGTCCTCACGTGGTCATCTCTCTGTGCGTGTCTGTGTCCTGATCTCCTCTTCTTATAAGGACACTAATCATACTGGATTAGGGGCCACTCTCATGACCTTGCTTTAACTTAATCACTTATTTAAAGACCTTTTCTCCAAGTACATTCATATCCTGAAGTACCTGAAGTACCGGGGCTCAGGACTTCAACACAGGGGTCTCGGCGACACAATTCTGCCCATCATGGGGATGCAGGGACTCTCTAAAGGGGTCGTGAGACCAGGGCCCCGTGGCTGTTGGGGACTGGTGAGTGAAGGGCCAGCACTCTTTCCTCGGGCGCCCGTCCCCTGGATCTTGGGGTTGGGAAGGAAGTCTCCGTGGCCAGGGCACCACTAGCCTCTCTGGAATCTTCCTGTGAATCGGCACAGGATACCCACGGGGCTTGGGGAGTGCACACTGTCATGGGGGCACTGCTTCCACCCTCGCGAGCACAGTTGGGAGTGGGGTGCTTGCCAGGCCCAGGGCCTCAGGCAGGGCCGGGGGGCACGTGGGCCCCCGCCGGATGCCGACTCCATCTCTCCTCCCCCCCGGGTGGAAAGCAACTTCAGCGGCTACCACCAGTTTCTCATGCAGGCGCTGGTGCACCTGGACAGCCCCGACGGGCGCCTGAAGCTCACGGCCATGCAGTTCATCGGTAGGTGCCGGCCGTCGCCCCGCCTACGTGGCAGCCACACTTCTGGGCCCTGGGGTCCACTCCAGCGGGCGGTCCCGTCAGCCAGACGCCAGCCTCCTGTCGGTTCCCGGCTCGCCTGCCGGGGCGCCACGCCTCCACCCTCCCTCCATGCAGGGGGAATCCTGCAGGACTGCTTCACCGGTCTCTGCTTCTGCCTGAAGAAGGGCGACGTGAAGACCCTCAAGAAACGTAAGCACGGGGCCACTCTGAGCCGGGCTGGGACCCCACACGGGGCCTCTCGTCTGACGCTGGGGGGCCTCTGCTGGCTTGTGTCCAGCCTCAGCCTCACCCACGGGCAGGCCAGCATCTTGTCCTTGAGAACTGCTTCCAGGACAGGCCGTGACCACCCCCCGAGACACACACCCCACGTGGGCCCGGGGACAGGCCGTGACTCCCTCATGGACCCCTGAGACGGAACCCCCTGGAAGGGCAGTGTCTGCACAGACCAATGTTTCCAGGGCAGGGTCCTGTCCCCTCCATCCGTGCCTGCCCTCAGCACCACAGCAGGCCGCGCTGCGGCTGGAACGGCTGTGCAGTTGGGCACTTGGGTCTCCACTGCAGACTTCGAGATGCTCAAGCAGGACCCAGGCTCCGTGAGCTGAAAATTCTACAAGAGCTTCTTCGAAGACATCGTTGAACCGTCCCAGTATGTGCTGATCTTCCGAGTTCGCGGCTGCTGATGGCTGCGGTTGATTTCGTTGTGTTGTGTTGTGTTTTTTGGTTCGGTATTAAATGTGACAAATTCCCTCCGGCCTCCCTGGGCTCTTCCCCCGCGCCCTCCTGCTGCCCCTTCCTCAGCCAGGCCCTGGTGGCCTCCCCTCCAGACCCAGACACTAACTGGCCCTGGGGCCCAAAGAGCCTTGCGACACAGGGTCCTCAGCAGCTCGGCTGGGTGTTTCCTTTGGTCGCACGAGCCAGGGACTCACCCGCGGGCACTAGGCCCAGAGCCTTGGGGGTCATCCTTGGCACCCACTCCCTGCCCCTCCCCGGCCTTTCCAGATCCAGGGATGCTTTCTCCCAACTGCTAGAATCTTCCCACATGCTTCACATTGGTCCAGGGCCACGAGCCTCCCGCCCTGCGCCCACGCATTTCTAAATGCACGTCCCACCCCACGCCTGTCCTGCCCTCAGGATCCTATTTGACTCCGGAGCGTGGCCCTGGGACCCTTGGCGGTCTGGTCCCCGCCTTCCACTGCCTTCTGGCCTGAGGTCTTCTCCCTGCCTCCCCAGTGCCCAGTGGGCAGTGCCCGGCCCTTTCCAGAGCGGTCCTGCTGCCCGACCTAGACTCCACCACTTCCAGTTCGGGGTCTCCCCTCCTGCCCCAGGCCCAGGTGGGGGGCCCTCGAGCAGTGCCCCACGGCCCCCGGGCTCCCCGAGGCTGGTCTGGGAATGGCATCTACAGCTGCTCCGAAAGCTCCTGGCCCGAGGTCATCCCTCAGTGAACGCGAATCCAATGAACGAGTGAGGACGGTGACCGGGACGCGGTTCGTGTCTGCACGGGGCACCACAGGCCCTTTTGGGGAGAAGCACAGACGCGCCCCAGACAGCTGTGGGGAATGGACCGTGTCGAGGCCCCGGCATCCCCAGAGACTTCCACATCCAGCCAGGGCATGGAGGGAGCTCGGTGGGAAAGGCCTGCTGTCCCCGGCCTGGAGGAGGTCCACACTGAGGGACAGGGGATGCTGGAAGGCGCTGAGCTGGGAGCCCATCTGGGCAGAAGGTGCTGCTTGAGGGGAGGGAAGGTGGATTGTGGGAGTCCGGCTGGAAGGGCCGGGACCAGGTTGGCAGCTGAGCATGCCCGCCTGGGGGGTCTGGACCTGCGTCTGCTGAGGATGTGGGCCCGCGTGGGCGCTGGGCAGGAGAAAATCCCCCCACGGCCCTTCCCCGACGGAGGCCAGAGCACTCCTCCTAACAGCGCTGGTCCTTGGGTGCTCGGCCGGCCCCACTGCAGCATCCAAGCTCCGTGTGAAGGTGGTGCTGAGGGGCGGGGGCACCAGTGCACCTGGCTGGGCAGAGAAGCCGAGGGCAGCAGGTGTGGGCCTGGCGAGGGAGCTGTGGAGAGGCGCCTGCAGCATCAGTGCACCTGGGCCCCAAGGAGGAGCAGGCCGGCCAGCGTCTGAGGAATTCCTGCTTGTCAGGGCTGGATGGAGGAGAGCAGCCCAGCGGGGACGCTGCCTGAGAGAGGAGGGAGCGGGGCAGCGTGGGGCCTCAGGAGCCACTAACGGAGGCACCTTCAGCCAGACAGGGGGCGGGCTGTGCAGAGCGCTCCCAAGGCTGGGGATGAGGAAGGCGAAAGGGCTGAGCACTTCGGGTTCAGCAGGTGGGGACGGAAGTTTCCCACCTCCGCGGCGCACAGACTAGATGCTCTGAAGATGCCTCCCACCAAAATACAGCCAGATCTTGGATAAAGTACAGTAACCGTACTTTTTAATGTATCGCTGCCTCTCAGAAACACTGGTGTGGGCAAGTGGAGAGCAATCTGACCCCTGCACCAAGCTAAGAATACACATATCTGATAACCCAGGGACCCACTTCTGAGTTTACAAAACAAAGCAATCCCTGTCCAAGTCCACACGGCGCTCGTTGTGAGGATATACGGTACAGTAGTGCTGGTGATGGCGAAGCGTTTGAGAAGTGGACAGACCGCAGATCCCGCCCAAGACAGTAAGAAATAATGCACGAGAACCAGCCCCGATCTGGGCAAGAGGGAATGAGACACTCCACACTGCTGTCCTGTGAATGCAGCTAAAATTCCTGGACCACGTGCATGGAGCAGCTCTCTGAGGACTTTGAAAAGTGAATACCAGCATGTGGATTGTGGAACTCCAAGTACCGCTGAACTGGTGATAAATGTCCTGTTTTATCCTCTGGTATTTCCAGACCTGGATGCGTTCACCAGGTGTAGACAGAAAGAGCTTCAAGAGAAACCCTCGAGGTCTGGTCCAAAGAGCTGGAAACTGGGTTCCTACGTGGCAGGGGAAGAGGCGGGGATGCCTTAGGCTTTTGTTTGTTTTCTGTTCTCTGCCCCAGGCCCCAGAAAATCTGCAATGAGGCCGTGGCTGTGACCGAGCCTCTGGCAGTACAGGCACCTAAAAGCGAGTGTGGGGAGACAGGGCCCATTGCTTTTTTGTTTTGCTCTTTCCATTGTCTTGGCACTTGGCGCGGGAGAAAGAACCAGTTGCAGAAGGTGCACAGCAGGGCGGGAAGCTAAAAGCCCAACTTTCTAACCAGAAGGCCAGGATGGGGGTAGGGGGGTCCCCTAAGAGCCAGAAAGTATAGGGAGATCACACAGAGGGTGGAGTTCAGGGGAGCAACCACACGAAGTTGCATGTGCACCCTTGGGCTCCCCCGATCTCACTGTTTGCATCCGACCCTAAACAACATACCATAGCCTTTCAGAATTGACCTAAAGGGTAGACCACTGCTCAGGTCCCAGACTTGCCAGTGGGTGATGCATACATAAGACACATCTGAATAGCTCTGGAAACCTCTCTGACCTGAAAGTGGGACCACAGCTCACAGAAAGTGGGACCGGCAGCTGATTGCCTACAAAAACGAACCCCCAAATCAACATTCTTCATGGAATCTGAACAAGACCCAGAGTCTCACAACCAAATATTTACAATGTCCAGGATGCAGTCCGAAATTACTAGGCATATGAAAAACCAAGAACATCTCAACTGCAAGAGAAAAGGCGTTCAACAGATACCAACTAAGAGATGACACGGACGTTGAAATTGTCAAAGACTTTAAAACAACTGTTGTAACCATGATCTAAAAAGCAGTGCCATGAACGGAAACCTAGAACAGAGAAATGGAAGACAGACGAGCGTAAAATGCCAAGACTGTGGTATTGGCGAAAGAATCCACACATGGGTCAATAGAACAGAACAGAGGGCCCAGAAATAGACCCACCCAATTACAGTCAGCTGATATTCGATAAAGGGGAAAAGTCAGTTCAACAGAAAAATGATAGTCTTTTCAATAAATTGTGCTGGAACAATTGGACATAGATAGCAAAAAAAAAGAAAGAAAAGAATCCAGACACAGCCATTCACAAAAATGAACTCAAGTGGATCTTGGAGCTAAATGTAAAATACAAAACTATAAAACTAGAAGTTTACGTAGAGAAAATCTGGATGACCTTGGATGTGACAATGAGTTTTTAGAAAGAACACGAGAAGCACAGTCCATGAAAGAAAAAAACGATGTTAGAGTTGTTTTTAAAATTAAAAAATCCTGCTCTGCAAAAGATACTGCTGGAAGATTGAAGAGACCAGCCAGGGACTGGGAGAAAATACTGGCGAAACATATATCTGATGAAGAATGTTGTCCAAAATATACGAGGAACTCAAACTCAACAATGAGAAAACAGACGCTTCCGGGCCCCACTTGTGTGAAGGTGATGAGTGTCTCCCTCTAGACCCCACCCCAGTCCTACTGGCTGCGAGAGTTATACGTTGTCAAAACTCATCAAATCCTTAAAATGGGTGAAGCTTCTTATATATACGTTGTACCTCAACAAAGTTGAATAAAAAAATGTAAAATTCAAGGATAAACATCAACATTAGTTATTATGTGCAGAGAATGCCGTTATGTACAGCTTCATGTAAACTGTGCTACACGTTTGGCAGGAGTTTTTATTAAAAGAAACTATGTCAAAAAAAGAAAAAGAAATAACAGATCAGATGCACACATAGCAACCCAGATGGATCTTTAAGAAAAAAAGTGCTTAGTGGAAAAAAAGTAAAAAAAAAAAAAGTAAAAAACAGAATGAGATATATAATTTAAATAAATTTAAAATATATACCCTTGGTCATTGTACTGTGGTTATAGAAGATGCTCACATTAGACAAAGCTTGCAAAGGGTGTAAGAAACCCCTCTATACTATCTCTGCAACTCTTCTTTTTTTGTTGTTAAAGAAGAATATTTTTTAATATTAATTAATTAATTAATTTTGCTGCATTGGGTCTTTGTTGCTGTGTGTGGGCCTTCTCTAGTTGCGGCGAGCGGGGGCTACTCTTCGTTGTGGTGCGTGGGCTTCTCATCGTGGTGGCTTCTCTTGTTGTGGAGCACGGGCTCTAGGTGTGCGGGCTTTAGTAGTTGCGGCACTTGGGCTCAGTAGTTGTGGCGCATGGGTTTTGTTGTTCCACAGCATGTGGGATCTTCCCGGACCAGGGCTCGAACCTGTGTCCCCTGCATTGGCAGGCAGATTCTAAACCACTGCACCACCAGGGAAGTCCTATCTCTGCAACTCTTCTGTAAGCTAAGATTATTTCAGAATAAAAAACTTTCAGAAAACACTTTTTTTTTCCCCAAGAGCACTTACAAACCAAAAAAGGCACATTAACTAAATTAGGATAGTTACTTATAGGTTGGTGGGAGGATTACGGGGATAAAAGAGAATAAATAAACACATAAATAAGCCAGAATGGGACACGCGTGGGCCAATGGTGATAACGTGCCAGACTTCAATCCTCCACTTGTGGAAGGAAGAGAGAGCATTTACCATCAACAGACTGAAGGACTCAGAAAAACGTACTTCAGGAAGAAGGAAGGAGGCATGAAATGTATCAACAAGATGGCGTGCTGTGATGCGGTGATTTATAGTGAGAAACATATTATTTGGCCTTCCTCCTTTTCCCGGCACAGAGCTCCCCAAACCCTTGGAAATACTAAGTGATGACAGCTTAGAGGAGTCTTTCGTGTGCTAAAGAGGTGACTTTTGGACCACCAGAGGATGGGGCTGGTTGCCAGGAGAACTAACCTTGGTATCAGAGGGCTGGAACTTTCAATCCCACCCCCACCTTGGGAAGAGAGAGGGGCTGGAGGTTGAATCTTCTGCCAAAGGCCAGAGTTAATCGGTCGTGTCTCTGTAATGAAGCCTCCACACAAACCCAAAAGGATGGGATTTGGAGAGTTTCCACGCTGGTGAACACGTGGAGATTTGAGAAGAGCAGGGTGTTGAGAGAGACCTTGAAAGCTCCAGGCCCTTTCCCCGTACTTTTCCTATGCATCTTCCAGCTGGCTGTTCCTGAGCCTTTCCCTTTTATCACAAACCAGTGATCCAGCAAGTAAAATGTTTCTCTGAGTCCTGAGAGCTGCTCTAGCACATTAATCAAACCCAAGGTGGGGGCAACCCTCAATCTGTAACCGGTGGTCAGAAGCACAGGTGATGACCTGGACTTGAGATGGGCGTCTGAAGGGTGGGTTGAGGGGGCAGCCTTGTGGGCCTGGGCCCTTAATCTGTGGGATCTGGTGCTATCCCAGATAGATGGTCAGAACTGAGTTGAATCAGGACACCCAGCTGGTGTCTGGAGCATAGCTTGTTGGTGGTGTGGGGAAACACCCCCCTACACACCCACAAATCGGAACTGGGTGCAGAACCCGGTTAAATGGTGAGCAAAGAAACTGTTACACACATAAGTAAATATAACCAAATGTCGCTTATTGTTTTACAAAGATGATAATAGTGTCTAACTGATGGCAGTAAAAAAAAAAAAAAATACAGGACAAAAATCATAGAAAATGTTACCATGTAAGCCCCAAGAAAATTATTTAAATGTTCTGAGGTCCTTGTATTGTATGAAAGGGGGTAATATATTGATAAATTTTAGTCCTTGTTAAGTTATATGGCTGGTTAAATTTCAAAGGTAAGCTGAAAGGGAATAGAAAAAATCTGTAGTTTACCGACCAATAAAAAAGTGGATTCAAACTAAATATTTTAAAAACGTAATCACTTCAAAAAAATCAAGAAAGAGGATTTTTTTTTAAAAAAAGGTAGAGTGAGAGCAGGGCCAATATAGAGCACTAAAGAAGATGGGACACAAGCCCAAAGAGGTCCGTGATTATAAAAAAATAGGTGAAACACCAAGCCCAGAGTTTGTGCTTTATAACTGAAAAACCAGAACAAAAGAAAAGAGAGGGCGAAGGCACGATTCAAACAACGAGGGATGACAAAGGGGATCCAACTACAGACACGTCCGAATCAAAAAGCAACGGGGATATTATGAGCAATTTAATTCCAATACATTTGAAAACTTAGTTGAAATAGATGAATTTCTAAAAATACCTGCCTTACTAAAAGTGACTCAGGAAGAACCAGAAAGCCTGAATAGTTCTGTAATTAAGTGCTGATAAGCAG
>NW_020172779.1:22110554-22119812 GCF_003031525.2 Neophocaena asiaeorientalis asiaeorientalis | reverse complement strand
GAGGGGTGCGGGGTGGGCAGGTGGAGTGAAGAGAAGCTGTTGTTGCCCTCCGGCCTGAGACCTGCGTCAGGGCCAGGCTTGGGTGCAGGCGAAATGCGCGTTCAGTTGTGCCCAGATGGCCAGCACGGTGTTGTCGCTCCCCTACCTGCGGGCCGGTCTTCTGTGAAGGCGGATGATAGGAGCAGCGTGTGCCCCGCTGCCACCACCCCTCGGTCCCAACAGACGGTCCTGTGATGGCTCTGGTCCTCGCCGAGGTCCACCCGCCCCAGGAGCCTCTGCCAGGAGCCCTGCACCCACCGTCACCGCCCCTGCAGGCCTGGTGCACAGCAGGCACCGCGTCGATGGGCCGGCGAGACCAGCGGAGCAACTTGCCTGGACTGAGGCTGCCTTGGCTTTGAATGTCCAGAGCAGCCCATGCCCTTGGCACGTGGTTCCATGCCACAGCCTGGACGCTGGCCTCTGCCTGTCCTGCCTCACTCTGCTGTCCCCCTGCTCTGGTGCACGCTTGGAGGCAAGTAAAGGTGGTCTGGGGACCCTCCCCAGCAGGCTCCAGCGGGCTGCTCCCCCAGGTCCTCTCAGGCCCCCGCGGCTGTCGGGAGAGTGGATCCCGGGTGCCTGCTGGGGTTTGGGTTGGCCCCTGTCCTAAGGCGGACCGGATGCCCAGGCCAAAGCCTGATGCAAGACGCGGGACTCTGGAGAGACTCAGGACCAGGGAGGGGCAAGGACGGGAAACTCCAGCGAGACTGGGCCAGGAGAGCGTCTGGCAGCCGAGGGCGGAGACTGCTGGGGGCTGGCGAGGGTCAGCGTGGGGACGGGACTCAGGGTTTCTGGGGCTGGCTGAGCAGCAGTCCTGGACCCAGCGTGTGACCCGGGCCATACCTCCCTCTTAGCCACTAGGTGGTGACCTGGGATGGGCCCCAGAAGGCTCCTCATTCCCCAGGGCCGGAGTCCAAGAGTGGACTTTCTGTCCTCTCAAGAGCTTGCACCCACCAGCGGGCCCCAAGCCTGTGTTCAGGCAGCCCACCTGGGTGTCCAGCTCCTGCCCCACCGTGCTGCAGGCTCAGCCTGTCCCGTCCTCCAGGAAGCCTTGGTGGCTCACGTCCCTGTCCTGGCTGCCCCCGCCGGCTCTCAGGGTCCCATCACCAGCCGGCCTCCCCTTCCTCTCCTCCGAAGAATTGGCACCCCAGCATCTCTCCGTCCCTCCTTTTTCCTGTCCTGGACCCCTGCCCCCCCACTCCCCTCCGGTGCAGAGGCTGCCTTTAGGAGAGACTGGAGTGGAGTCTGTCAGCTGCTTCCCCTCTACGGGTTGGGGGACACTTAGCCTGGAAAGGATCTAGAAGGACACAGGAGGTGAGGCGTGGGGCTGGCAGACGAGGACAACTGCGAGGGGACGGGGGCCCCTGAGGCCACCCCCACCCACCATCTGCCACCCAAGGAACTCGAAATGGCGAGGGAGGAGGGAGCTGCCGGAGGGAGGAGGGAGCTGTCGGGGCGCTGTCTTCTGCCTCAGGCTGACTCCCGCTGGGGCGGGGTCCACATGGCTCCCGGAAAGCATTCTGAGCAACACCTCCTCTGCCTTCCTGGGCCAGCTGGGCCCCCCTCCCCGGCGGCGGGCCGTCCCCATCCCTAGTCGGGGTCCCTGCTGGCTGGGAGGGCGGCTGGGGCTGTGGGTGTGGGGAGGAGGCAGGAGAGGGGCCCTCCTGTCCCCTGAGCTGGGGGGAGCGGTCTGAACTTGATGGTGCTAAGATTCCACAGTGTAAAGGCAGGTTTCCAGACCAGTCAATGTAGGTTCTGTGTTTTAAATTCTGGGAGCCAGTGCTTTTTCATCAAGCAGCGGTGCCCAGCCCAGGTAGGCTCTGGGCATCCAGCCTGAGCCCGACTTCCAGGACCCCTGGGCCGCACCCCGCCCCAGGCCCGACTGCCCTCTGGGAGAGCCCCGGGGCTGGCATCCCTGGGAGGAAGTTTCTGGAGCTGCACAGCTGGGAGCTGACGTGAGCAGTGCCAGCTGGGGGCTCGCTTCCGACTCTGCTGAGGCCTTATTTGGAGGCGCTTCCGCTCCGAGTGGGGCAGCGACTGGCACAGTCAGGAGTATTCAGAGACACCCCTCCTCTCCTGGTTATTTTTAGGGCCTGACAAAATAACTCGGGGAGCTGCTGCTACCCACGCGCGGAGAAGCATGGAGTCAGACTGCGGGCCCGGAGGGGTCTCAGCAGCTCAGCCCTGCTCCCCACACCTGCGCTGCGGGGGAGACCAGGCCTCTCTGAGCAGACCCGGCCAGGGGAACGGACGCCCCAGTGGGCAGGGGTGCAGCAAGCGGGGACGCATCGGAGGACGTCCTGCAGGGGCCAGACTCACCCCCACCAGCTCCTATGGGTCTGCAGGGAGGGGGCTGCGGAATCCCCACTCTGCGGGGCGTGAGAGACCTCCCCGGCCGCAGACAGCAGGTGGCAGAGCTGAACCCTCACTTCCCTGACTGGTGCACTCTGAGGTCTGGGGGCAGCTCCAGGCAGGGCCTTGATGCCCTCCCCAGGGCCTGGGAGTGAGAGGATAATGCCTTGAGCCAGGACACTTGTTGGGGCCTGGGAAGGATGGCAGGCAGCTCAGGCCTCCAATTTTATGTTTATCAGAAAGAGCGGCCTGGTCACCTCCCAGGGCGGCAGGATGGCCGAGATGTGGCACTTTCCGGGCTTCTTAAGTGGGACCCCAGCTGCCTTGTCACCTCGGGGTGTCACACAGCGAAGGTGCAGGGAGGTGGCAGCTCTCCCAGCCCTACATTCTCCAACACAGGGCCTGGTTTCAGGAGGTCACAGTGAGCTGGGGACAGATGGAGCAGGGCTGGGAAGGACACTCCCAGCTAGTGGAAGATTCTGGAACAAGTCCTGGAGCATGAAGCACACGGTGGATTTGCTGTGGGAAGCCTTGGGGGTTCTGTCTTTCCTCTTGAATGAGACCTAGAGGAGCCAGCAGAGGCTGTGGGGTGCCCTACTGGTGGTCCCGGAGCAGCCCAGACGGCACTGAGGGACTGGTTGCCAGGCTGGGGGGAGGGTGAGAACTGAGTGCATGTCATCTAATGCGGACACGAAGCTTTCCCACTGCGGCATGAATTTAGACCACAGGAAGGACTTCCCGACAGAGAGTGTGTTTGTGACTGCGTTGGGGACAGGAAGTAGGTGCGGAGAGGCGGGTGACCAGGTTTGGCCAGAAAATGTCTCTACCTGCCTGGAGGGAGGGCCGCCCCAGGGAAGGGTGGGGGACTTCTTGGGTCTCCCTCTGCTCCTGCACTGTTGGTGTTGGTGACACGAAAGGGAGTGAGCAGGTGGAAGCCAGGTGAGGAGCTGCCTCCCGTCTCAGGAGTGTGGGTGCTGATGGCGTGCCAGCACCTGGCAGCTGCCACTCCTGGTGGCTCCACCCCCAGGTGACTCAGAGGCTCTAGTCACTGTCCTTATGCATCCCTCCTTCCACCTACCAACCCATTCACCCTCCACATGCTCCCAGTCTGTGGGCGTTGGGGACAAGGTGACCTGGTGAGATCCTATTTTCAATCCCAGAAGCCTCACCATCAGCAACATAGATCATGGTGGCTGCCATCTTCGGCATAGTCAGCACCAAAGTCACTCTCCAGCACCATCACCACTTCCACCTGCAGCTCCACCAGCTCCACCACCATCACCACCACCACCACCACCACCACCACCACCACCACCAGCATCACCACCAGCATCACCACCACCACCAGCATCACCACCACCACCACCACCACCACCAGCATCACCACCACCACCACCACCACCACCAGCATCACCATCACCACCAGCATCACCACCAGCATCACCACCACCAGCATCACCACCACCACCAGCATCACCACCATCACCACCACCACCACCATCACCATCACCACCACCGCCAGCATCACCACCACCACCACCACCATCACCACCACCACCAGCATCACCACCACCACCACCACCACCATCACCACCACCTTCACCACCACGACCACCATCAGCAGCATCACCACCCCCAGCATGACCACGAAGACACCTGCAGCTCCATCCACAGAGCTGTTACCAGCACCCTGGGCTGCATATGTCCCTGCTCGTCATGGTAACCACACCACACTCAGCTCCACCCCCCTTGGGCATGGTGGTGCTGCTGATGGCAGATGAAGGGTAGCAGAGGACGTGTTCTCAGCTTCACCAGTGACAGGTGGCGTGGCTGCCCTTGGGTAGCCTACCCATTGAGGGGAGGATCCAGGAATTAGAACCAGGAGAGCTGGGTTCAGACGCAGTCCCACCCTCACTACATGTGAAGCAGCGGCAGCATCCCCTCGCCGCCGTGAGCTTCAGCTTTCCCATCTGCAGATCCATCAGGACCAGTGCCCTTGTCCCGCGTCGGGAGCCCAGCAGTCTGAACAGCTAGATGAATACAGAGGCAAACCTCAACCTGCAGTGGTCCCTGCCCCAGCTCTGAGCACCTCACTGTCTCTGGCCCGAAATGCTGCCCAGCACAGGGCTCACCACCAGAAGGTGATGGAGGACCCGAGGCAGGGCCCGAGGGTTTTGGCAAGTCTTGTGGGAACATCCCTGGCAGGCTTCTTGCAGTGCGAGCAAGAGAGCAGAGAGCAACTTCTGTGACTGGTCACCATGCCAGGCTGTCACAGAGCATTGAACCGCTGTGAACGTGGGGCCCAGGCAGAACAAAGTGTGTGGCTATCTCAGAAAGACACAGTCTTCTTGCAAAGAGGACCTAGGATGGAGGGGAAATCGGAGTCTGGTCACAGAATGATTCTGACCTGGTCACACCAGCACAGGGCTCACCACCAGAAGGTGATGGAGGACCCGAGGCAGGGCCCGAGGGTTTTGGCAAGTCTTGTGGGAACATCCCTGGCAGGCTTCTTGCAGTGCGAGCAAGAGAGCAGAGAGCAACTTCTGTGACTGGTCACCATGCCAGGCTGTCACAGAGCATTGAACCGCTGTGAACGTGGGGCCCAGGCAGAACAAAGTGTGTGGCTATCTCAGAAAGACACAGTCTTCTTGCAAAGAGGACCTAGGATGGAGGGGAAATCGGAGTCTGGTCACAGAATGATTCTGACCTGGTCACACCCTGAGCCCTGACCCTGGTCCCACTCTGAGCCCTGACCCTGGTCACATGCTGACCCTGACTTTTGTTCCATGCTGAGCCCTGACCCTGGTCACATGCTGACCCCTGAGCCTGGTCCCACTCCAAAGCCCTGACACCAGCGGTTCACACCACCGGAGTCACTCCTTTTGGAGGCAGGGAGTGTGTGGTTTGGGTGCCTCTTGTCTTTTTTTTCTTTCAGTTTTTCTTTTGCACGTGGTGCTGGGCATGAACAGGGCAAGGGAGGTCAGGGAGCTGGCAAGACCTCGCGCTGGTCACTCCACAAGGACGGTGGTGAGCCCTCTGCAGAAAGCCAGCCTTGCAGACCCTGGCCTGGTGCTCTGTGCTACCTTAGCAGAGGGCGTCGCTGGGGGCTCGGGACATCGTCCACCTGGACCCTCTGCTCCTAGGTACCCTCTGGCTTCCTTCTGTAACAGCCAGAGGGTGAGGAAGCCAGCGCAGGCCACGGCCCTCACCTGAATACCCCAGACCAGATGGGCTTGGAATTCGGGACTCTCTGGGTTTAGAGCTAGTGCAGCGCGTGTGTGAGATTTCACTGAACACCCCGGGGGACACGCTAAAATGTGCACATGTGCATTTAGTGGTTCAAATGAGCTATAACAAGCCTCAGTTTGGGTCAGGTCTTGCTGCCAAATCTCACCAATTTTGGCTTTTTGAAGTGTTGAGAATCGGACTCAGACGCTATGTGCCCTCGTGAAGCGCTGGTTCCCGAGCGCTGGCCGCGTGTGACCGGAGGGCTTAGCATCACATCCTCCTGCGGCTGCTGCTGTGGCCACACTTCCCTCCCTCGCTGTTGTCCACTCATGTAGGGCCACTTGTGGTCACTCACGGTCACAGTCACTCAGCCCCTCCCAGGCATGCGTGGTCACCAGTGTCTCTCTCCATCCTCGGTCATTCGTGATCACCCATGGTCACTGTGGTCACTCACGCAGGAGGCAGCACCCAGCAAGCCCCTCCCCATCCCATCTTCACCTGCTGGTGAGGACTCTGGATGGGGGGTGGGTCACAGGCGCATCCACGCCGGGTGAGATTCCCACAAGCTGAGCCCTGAATGGGGAGAGCAAGGCCGCCATGGGAACCCCGTGCCAGGCAGGGCCCCCGGCCTTTCTGCTGGGCCTGCCATCGGTTTCATCTTGGATCACACGGTTGGGGGCCCATAATCTCGGGGTGCTGGGCCTCCAAATGGCCCACCTGCACACCTCCTCTTTGGACAGGCGGCCTCTGTCTGTTGTCTCTCGGAGCCCAGGGGTTCTGTCTGGCTTCCCGGGGTGGGGTGCACAGCCTGAGGGGAGGGGATCTGCATAGCCGCCCTCCACCCCCAAGCCTGGAAGTTCTCTAGCCAGCTCCCTGCGGCAAGCTCCGGCTGCCCCCTGCTGGAAGCACGGAGGAGAGGCAGGATCCCACACTTGCACTCTCTGGGCGAGCATTTCAGAGCTCAGGCTCAGAAATGGGCCTGACCGCAGGCAGGGCGCGGTGCCCACTAGGCCTCCCCAGTCCCCCCGGACCCAGGGACCGAGGTCAGCAAAGACCACCCCCAGCCCGCCAGGGTGCTGGCTTGCGTGCCGCACAGAGGAGGGCCACACAGGACGTGGGTTTTTAATTCTTTTTATTGAAGAAAAGAAAAGGAGAGAAAAAATAGATTCCCCACCCCTGCTTCTTCCCGGAGTGGGCTTCTGGTCCTGCCCCTGGGGTGGTGTAGGTGGGAGGGCTGTGCTCTCCGCCTGGGTCTGGGGAGGGGCCCCTGGGCCCTGGAAGGGTGCGGGGGGGCTGGCTGCTTCCCGAGGGATGGGGGGGTCTAAAAAACGGTGCCAGGCTGGCCAGGCCAAGCAGGCTGGTCCTCTGCTGCAGAAGCTCAGGTGGGCACCCCAGGGATGCTGGCCACACCCGGCCTGGCCATTGTCCACGGCGGCCTGCCCGCCCGCCGGGGCTGGGCCGGAGGAGGGCAGAGTCTGAGGCACCTTCGGGCCTCTGGAGCCCTGTGCCCACCGGGGCCGCCGCCTCCTGTCCCGTCTGGCTCTGGTCCCAGCACTGCGGGCCTCTGCCTGGCCGCCGTCCGAGCGCCCTGAGGCCGGGGCGCGGGCCTTGCCCGCCGCCCGTGAGCGTGTCTGTGCCCGTCCTGTGGCAGGAGCGGGCAGAGCAGCATCCCTCCTCCGTGGCCCGGTGCGTGGCCGCCGCCCGCCCGCTCAGACCTCGGTCTGGAGGTCGATGATGTCCTGACCCACCAGCGGGATGGTGGCGCCCGACTTCTCCCACTCCACGCTCCGCAGCTCTAGCGGTGATGGCGGCAGCGGCTCCAGCTCTTTCTTCACCCAGGCGGGGGGCCCGTGCGCTTTTCGGAGACTCTCCCAGGGCCGCTTGTTGGGCGTCTGCTGCTTTTCTGGCTGCTGGCCGGCGGGCAGCGGAGGGGGTGAGGGCCCCGACGTAGAGACACAGAGCAGAACAGATGGGGAGTGGAGAAAAGAAGGCAGATAGTGAGGAAGGGACCAGACAGGTAGGTGCGGGCGGCAAGGAGACCCCGGCACGGACGGGTGAGCGCGGGCGCAGAGCCTTTCCTGGACCGTGCGAGGGTCGCGACCCCTGCCGTTGGGTGAGTCGGGCTGGCCTGCAGGGAAGGGCAGCTGGAGGCCACCTCCCACCCAGCACCCCTCGCTTGGCTCTGAGTCCAGCTTACCCAGGCTCCCCCAGCCCAGCCACAACCCAGCTTCTAGATGGCCCCTGGGACAGACCCATCCACCTGCCCTGTCCCTCTAGGGTCTAGCATGGGCTGGGTCAGGCCAGTCCTTGGGAAAGGTTGAGTGAAGGAACAAATGAACGAACGAAGTAGGGCCGGAGGAAGAAGAGAAGAGCTTACCTAAGGGCTGTCTCACCCTCAGCCCCGCCCTCCAGACCTTGCTGTCCGGGCCCAGCGGCGCATCCTTGTCCTTCTCGGCGGCGTGCTGCAACTTCCGGTTCAGGTCCTGGAACATGTCCTGGTGCCGCTTCCGGGTGTGCATGATTTTCTGCGGGGGGCGGAGGGGCGGCGGTCCTGAGCCGGGAGAGGGGCTGCCCTGCCCCGCCCCCGCCCAGCGGAGGCTCCTGGGGACTGGCCTCCCCGTCAGGGCAGGGTCCTCCTCCCCAGCCCCTCCCTGCCTGTTGGAAGGCCTGGGCGCAGGTAATCGGGACAGGGGACGCCAGGACCCACCTCAAAGTCCAGTTCCGCATAGCGCGATTTCCGCCGCTGTGGGGGGAGGGATTTATGCACGTTCGCAAGCAGTTCCCCAAATCCCCCAGACCACAAGCTCCTGCCTGAGGATGAGGGAGGCCAGGGACCCCCTCACCCCTGCTCACCCTTGGTCCTGGCAAACACACCTCTGACTACACTGAAGCTATCGGTCTCAGTGCCCACGCCCCCTGTAGGCCAACCCTGCCCGGAGACACCGGGAGCCCAGCCAGGGGCCCTGGAGGAAGAGGGTGGATAGAAAGAAGGGCCACTGGACATAAGGAAACAGAAGCCCAAGGACCCAGAAGGCAGGGGCATCCTGTGGGCGAACCCTCATTCACCTTCTGTGCCACCCTGAGGCCAGTGCCGGGGCTGGGCAAGGGTGTCCAGCTCAGGCGGCCCAGGACACGCTCCCAGGCACAAGGAGACCTGGACACAGGGCTGTGGCACTGCTGGCCGGCCACAGAGCTGGTACCCGGGGCTGCATTCACCAGAGGCCATGAGCCAGGAGGTGGGAACCCCGCCTGGGGAGGGTGGGGCTCCCCGAGGGTGCTGGGCCTGGCTGTTCCCCACCCCTGCCGTCTCTGAGCCCCTGTCCTACAGGCTGAGCAGGGCTCGGGGGTCAACTGCAGGTTTTCGGTTGGTCTAAGGGAGCCTTGCTGCCGCTGAGTGCTCAACCATGGAAGGAACTAGACTCAAGCCGCTTCAAGTGTAGCTCAGTGTCCAGGCCGAAAGCTCTCGAGCCCTTAAGTGATGGGTGAGGCCACCACCGAGGGCGACCGCCTGACAAGTGGCCATTTCAGCACAGGCGCAAGCTCCCAGTCACGGTGGCCCAGCAGGCCCGGCGGTGCGTGGAGCGTGGCTGGAGAACAGGTAGGTGCTGCCCCCTCCAGGCAGAGCCCTGCCACTCGCCCGCA
>NW_020172779.1:22110357-22110514 GCF_003031525.2 Neophocaena asiaeorientalis asiaeorientalis | reverse complement strand
ACAGGGGTGATGCCGGCCCCCGGGCTTCCCAGGTCTGGGCTCCTTGAGGCTGGCTTCGAGCCCCACCTGTGGAGTCACCGCCCAAACCCGCAGTGCCCACAACGCACCTGTCCCTTGTCCACTAGCCCCCAAGGCTGCCCTTACCTCCAGGGAGCTC
>NW_020172779.1:22100213-22109826 GCF_003031525.2 Neophocaena asiaeorientalis asiaeorientalis | reverse complement strand
GGCGGGCTGCGGGCGGGGAGGCCGGCGTCGGGCGCCATGTTGAGGTGGATGAGGCGAGTCTGGGGCATCTGGTCGATGTGGATGCTGTACTTGGGCTCCTCCTGGGGCTTGGGCCGCAGCACGGCTGTAGCTGTGGGCAGGATCACGTAGCTCGTGTCCAGGGCCTTCTCCTGGGCTCGGCTCAGCTCCGAGTCCAGCTTCTTGAAGATGTCCCCATCGCCAACAAAGGACGACTTGGGCACCCTGTCCTTCTTGAGGGTCAGCGAGTGGTTGGGGAAGTCGGGCAGAGGGCCGCCCGGGCGGCGGGGCGAGCCGTGCAGGTGAAGCTTGGACACGTTGGCCGGCAGGCTGTTGAAGTTGGGGGGCGCCTTGGCGCGGGCTAGCTTCAGCTTCTCTTCCTCGGGCAGAGATGGTCGCTTGAGCGTGCCCGTGATGGTGGCTGTGCGGCAGGCTGCAATGTCTTTGTTCAGCACTGTAGGGACAGGCGAGGGGGGTCAGGGCGGCCGGAGGCAGAGGGGGCTCCGGGTCCCGCTGGGTCTGACCTGCTGGCGGATCTGGGCACCCGCCCCGTGCTCGGTGCTGCAGCAGCTTCTCTGTCCTTGCAAACAAGGCTGGGACGCAGGGGCGCCTCTCTGTCCTCTCCACAAGAGGACAAATGACCTCCACCCACAGTAGCTGGGAAGGGCAAGTGAGAGGCGGCCCGGGCCGCCTGGAAGTGTAGGGACCCAGCCTCTCACTGCGGGCGGGAGAGCTGTTCCCGGGGGCCCAGCCTCTCTTCTGTTCAGCAGTGGGAACCAGGCTGCCTGGACCTCCGACCTGGGCTCAGGCTTGCCAACCGCCCGGCTTGCCCCTGCCAGTCAGTGCGGCCTCCACTGGCCCACAGAGGGCCCAGAGCTGCAGTCCACAGCCCACTAGGGGCTGATCCTCTGGAAACCCTCTCCACGCTGGCACTGCTGGGTGGACAGGCCCCCACGTCACACCCTGGCCCGGCCTCCAGAGCTCACCAGCTGCTCCCCGCGGCCCACCTACTCAGCACACACCCTCCGAGCTGCCCAGGCGGCTGGTCACTTGCCCGCCCTGGTCCTCCTCCTCCGCCTCCCCGATGGCCAGAGGTCTCGGGCCCCTTCTCTTCTCCACCCTCCGGATGCCAACACCAGCACCCAGGTCTGCAGTCCTGCCCTGCCCCCGGTCCCCGTGGCCCAACGAACCTACCATCTTCCCTGCCAAACCTGCTTCCCACCCCTCGCATCAGGGTCAGCGTCAGGGTCAGAAAAGGCTCCCTCCCTCGCTGCCTCTCCCTTGTGTGTCCCTTCCCGCCGGCTGTCTACGTCAGAGCCAGTGTCGAGCCCCGTGGGCCTTCCCTGCTCAGATCCAGCTGCAGGAGGCCTCCTGTGCGCTCGCCGGGGCCCCCAGCTGCCCCGTGCCGGTCCCTGCCTTCTCTCCACCCAGCACCACCCACCCACAGCTGCAGGCCGCTCACTCCTCTCGAGCCCAAGGGCCAGGCTGGGCCATGTTACTAATGACGAAGGAACTGGAGGCTCAGAGAGGCCGGTACTACACAGGGCTGTGCCCAAGCCCCCAAGGGCCCCTAAGTCTTGGGGTCACCTCTCCTCTCAGGGAGGTTGGCTAGAGCACACAAGACTAAGATGGGGCAGGAAGGATGCTCTGTTCACGTCCTGTCCAGCCCAAGCCAGAGGTCACCTCCTCAAGGAAGGCTTCCTGGGGTCCACCTGGCAGCAGCAGACTCTCCCCACCCAGGGCTGTAAGTCCCTCCCCCTGGCTCTCTCTAGGAAAGATGCTCCACAAATATCTGACAGAGCAGAGGAACCAAAACCAGCTAGTGGTCCACAGCCCCAGACACTGCCTTTCACTGCCCCAAGCTCCCGACTCATAACGATGCCTGGCAGCTTCCTTCTATTAGGCGACTGATTCCCTTTTGCACCTTCTTCCAAGAAGCTCATGGCTAGCCTGGGGCTCAGCAGTGGGTCCTTCTCACTGCTCTCCTCCTGCTTCCACTAACGGCCCCCAATCTGAAAGCTCGACCAAACCCTCCTCCATGGCTGGAGTAACAGTGAAGAAAAGGAGGCAACACAGAACATGGGCCCTTGAGGGAGGGCAGGTAGGGTGGGGGAGGGGTGGAGGCGGGGTAGGGGGCAGGGCAGCTCCGGGACTCACAGAGCTGGCCCAGCCTCACTGTCCCTACAAGGAGGCTGGTGGGCTGAGGGCTGGGGGCGTGCTGAGGGAGAGCAGACGGCCAGGGCTGGGGCGGGGGAGGCCCCAGGTGGTTCCTTCCAGCGCTAAGGGCTCCACCACCACTGGACGTGCAGCGCACCTGCCAGGCCTGAGCCCCAGGACAGTCTTCTGGAGGCTTCTGCTCCTGCCCCCACAGACCTGCTGGCAGCCTCAGGGGAGCGGCTGGGGGATGGGAGGCATGGAGGTGGTTGGCGGGGGTGGGATGAGGACGAACAAGCAGACAAGCAGACAGACGCACGGAGAAAAGAAAAGGCAGTGGGCCCGGGGAAGGGCCGCCTGTCGCTCTCACCTGTCAGGCGCTCACCTGATCTACAGGCCAGATCCACGTCCTTCTCAAAGTCGGTCTGCAAGGCAGAGACGGGGCAGAGTGAGCCCGAAGGCGAGCGGGCAGGGGCCGCCCTGGAGCTGCAGCCACACCTCGGAGTGGCGCGTGTGATGCCGTGTGCGCGCGCGCGCACGCTCCTGAGGGCCGAGGGTGCCCACGGGCCGACGTGTTCACCCACAGCGAAGCCCCGTGTGCCCGTGCGCCGCGTGTGCACAGCTGTGGGCGTGTGAACGTGCACGCACGTGAGAGCGCGCTCTCCCTCCAGCGCATGCGTGGATTAGGTACCGCTCACTCACGCCCTTGGCCTCGAGTCCCTCCAGGGGGACGGGACACACGGAGGGCCCCACGCCAGAGGCCCCGCTGCCCAGGCCACCGCCACCCACTGATGTGCCGGGAGGGGGGGTCCTGTCCCACGTCACCCCTTTGGTCCTCACCACAGACCTGGGGACGAGGAAATGGAGACCAGCTGGCCCAGCAGAGGCAGAGTGGGGTCGGGACGCACATGTCCAGTGCCAGGGCGGGACCAGCTACCCCTGGAGCACTGGCCGTGGTGCCTGCTGCCGCACCTGCCCCGTCCCAGGCTAGGAGCTGGGGGAGGCGGAAGTGCGTGACCTCGGCCCCGCCCTCAGGGAGCTCGCCGGTTGGGGAACCCAGCTCGGGCCACCCCAGGCTGGAAGGTGGCCTTCTCCAGGGACTGTGGGGCGGGGCCCTCAGTCAAGCCTGGAGGTTCCTTCCTGGGAAACGCAGACGTCAGGTTGTCGGGAAGATCACAAGATCTTTGCCCAGAGGTCAGGGATCAGGCCAGGAGAAGTGTCAGGAGGTCCAGAACCTGGCTTCCTCCCACCGTGGGCCCCCGCCTCACCCTTGAAAACGCCTCCCTGAGCCTGGCTGCTGGCTTCTGCCAAGGCCCTGCCTGTGACCCTCACAACCGTCATGAGGTGGCCAGCAACCTAAAGACTGAAGGAGTACCTCCCACCTGTCAGGGGGCACCCAGCGGGTGGCAGGCATCAATGACAGCACAGGGAATTCCCCCAGGACGTTACCAACGTCTGAACAGGTGGCCTGATGGGGGTCAGGGAGGGCTGCCTGGAGGAGGTGACACCTACAAAGTGGGCAGCAGGAGCAGACAAGGGTGTGCAGTGCCTGGGGCTGGACAGTGTGTGTAATGCCAGAAGACCAGGGAGTCAGGTCCTTAGAGGATCTGGTTGAGGATGAGGCCATGGTGGGGTGGGGAGTGAGTGGACAGGCTAGGGCCCGTCCCAGGTGGAGGGCAACGAGAAGTCTGGAAGACATACAGAGTGGGGCAGGAGCCGAGATGAGGGCCGGACACCCAGAGAATGGTGTCTGGCCAAAGGGCACAGTTGGTACCAGGGGGTAAGCTTGGGTGGACGCCAGCCCCGCCCAGATCCCTCGTCACCTGGACCCTGCCCATCCCCAAACCCTGGACTGGGGACTTCACCTCGGCGAGCCTCCGTTTCCCCAACCTTAAACTGGGCTTGGAGGTCCTCCTAATTGGGCTGCTGGGGCCTGGTGGAGATGCCCAGTGGGGGTGCCAAGCAGGGGCAGCCTGCGTCCCGGCCCCGAGCCCTACCATGAGCTGGGCGTGGCCATTCTGGAAGGAGCCCCCCGAGTCCCCGTTGCCCTCCTCCTGGCGATCCACCACGCGGCACTTCACAGCGTCCTGGACCTGGGGAGTGAGAGCAGAGGCGGTCGATGGGCAGCCCGCCCCCCGTGACCGCGATGCCAGGAAGGTGAGGCTGAGTCCCACCAGGGCGGCATTTCAGCGAGGGGCAGCCCTGCCCCGGATGCACACGGGCCCACGTGCCGTGGGGAAGGGCCTGCAGTGTGGGAGGGGGTGCTCCTAAGAGCACAGGCTCATCTGCGAGCCGGAAAAGGGACAGCGGCTCGGGGCAGCCTTGCCAGCAGCCAGCCTTGGGGCCCAGCCTCTCCTCTGACCTTTGACACCCTCTCTATGCCAGTTTTGGGTGAAGACTCAAAAACGTGGAGTTCTGGGCCCGAGAATACGCTGCAGGCCCTCCTAGCCGGAATCTGTCGTTAAGAGCCCACTGTTGGCCTAAGTGGGTCACCTGGTGTCCAGACCTGTCCTGAGTCACCGTGACCTGCACACCCTGAATGTCCGGGGCAAGCTGGGGTCAGGCCCCCACTCCCTCATCACTGAGACCAGCGTGCTCCACCAAAGGGAAATGAACAATTACGGCCTCGGACTTTTCAGAGGGGACGGTAAGGGAGGCTCCAAGCAAGGGGCCGCGTGAGCAGCCAGCCCAGAGCTGGTCAACAGAAAGGAGCTGCCAGAGGAGGAGGAGGAGACCCGCTTATCCAGGGACGCTGCTGGTCAATGCGGGCAAGAGCCACGGGCGGCACCTCCACCTGCCATGGAAGGCGCCGGGCACTGGGGGCAGCAGTGAGCAAAGTGCCTGTCCTCAGGGAGCCGATGCTTCAGAGGTCACGGAGGGAAGCAAAGGGAATAAATGAAGGTGCAGGCTGCTAAAGCACAGAGGGCTTCCTGGAGGAGGCGTCCTGAGTGAAGGTGGGGAGAGCTGAGAGGAGGGCTCCCAGTAGACCCACCATGGACCCCCGGACTTGTTCCCACTCACCCCGGCCACTGAGCCTGTGCTGCTGTGAGGGACTTGGTCAGAGGCAGGGCCAGGGTCTTGCCGGCCTCAGAGCACACCCACCACAGGTGTGCCTTCCTCCCATCCTTGCACTTGCTGACCCGGCCGACAAACACCCGCTAAGCCCTGCCAAGTGCCCAGCAGGGGTGGGCCTCCACCCAGGGGACGGCAGACATGAGAGCACGTCCTACGCTGGCCTGAACAGCAGCTGGGGTTCCCCCATGCCTAGCGTCCCCACTCTGCCCCGCTCAGGACATCCAGGCTCTGCTGGCGCAGACGAGGACCCTGCTTGTCCACCTGCTGGAACAGTCCATGCCCCCGGGGCCGGCCTCTGTCTGCCCCTCCTGGCCCATCTTCCCCAGCACGGCCGAGCTGGCCCAGGCGGCAGGGCCCCTGAGCGCGGGCCCTGCACACAGGACCCTAGAGCTCACAGAGGGCAGACAGAGAAGTCTGGCCCGCGTGTCCTCTGGCCCAGCCCCCGCGGGCATGCTTGGGGTCTTTACCCCGACCCCACCTTCTCGTTTCCCGATGGAGCGGCCCGGTGCTCCAGACACCCCCGCGTCCGTGCTGGCACCCGGCAAGCCCTCCCTCTGCACCTCCTGTTCTCGCTCGGGGCTCCTTCACCCGACTCCACCTTCTAATCACTTTCCGTTTTCCACCTTCCCTCCTTTCAGGGACACGGCCTCTGTCTGCCCCGTCTACTGAGCATTTCCATTCCTGCTCTTGTAATTCCTACAGGCTCCCTTTCCGTTCTCAGGGTGTCCTTTCGTCCCAGCTGTGGGTCTTGCTTCACAGAAGCGAGGCAGCTGAGAACCACAAGCCTGGGTCAGCCCCCCTCCCGCCCCGTCTGTCCAAGGGGAGCAGGCAGTAGCTGCTTTGGGGGGCTGTCCTGAGACTCCCTAATGCGAGGAGGTCGGGGGCCAGGGGCACGAGGGCGTCAACGTGGGTCTGTGAGGTTGCCTCCTCCTGGGCTGTCTCCGTGGCTCCAGTGCTGACGGATCCGCGGCTTTCCCGGGGAGACTCTCCTCAGGCCCTCAGGACTTGAGAGTGGACGCTCGGGACCGGCTGGACATTTGCAGGTGGTGGAAACACCGTTTCCACATGAGAAACATCAGGTCTTCACTCCTCCTGTCTTTCCTGCAATGGGAGCCCCTGGAGAGGGGTGGCCCGTCTCCCCCAGGTGTGAGCTGGGGGGACACTCAGCTGTTCCCAGCGTGGCATCCCCATCTTCAGCTGTGCAGGCCGCCAGGCCAGGGCCCTGGTGTCCACCCCCCGGACAGGAAGTTCCAGGCGGGGGAGGCTGGGTGGGCAGCGCTGCCTCACCAGACAGATGGACGGTCGTCCACTCCAGACTCTCCCTCGGCATCCGCGGACGCTCCGGCCTCAGGCCCCTCGGCTGCCCTGTGCTCCCCGCTGCTCTCCCCACGACCCTGAAGTGGGCTCCCACGCGCCGACGTCAAGAGGCGTGGTTTTTCACATTCCCACCCGCCTCACATAGGGGCCCATCCCGAGCCACTGCTACCGGTCAGGGGACAGTCGGGATGGTTTGGTAAAACCTTCTCTTGAACCTCCTGGAGAAGCCCAGGAAACGCCAGAACGGGAGTCTCAGCTGCCACAAGAGCTGTTCCCACCTCCGGCGGCTCCCATGCCCCTGGGCCCCGGGAGGACAGAGCCCACCCGCTACCTTGGTCTGAGCCAGCGCGGGGCACCAGGGTGTCTTCTAGAAGAAGCTGTCACTTTAATGAGTGACCATTCCTGGCAGCCCTGGCCGCGTGCTGGGCCCAAGTCCAGCCTTGCGGAAGAGTCTGGGCCAAGGAAGCGGCCCCTCCCCACTAGCCGGCCTCCTCCCAGAACCTTCCCGCCGCAGCACGTGGGGAGGTGGCGCCTGGAGAAGGCTGACTGCCCGCCCGCCGGCCCACCTCTCTCCGCAGGATGCAGTGCACCATCACGATGACGAAGCCCTCCAGTGAGTCAAAGACGGCAAAGAGGATCTGGAAGAGGGCGGATCGGCGGTCGGTGACAGCGAGCACGGCCGACATCCAGGTCAGCGCCAGCAGCGGCAGCACCACGCAGGAGCTCCACAGCGAGGCCCTGCGGACGGGGCGGCGGGCGGGCGGCATCAGGGCTGCCCTGGGCCCTGCCGCCCACGCCCTGCCCCTGGGAGGGGCCACCCAGGCCGGGACCCAGCCTCAGCCCAACTCCCTCACCGGGGCTGGGGCCGGGGCCGGGGCCGGGGCCAGGCTGCCCGTCCCACCTGGGGCACATCTCCCTTGGGGCCCCACTGGGCCTTCCCTGCCCTGGGCTGCATCCTCTCCTCCCCATCCCCTTAGAGACCCTCTCCCATTCAGTCCCGCTGCCGCCTCTCCTGGGGAGCAGAGTTCTGCCCCAACACCCCCAGCTCGAGGGCTCCCAGGGCGGCTGGGGACTCAGGACGGTGGTCCCAATGGGCTGGGCAACAGTGAGGGTGGGGGTGAGATCTCTGGAAGACGAAGGTTCCTGACTGTCCAGGAGGCCCCAGGGAGAGAGGCACACTGGAGGGAGGGGGGAGAGCTGGGGGAAGGGGGAAGAGGTTTCTCCTCCCAGAGCCCTCAGGCCCCCAGCCAGGGGTCCAGGGCCAGAACTGCAAGATGGCCACAGGGGAGGGTGTTTGGTGAGGCCTCTGAGCTCTGGACAGAGAGAAGGGGGGCGGGGTGGGGGAAAACCAGAGAACTCCTCAGGGAGAAGGAAGGAAGAAACCTGTGAGGAAAGAAGACAGATGACAGACAGACAGGGCCAGGCGGGGAGGGCATGGGGCGGACAGACAGACAGGAACAGAGACGACAGGCGCTTCCTCCTCTTGGCGGGCCCTGCTCTGCCCTCCCCAGGGGAGGACCTGCCTTTGCTCTGAAGCCTTTGCCCCTTCTTCCAAGTAGTGCTCCAGGAGCACCCCCAAGGCAGGCATGGCCCTCTGCAGCTGGCCCCTCCCTGCACCACCTACACACATGGCCACTCTGAGCCTGTCTCCCGGTCCGCACAGCAGGGACACTACGCCAGCCAAGGGGCTGAGTGGGGACAGAAAGCGCACCAGCAGAATGCCTGGAGTACAGGGTCGGGAACCTGCCTGACCCACCCCCACCCCGTCCCCGCCGCTACCACCAGTCTCAGGGCCACTGCGGCCTGAGGACCATAGCCAGGGTCAGCTCTGCTCCCCGGGCCGGCGACTGCCTGCAGGGGCTCCCGGCGTTCCTGCCACTATCACCAGGGGTGGGGGCATCGGGACCCCCTCCTCCCTTATGGATCACCCTGGTCAAAAGGAGAGGCAGGAACAGGTGGGACAGAATCTCGGGGAGGCCACCAGGAAGGAGCTGGGGGCACCGGGGCTGGGGGGAGACAGGCTGGTGTCCGGCCAGGTCAAGGACCCCCAAACCAGCGGGGCCTTGACCGGGGTGGGGGCAGAGGTCGCCCCCAGACTGTACACTCTGTTTCTCCACCCTCTCCAGCCTGGCTCAGCCACTGAAGCCGCGTCACCCCTGCAACTGGACCTGCAAGGGGCCCAGCCCCGCAGGGAACTTCTGCCCTCACGCCCCCTAGGCAGGGCCCTGGGCCTCCACGTCCGCCTCAGCTTGTCTCTGTGACCCGGGTCCCCCGTCCCAGGGCCAGCCCTGTATCTCCTCCAGGACGCAGCCTCTAACCCTGCCCCTCCCAAGGCCTGCCCCAGCTCAGGGGACGGCTCCCCGGCCCCTGCCCGGCGGCTCAGGCCAGAGCCACCGCTTACCCTGAAGCACCCACGCCTCTTCCCTGGGCACAGCACGGGCTCCAGAACTAGACCTCGGACCGCTCTCCTCGCCTCCCCTTCCAGGGCCCTGCTGCCCCCCTCGGCACTGAGGACAGGCGATCCAGGCGGAGGCCTCCCGGGCGGGGTACCTGCACCTGCGGGCGTTCTCCCCTCCATACCTGCTGTGCCGCACCTGGCACAGGGCCTGAGAGAAGGGGGCCTTCCCGTGACGGCAGCCTGGCCTCAGTGTGCCCACCGCGGCAGGTGGGGCGCTGCAGTCTGTCTCCTCCCTTCCAAAGCAGGCCTGCTCGAGCCAGAGCCCTGGACACGGCTCCTCGTGTTCTGAGCAAGAGGCGCAGACCCCCCCCCGCCCCCACCGAAACTTCCCATCCCACCGTGAGTCATCTTCCCTCGGGCCTGAGGCCTGGCATTTACTGCCTGACGCTGCAGTAGGCTGGCAGATGGCCGGGGCTTGGGGACCCGTAAATTATTCAAATTCTTGCAGCCCAGCCTCTGCAGTTTCTGAAACATTTCTGCAGAGAGCCTTGTGGAGGGGTCACGCAGGTCCAGGCGTGACTGCTGGGGAGGACAGGAGGCGGGTGGGGGAGAGGCCCGGCAGCTGCACCACCCGCCCCCCTTTGGAAACTC
>NW_020172779.1:22099658-22100199 GCF_003031525.2 Neophocaena asiaeorientalis asiaeorientalis | reverse complement strand
CGTCTGGGCTGTGGACCCCAGCACGGAGGAGCAGCCTGCCCTCCCGGAGGTTTCTGGCTCCACCGGACAAGTCCCCACCCCGGAACCGTGTCCACCTCTGCTCACTCGCTCCCCGCGGCCAGGGGTGCCCTCTCCACGGGGCCCCTGAATCCCAGGAAGCAAACAGGAGGGTCCCAGGGGACCTGTGTGTCTGGGGATAAGACGACCACTCTCGGGTCATCTGAGCCAAGGTCCCTCCGGATCTGGCATCCACCCTGGACCCCAGGTCGCACTGGCCCTGCCCCGCTCACAGACCCCTGGTGGCGGCCCGGGGTCAGCGAACAAGCCAGCTGCCCCAGCACGTCCTGTTTCCAAGGCCACGCCTGCCTCTCGCGCTCACATTCAAATTCATGACCGACACGCACACGCACACAAGCCGCACTCCTGCACACTCACGCAGAGGGCTGCAACCCCAGCGTGACCACACGCTGATGACGGCCACTAGCTGACCGTGTTCTCGCGGCCCGAGGCCTGGCCTGGCTCCCTGCCCTCCGGTCAGTCT
>NW_020172779.1:22099308-22099619 GCF_003031525.2 Neophocaena asiaeorientalis asiaeorientalis | reverse complement strand
GGGGCCAGAGCATGGGGAGGGCGGGCAGGGGCTGCCTAGGCCCCCTGGGGTGGACGGCAGAGATGACAGAAATGACAGAAAAAGCTTAAAACAAACAAAATGTAACTGAGGCGAGCAGAGCCCGGCGGGCGGGCGGACGGGCGGGCGATGAGCGGCACTAACATGGCGTTACTGGCGGCTTCGGAGGTGGCGGCGGCCGCAGAGAGGGCTCCACACTCGGCACATTTGAGGGCGCGCCCGAGGGGGGCCCGGGGCAGCTGACTGCAAGTGAAATTAAAAGACTGAAACGAAAGCAAAACTGTTCTCGAAGA
>NW_020172779.1:22090735-22099285 GCF_003031525.2 Neophocaena asiaeorientalis asiaeorientalis | reverse complement strand
CGCAGACACGGGGTGGGGGGTGGGGGGCAGGGACAGCAAAAGCAACCAGATGGCGTCCAGCCCGAGCCTCCCCCGGCGGGGACAGGGCCCCGGGGCGCTGTGGGCGGGGACGGGGTCCTCAGGCCTCTTTCCACCTGACGCACCCGGAGCCCGGCGGGGGCAGGGGTGGAGAGCGGGGTGCCGCCTCTGTGGCTGGACGCGGCTGGCCTGAGGGCAGGGCAGGGCTGGGACCGTGTGCGTCCACGTCCAGCGGGAGGGTGACACTATCCGCCCACATTCACACAAAAAAGCAGGACACCTGGGCGCAGCTACTGTCCCTTCCCTCTGGTCGGCCCACATCTGGTCTGACCAGGCACTGCCCCTGCCAAGGAGCGAGGGGTTCGCCAGACGGTCAACGGGGGCGTCTGTGAGCTACCTGGGCAGCGGCCTCCCTGCCAGCCCTGACTGTGTGTGCCTGTGTGCGTGGGCACAGAGAGCACGGGGTGCCTCCTGTCTGGGTGGGAGCAGGGCTGCTGCAGCCTCACAGGCGGGTCCTCGCGAGCTGCCGAGCCGTGGCACCGCTGCACCTGGGGAAGGGGCCCAACGGCGCAGGGGGCCGCCCGGACACACTGGGCTCTGATTTAGCAGCCCAGCCCTGCTCCACCAGCCACTCCCAGGCCTCAGACTCGGTCTGCTCAGCTGTGAAGTGGGCACAAGACAGCAGACGCTGCCTCAAGAGTTACTGCAGGGAGCAAACGAGACAGTGCTGCGGGGTGGGCGCGCCGCGCCTCACTGGTGCCGACCCCCTGCGCACCCCGGGGCCTCCTCCGTGTGTGACCCACTGTTCTGGGAGCACGTGTGGGTGGCAGTGTGCGCTGGGCTGGGCTGGGGGGGGTGAGCCTGCCAATCCCCACTTCACAGACTCAGAGAAGAGGCCCAGAGAGTGTAGGACCCAGGCCCACAGTCGGTCAGGACAGGCTCCCAGCCACCGCAGGCTCTCCAGGGTCACACTCCTCCCACAAAGCAAGTTTCTAACCAGGACAGAACCCACCAGGGACCCAAGGGGAAGGATTCCAGAAGCTCTCGTTCCCGGGGAAAAGCAAGAGCAGGAAGACAGGGGGAGGGAGAGAGACAATGAGAGACGGAGACCAAGCAGGACTGGCACGGAGGGGTGGTGGAGGAGGGGGTGGGGACCCCCACGCAGACACCAGTCAGGGCAGAGGGACAGACAGAGCAGCGGGCAGAGGTGAGGTGAGGACGGCTCAGTGCTGGGGCAGGAGAGAGGGGGCCTGTCCCAGCCCACAGCTGGCCCCACCCGTGATGGCAGGGCCGCCGAGACCAGGGTGCTGCTGTCCCCTGGCAGCCGGAGGAGAAGCACCCTTCCAAGCTTGCTCCTCCCCCAGGGCTGGGCACCACAGCCACTCAGGACCGCCCACCTGCAGTGCTGTGCGCCCTCTGGCCAGGCACTGCCCTCTCTGAGCTCAGGCTCCCAGGTGGGAGGAACATCCGGCCCGGCCCCTGCACTGTCCCCTGAAGGCACCACAGGATGGGCCGGCCACGTCCTGGTTCAGGGCCACCCAACCCCACGGCGGGGAAGGGAGAAGCCCGGGGCACCCTCCCCCCACTCTGGTGGGCCTGGGGTCTCCAAAAGCGATCAGTTCCACCGTTTCTGAGAACTTACGGAGGCCCTGCTCTGTCATGGGGCAGATGGGGAAACTGAGGTGCAGAGCAAGGCGGGGCTGGCCACGCAGCCCTCCGTGCCTCCATTTCCTACTTGCTTGGGAGGGGGGTGGGGCTCGAGGGTGGCTGGGCTCTGGGTCGTTTGGACTGCAGGCGGGGCGTGGTGCGGCGGCCCCGTCCTACCCTGCTCTCTCCTTCAGCTTCTTGTCAGTGATGCCGTCCTTGGACACGAGCTTGTTAAACACCAGGATCCCGATGACCATGTTCACCTGCGGGGCAGGGAGGGGCGGCTGTGGGGGGCCCCCGGGTCAGGAGGGGGGCTCTGCCGGCTGCCCTTACGCTGTCGTCCCTTTACCCCGCCGTCTCCTCCCACAGCCCCAGCCGCTACGTGGGGTTCTCCGTGCCACACGGTCCCCCCCCCTACCCCGCCCAGGGCTGGGCACCGCGTCTCGAGCCTCCCACATGACGGGTCCCCAGGCCCATGGCCATCACCACTGGGGTCGGCAGTTTATGAAGCTGGGATTCCATCAGGGATGGAGTCCAGAGGTCAGAGGTCGGGCTGGGGTCACGGTGAGGCTGTCCCTGCCCGGAGTGGGACTGACCAGAGCAGTCAAACACGCGAGCGGGCTGGCCGAACCACGCTGCTGGGGCACTTGTCCCACTCAGACCACAGAAGGGACCTCAGGGGACCTCCAGTCCAGCCGCCGCCCACACCCAGGCTCGCCCCGCGTCCCCTCCTTAGCGCCCCTGCAACTCGTGCGCCTTCCACACACGAGCTTGCCCAGCTCAAGCTGGACCTGACGCCTCCTCGGGACGCCTCCTGCCTGGCTCTGCCGGAGCCACACTGCTCTCTGCACCGCGCAGCCCTTTCGGGACCTTAAGCCAGGGCTGCCACCCCACAGGCGTCTTCCCTCAATCCCCCACCGCAGGGCACCTGGCCCTGGAGGTGCTTCTGGGTGTTGCGGCTACTCTCCTACTGCCCCCCAGACTGCTGCCTAGACAAAGAGAAGCTGCCCCAGCGTCCCAGCCATCCACCTCCTCCACGGCCTGCAGGCCCTGGTCTCCCCTCCCCTCTGGCCTCCTCGCCTGCGTGGAGGGGGCTCCCAGCTCACATCCTCACTCCCCTAGGGCTTCCACTCTGCAGAGAGGCTGCCTGACCCCCAGCCACGTTCCTGCGTCTCAGGCGGGGACAGGGACTCCATGGGTCCCTGGACCCGGAGGTCTGGGGAGGCCGACTCCCCGCAGCCCCACAGAGCCAAGCTCGTGGCCGCACACACACCCCAGCCCTGCCTCCTGGCCGTCTGGGTGAAAGCAGCTTTCCCGGGTGGCAGTGCTGGGGCGGGAGAGGGCAGGACACCAGTGGCCACCGCCCCGCCTGCAGCAGGCTCTGTGCCTGCCTTTCCCTGCGTGTCCCTGTGTTACGGGAGGAGTCCCGGGCAGGAGCGCACGGTGCTGCCCTCCAGATGCTTTGTGGGAAGGGACCTGGGGGGCTCCTGCCTCTGACATCCCCCCTCCTGCCCCTCCTGGGGCGCCTGCCCTTAGAAGGCCCGGCCACTGCCTAGTGGCATTCAAATGCCCGGCACACTGCCGCTTCCCTGCCCGCCGTCTTCCAGGAATAAAGGAGCTGGTTCTGGCTGGGGCTGGCCCACGGATTCTGCCCACTAACGCCACCCCCCCCACTGGCTCCCCCAACTCGTGCCCCCTGCAGGCTCAGCCTCCCCTGGGTGCCCTGGGCAACAAGGTGTGGCCCTGCCCCGACAGCAGGACTCTGCAGATGCGATGCCCTTTCCTGGGGGCAGGCGGGAGGGGAGGGCGAGATGGGCTCTGAGCCAGGCCTGGCAGAAGCCATCGATCTCGGGATACCCCCCAGCCTCGCCCTGCTCATCCGTAACCGGGTGACAATAACCCTGTGTGCATGTGGCACTGTCTCTCAACCCTCACTGAGCGGACGTGGGCACAGCAGAAAAAAAACCCACTGAGGGTCAAGCAAGGGGAGGTGCTTCCCTCCTCCGGGGGCGACGGGCTCCCCATCGAGGGAAAAGTCCCAGGCCCAGCCACGCCCCTGCTGTCCCGGTCATCCGCCTGTCCGCCTTCCCCGCCCTATGGTCACTCGCTCATCAAATCTGTAAGGCCTCCTGGCAGGTACACCGCCGGGGTCCAGCCATCAGGCAGAATGTGCTCAGAGAAACACAAGGCCGCCAGCCCAGTCGTGCCTCTGCACCCCTGCGGCAGGTTGGTGGGGGGGATCTGTGGACACCACCCCACCCCTGGTGACCAGGGCAACCCTGATGGGGCAGCAGGTAAAACCCAAGTTTGACCCAGGGGGAGGCGAGGGGCTCAGCCTGGGATGTCGGGACGGGGGTCAGTACCAGCACGACGGCCGCGGCCGGTCCCACGAAGGCATACAGCAGTCCCCCCTCCAGGGAGAGCCAGCAGCTGGGGAGGGAGACAGGCTGGTTAGCGACCAGGCGTGAGCCCCCATCCAGTCACACCCTGGGCACCACCAGCTTCCCAGGAGGGCGGTGTGACGCTGAGAAGGGGCAGGAGGAAGCCAGGTGACCGCACGTTCTTTAGCTTCAGAACCCATGGGAGCCCCCAGGCAGCTGACAGACGAAGTTTACGGATGAAGAAGCAGGTCCAGAGCAGGGGACCACACAGCAGAGGGCCAGGCCGCCAGAGGAAGGGACCTTGACCATCCCCCTCCCCCGACTCTCCCCCCAGGCCTGGGCTCCCCAACTTGCCTCACAGACCCTCCCCAATCTCACGTGCAGACTCTCTTTCCTGACGTGATGCCAAATTGTTGGGCTGGGTCCACGGCCTGGACTTCCACCCACCCACTCAACCCAGGCCCTCTGCATCAGGCCCCCTGCTCACACCATGACCTGGGCCCTCCACCAAACTCGGTCACCAGCCCCAGCCTTACCTCCCCAAATCTCCTGGGCACCACCCAGGGCAGTCCACAGGAGCCCTGGGCCCAGTGAAGGCTGCTCGGCTTCCTGCACATGCAGTGTCCTCTGCCCCGAGCTCTCCATGCCACACCATGTGCCCAGTGCACAGCTCCCCATCCTTCAGAACCCCGCTGCGACACCCCGCCTCCTCCTGATGCACCCCTGAGCCCAGCAGGCTGGGTGCTCCCTCCTGTCAGCCCTGGGGATGGTGTTCATACTTCCTTCCCAGTACTCACCCCACGGGTCCTCATTCGAGTGCAGGGGGGCGCCTCAGGGCCTGGTCACGTCCTGTCCCCCTGGGGCTCTGCAGTGGGCCAGGCCTGTGCAGCCCTGTCGGCCCCTCCTCCTGGCTCTCACTGCCCGTTCTTCCCCACATCCACAGCCATGGCCCCCCAGGCCTTGGCTCCTTTCCCCCCATCTTGGGAAGCCACACGGCCTCCAGGATAATCCCGAGCTTCCTGGCTTGGCATTCGAGGCCCCTGGACCTGACCCAGCCGACCCTTCAGGGCCTCAGTGACTTCATCTGTGAAATGGGCACCCCGACCTGCCCCGCCTGCCCAGGGGCCATACAGCCCCCCTTATCCCCACACCGGTGCAGGGGCGCATCCCCTATTGTGCGGATGGGGAAACAGGCTCTGAGAGGCTAAGGCACCTGTCCAAGGCCATGGAAGGAGGAAATGAGGCTCCAACCGCCCCAAGCCCTGTTTCTCTTCACCCCGCTGCCCACTGCCGGGAGGAGCTGGCTGATGGGAGGCAGGTGCCTCCCCAGGGCCCGGCCTCCAGCTCCCGGGGCCCTCACTCTCGCCCAACCTTGACTCTCTCATCTGTGAGATAGGCGCCCAGCCAGCCCTCACCTTCTAGGGCAGGGGGAGGGTCTGGGGGAGCCGTGCGGCCTCCACCATGTCCCCACCCTGCCCCGACTCACTAGTTCATGGTGCTGTACCCTCTGGCCTTGGTAAATCCCACAGAAATGGCCACGACCAGCGCAGGGAGCCCTAGGGGAGGAGCAGAAAGAAAGCGTGTCAGTCTCCCCACTGCCCAAGGCCCCGCCCATCTCAGGAAGGGGAACAAAACGCACCTCTGAAGCCCCTGAACAGAGGGCTACACTGAGCATGTGAGAAAGGGGACAGGAGGTGGACAGGATGAGGACCCACAGACATGGGGGGGGGGGCGCCGGATCAGCAAGTAAGACGGGACGCCTGGCTGCATCTGAATTTCAGATAAAAAATGGAAAAACTTTCTATCGTAAGTATAGCCCCAATAATGGATGGGGTGCCCTCATACCACAGAGTTATTCCCTCACCTGACATTCAAACACAACGAGGCAACCCCTTGGAGTGGAGGCCTGGAGGGAAGCTCAGAGGAGAGAGAGCTGCCAGGGGCCGGGAGGAGGGCCGGGTCAGAGAGGGGGGCCCCGCCGCCCGTTGGCCCCGTGGCGCTCACCCCAGCCCAGGCACAGGAAGCGCTTGCGGACCAGGCGGTTCCGGAGGCGGCCCGTCACGGCCATGTAGGACTGCCAGGCCTCGGTGAGCACCCAGCAGAAGGAGGACAGAAAGAAGAAGTGCAGGAAGGCGGCCACCAGCGTGCACACCACCTGCGTGGCGGGAGAGGCGGAGAGGCGCTCGCTCACCCGACCCCGCATGCCCCGGCGACCCCACCTTGCTCAGAGGAGAGAGAGCTGCCAGGGGCCGGGAGGAGGGCCGGGTCAGAGAGGGGGGCCCCGCCGCCCGTTGGCCCCGTGGCGCTCACCCCAGCCCAGGCACAGGAAGCGCTTGCGGACCAGGCGGTTCCGGAGGCGGCCCGTCACGGCCATGTAGGACTGCCAGGCCTCGGTGAGCACCCAGCAGAAGGAGGACAGAAAGAAGAAGTGCAGGAAGGCGGCCACCAGCGTGCACACCACCTGCGTGGCGGGAGAGGCGGAGAGGCGCTCGCTCACCCGACCCCGCATGCCCCGGCGACCCCACCTGCCCCGGTGACCCCGCCTGCCCCGGCGACTCCGCCTGCCCCGGCGATCCCGCCTGCCCCGGTGATCCCGCCTGCCCCGGCGAGGGCCCGAGTCCAGCGTCCGCACAGTGACCAAATCAACTCCCCAGGTAGGACGCCAGCCAGCGCTCACCCGCTCCACCACCCTGAGATGGGCTGTGGTACATCGCGGTCCTGGTGGGTGCTTGCGCGACTCCACCCACCAATGCCAGGGACAGACACCCCTCTCCCCGGCTTCCTCACCCACTCACACACGCACCAAACGCCGCAGGAGCCCACCCGCTCAGCAGCTGGTCCCCCGGAGGCCACACGGCGACAGCCTGGTACCAACGGTGGGCCGGGGCCGGGGCTTGAGCTGGCTCATGTCAAAGCGCCAGTCCAGCTGAAGGCTCCAGACACCAAGTCCCCACGCCCTGGCCAGGTGTCCCCACGCCCTGGCCAGGTGACAGGCCCCTCCGGACCGAGCCACGCGGCTGCTGCGGCCAAAGGACAGCAAAGGGGTCCGCACAGCTGTGGCACCCTCCTCCCTAAGCTTCTGCTGTGGACGCTCACCATCACCGCCATCGGCGCCCCCCAACCTGGGATGCTGGGGCGCGCGCGGCACAGCACAGGCCGCTTACCTTATTGCGGGTCTGGGTCTGCCCGATGAGGATGAGGGCGTTGGAGGAGATGATGGACAGGCAGAAGTTGATGAGGATGACGGACCGCTCTGAGCGGATGTACCTGTGGGAGAGGGTGGGCGGCCATGATCGGCGTCCGGAAGGGTCTCAGCTTCACAAGAACCGGGGTGCTGTGGCCACTAAGGCCAGCGCCACCTCCTCCCCGCAGGCACCGCTGCCAGTACCAGCACCGTCACCCCCACCGTCTCCAGCTCCACCACCACCACGTTCCCTCTCAGGGTCGCCAACTCCACGGGGTCCTGAACACAGCTCACAGGGAAGGAGGTGTTTGAAGACCGTGGGCCAAAACCTCAGAACCACAGCGGCCTCGGGGGAGGCGCTGGGCCAGGGGGCCAAGCACGCCTCCAGGGGATTCAGGACAGATGGTCTGGGCAGGGGCTGGTGGGAGGGGCACTGGATGTTTCCGGGTCACTGACCCTCTGGTGCCTCTGCCCTTGGGCAGGATGGGGTGGTGGGGGGCAGGAAAGCGGAGGCCACCCCTCCCCCAATGGCCACATCGACCCCTCCTCGCTGGCCTCTGGCTGACATCGTGCTGCCCTTGGAGCTGACACACTGGGAATCTGGCTGGGCCCAGCGGGTGGCTGCTGGGTGGGTGACCTTGGCTTGACCCTCCCTGTCCTACTGTCCCAAACCCCTGCTCCTCCGGGCCCAAAGTGGGACGCTTGGGGGAAGGGAGTCTGTGCACACGTGTCCCTTGCCCCAGGGCTGGTGACCGGCAGCGACGGGGTCGCCCCGCACCCCAGGGGCCAACACTGGTCAGACAGCACCCAGGGCACAGGGGTCTGTGAAGAGGCCTTGTGGCCTGGGGGAAGGGGTGTGGGGCAGGCGGCCCAGCAGAGACCCCCATCCTGACACTTGACCCCGGGCTTGGGGAGTGACCCTGCACATCCACGTGACGGAACAGACAACAGGCAGGGAAGTCATGATCTTGGGGTCCCCGTGGTCACGGGGCAGGGTGCTCAGCTGGGGAGTGGGCTCGGGGCGCACCTGCCAGCCCCTGTGAGTGGTGGTGCGGGCCCAGCGCCATGCAGGAGCAGGCAGGCCTGGCATCCCTGGCCTGCACCTGTGCCCCCACCATCAGTGCCACGCAGCCTCCACGGAGCAGCCACCAGGGAGGGCGGGGTGGTGGTGACAACGGAGTGACGGGTGCTGCTAACTGGGAAGCTGGGGAGGAAGGGTGCTGGGTCCCCGCCCCCCCACGGCTGCCCTTGGTGGAAGAAGGGATGAGACTCGACCCCAGCCAGCCCCTTCCTGGGAAGTGCCTGCACCCTCCCCTCCGC
>NW_020172779.1:22084435-22090511 GCF_003031525.2 Neophocaena asiaeorientalis asiaeorientalis | reverse complement strand
CCGCCCCCGGAAGCAGCACCTCCACACGGACACGTAGATGACGATGAGCATTAGCAGGGTCAGGGACGACACGCCGCAGCCCACGATGAGCGCCACCGACGGCACGACCGCCTTCTCCATGTTCTGGTGGGTTCCGGGGCCGGGGACAGAGAACAGGGTGAGGGGGCCCGGGCAGACACGCCGTGGGGGGCGCCTGCCTTCCCCCTCCAGCCCTGCATTCCCCGCAGGCGCCCCTGCCCCGCAGCCCTCGGCTGCCCTCCTGCAACGCTCTGAGCACCCCCACGCCAGCCCCTTCTGGCCTGGGCCGCCCCGGCGAGGGGTCTCAGCCCCGGCTGAGGGCAGCGTCTTTGTCTGGGCCCCGCCCGGCCCCACTGGTAGAATGAGTCGTGTAGCCAGCCTGCAGTACGTCCCCCACCGGCCCCAGGGAAGGACTCCCCCACCCTGAGTCACAGGTGAGGTCACGGAGGCAGCAGGCCCAGCGCCCCGCCACGGACAGCTCTCCCCGGCTCCGTGGCTCTGCAGTTCCGGCCGCGGGCAGAAGCCACCGCTCTCTGAAAGGGGCCCAGAGCTCCAGCTGCACCTAACGGGGCACTCGGCACCCACCCCTCCAGACCGGGCCCCTCCCTGACAGCCGCTCCCCCCACGGCCTGCACCAGGCGCTCATCCACCTCCTCCCTCCAGCAGGCCCCTTCCATCTGGGCTGGGCCTCTGCCCTCCATGCCCCCAGGCCAGCCCCCGGGCTCCTCCCCAAGCAGCAGCCAGTCTCAGAGTCTCCCATGCCACCCCACCACGGCCCAAGTTGTGTCCGAAGGCCCCAAAGGCCACCACGTCTGGCCCTGCCCCCCTTCAGCTCGTGAGACCAACCCCCCGCACTGGGCTGCCCCCTCGTTCCCACTCAGCGCCTGGCTCAGCCACTCCCTCTGCCAGGATGCCCTGCCCAGCCGTTGCGTGGCAGTGCCTCGGGCCATTCTGGTCTTCACTTGTCCCTTCTCAGAGAGGCCAACGGACCCCACTGCTCCCCACCACGTGGCCCAGTGCAGCCCTAAGCACCGGCTGGTCCTTGCTTACACATCCCTGTGTGCCCCCCGACGTGACCGCGTGAACGACGGCCACACCACAGCCCAGTGCCCAGCACATACGGCAGGCGGACCACGTGTGCTTGCTGAGGAATGACCCAGGTCCCTCTGTGTCCAAAACCCAAAGGCAAACGGAGGGACTGGAGAGAGCGAGTGCCCACCACTTCCAGGGCTGGAGATGACGGGAAAGCTCGGCCAGGGGACAGGGGGCTTCTCGTGGGCTTCCCCACCCCAGAGCTGACAACTTCCTGCCCGTCCCAAGTCTAACTTGGCCGACACCCTTCAGACCCCCTGCTGACCCCAGCACGTGGCAGAGCAAGACTCCCACCCACTTCCTAAAGCCACGGTGGCCCTTTCTGCCCTCAGATGGGACCTTCCACCTTCCTTGGGAGCCTAAGTTCCCGGGGCTCCTGCACAGGGTACCCCAGGGCCCACCCCACTTGACACAGCTGCCTCCCCCGCCCCTCGCCATGGTGACCGTGCTGTGCTCTCCATCCGAGGCCTGGACTGCCCTTCCCCACACTGGAGGCACCATCTCCCGCCCCCAGGTCCCTCTGCTGTCCCTCTGTCCCAGCCCTGTCCCATGGCTGGGGGTGCCTGTCTGTCCCTGCAGCCCGGTCTCCTCATGTCTGCGAGCCCCCTGTGGCCAGGCCTGGCGTGGACGCTTGGTCAACGTGACTGGCTGGATGAATGGAGACCAGGAAGGCAGAGGCTCCAGGAAAAGCGAGAAAGTCGTTCAAGGTCACCCAGGCATCAGCGATCCCTGGGGGCCTGGCCCGGGTGAGGCTCCGGCACACACGTCTGTGTTTCCATACAGGCAGTTGGAGGGCTCCGGGTCGCGGCCAGCACCCCTGAACTCACCAGGTAACCTCAGAGGCCCGGCCAGCCACGCAAGTCATGGGTGACCGAGTAAGTGGCTCAGGCCTGCTTCGTGGCTGGCTCTGGCCCCGACCTCCGTGGCCATCTGCCTCCATCTGCCCTCATTAGGCCTGGCAGCCGCACGCCCGCCAGCTCGCCCACCTGCCCTCCCGTGCCCTCCTCCTCCTCTCCGCCCGGCTCATCCGTCACTCCTGACAGCCCTAGCCCTGCAGGTTCTCAACAATGTGGGCAGGGGTGTCAGGGATCTCAAGGTCTTGTTGGGAGGGCTGGACCGGAGACCTTAAGGGTGAGAGACTGGTCCCAATCCACGCAGAGATCAGGCAGAAGCAGGCTGGCCTCCTGCTGGAGACTGGCTCCCCAGCCAGGCTCCCAGCCACCCCAGGGCCTTTGCACATGCTGGTCCCGCCACCCAGCGCTCTTCCCCTGACCTTCACACGGCTGGCTCTTCTCTCGGCTTGGCTGTCACCTCCTCACAGAGGCTCTTGCTGGACATTCAATCTGAGCCAGCCCCTCATCTCTCTGCCCGTCCCCTTGTCTTGAGTCTCTTCAGGGCACCAGACCCTCCCCACTCTCCATCTTTACTTCTTTGTCATTTACGTGGTTGTTGTCAGTTTCCACCACGTGAATTCCCTACCTGCAATCTTCTCCCAACTCTTACATGTCTTACGTGCCCTAAACATTGATTTCCTTCCTATGGTGCTGTCTTTATCCCGTCTCCGCTCCAACACCACACGTGGCTCACAGCTACCCACGTGAACGAGCCCTACTCCAACATTGCCTGACCCCTGATCCCGGGCACACGCTGAGCCTTGATTCTGGTCAGATTAGCAGCCCAGTTTCGGGCACATCACAGAAGCGACGCCTCCAACAACTACGTCTTACAGACTGTTTACTACACGCCAGGCTGTGTGGATGCTGTAACTACCTCAACAGGTTCAGTCCCCACCAGGCTGAGGCAGGTGGCCTCGCCCCCTCAGATGTGACTCAGAGCAGTTACTCAATCCTCCGTGGTCACAGGCCTGCAGCGGCACAGCCGGGACCTGACACTCCGGCTGCACGCAAGGGGGGGATGGTCTCATCTTCCTCCACTCCATGCCCCCCGGATCTAACCCTTCCCTGGCTCCTGGGGTGTGACCACAGCACCCCTTCTCTTCCGTCTTCTCTGGAGGCCTTGCTCTGGACTCTGGTCCCGAGACCACTCCATACCCCGAGATGCCAGCGGCCTCTGCCCGCTCAGACCGAATCCCCACGCCCCACGCACACACCCAGCTCTGCGGGTGGAGACGGGCAGCATCCACCCCCACCCACAGCCCAGCTCTCCGCTGCTACCACCCCACCTGCTGGTGGGTTATTCTGCCCTCACGCCTGCTGGGATCCCTCCAGGACCCAAGCCCACCACCTCCCAGCCACCCAGCTCCCTGGACCTCGGGCTGACGCTCTAACTCGCTGAAGCTCGCTGAAGCTCTAACTCGGGCAGCGCCCGCACCCCCGCCCTGCCTGCCCGCCGAGCTCCACCCGATCTTCCGCTTGCTTCTTGCCTTTCTCCCCGTCCCTGGGGCGACCATCCCTCCTCCCTGCCGAGCCTGCTGGGAACTCCTGCTCACCCCTCAGGGCCCTACTCCACACCTCCTCCTCGTGCCCGTCTCCCAAGCTACCCCTGGAAGGAAGGAGGCTGGTGCTGAGCCCCCAGAGCACCTCCTCCCTCCAGCCTGGGCTTGTCTCCCCGTCAGACCCCGTGCCCCTCGAGGGCCCAGTCGCGGGCACTCAGAGGGGTCGGCACGGTGTGATGGGCTGCAGGCCAGCAGTCTCCCTCTCCCTCTCGGCCCTTGCCCACTCAGCATCTCTGGGGCCAGAGCTGGCTGGGAGAAGAGAGGAAGGTGGCGATGGCTCTGAGAGCAGGTGAGCACAGGCGAGCAACCCAGCACGGGCCAAGCCCCCCCACCCCCCCGCGCCCTCCCAGCATGCTCCTCTGAGCCACGCCCAGGCCTTCAGGGGGTCACAGGGTCAGCCAGAGCCCACTACTGTGCCATCGGACGGAGGAGGAAACCGAGGCTCCCCGCGGCCAGGCAGCCTGCCCTTGGTCCCATGGCCAGGGGGTGGCACCGTGGCCACTGACGGCTCCCGAACCCTCAGACTCAGCTGTCTCTTCTGGGATGTGGGGATCGGGTGCCCCGACCTGCCAGCCTGCGTCTCACCCTCCTGTGCAGATCAGGCTGACACCAGATGCCCCTCTGACTGCAGCTGCCGAGCGCCCTGCCAAGCAAAGCCTTGAACCCTTCAGAGACCAAAGCTCTGCCTGCCCGTCCTGGCACAGGGCTCCCGTCCTGGCACAGGGCGCCCGTCCGCGCACCCTCAGAGGCACCGCTACGGGTCAGCTCTTCCGAGAAAGGCCCCCTGGGCATCCCACTCCTCCACCCCCGAGCTCCCCCAGCGTCAGCTGCTCAGCCCTCACCCAACACGCTCTCCATGCCAGGTGGCCCTGGGCTCAGCCCCCGAACGGGATGCCACCTCTCGAAGATGCAGTGGCCCTGCCACGCTCCAGGCCCCGTCCAGGAGGGTCCCTGTCAACCGGCGAAGCCCTCGCAGCCACCCGGAGCAGCATGGGGCCATTTCCGTTTTACAGGTGAAGAAACCGAGGCTCAGAGAGACTGAAGGTCAGTCTAGGGTCACCGTGCGTAAGGGACAAGCCTGCATTTCAAGATTCGACTGGCACTGATCTCCTACAAGCCAGACCCTGGGTTGGGAGAGGGGATCTGGGCATGTGTCCCGCTCTGGAGCACCCCCTGCCCCCCAAGGAAGGGCAGCCCCCAAGGCGGGCCCTGCCCTGCTTGCTCCAGCCTCGCAGGGGACCCAGGAAGTCCCAGCCCCACTGGTTGCTCCCCTGTGCAGAAAGCCATCTCTTCTGGGGAGCCCCCAGCATGGCCCCGGCTGCTGCCTTCAGGGGGGGTCCCCAGAATCAGCAACACCGACAGTCCTGTCACAGGGACAGCCTGAGGGGGAGGGCACACTGGGATCTGGGCCAAGACCACAGACCCCTCCAGCAGAGTCACCCCAAGACTCTAAGCAAGCCCCCCACCCCAAGCCTCGATATCCCTGCCTGTCGATAGTAGGGTTAGTGGCAATGACCTCTAAGGTCCTGTCCAGCTCTGACCCTCCAGGGGATCCTGGCTGACAATATCGCTCTCTCTCCCCACGTCTCAGAGGACAAAGGAGGGGGGCAGACTGTTCTCAGAGAGGCCTGGGACCATCTTCCACATGGAAACTGGGGTTCCATGAGCAGAGAGCTGCGCCATCCCCATCTGACGAGGGCCAGCCACCCCAAACACCCCCAAATCGGTGTCCCACTCCCAGTCCGTCCTCCATATCTGCCGTGAGGATACTTCCACACCAGGCCGGGGCCAGGGGGCTCAATGAGCAAAGACCCCTAACCTTTCCCTCCTCGGGGGGCCTAGTGACCCAGCTGGGGGATCCGGCTTTCCTAGATCCAGCGAGTGCGGCTTGGCCCTGGGCAAGAGCGCCCACCAGCCCCAGTTGGCCGGCCCCAGCCAGCAAGCTGGCCCCAGATGCTGTCACCATAGAAACTGGCAGCCCCCACAAGAATCACGAGAACAAAAAGGAGGCCCCTGAGATGATGGGGCCTTCCCGGGGAGGGCTGCCAACCTGGGCCAAGCCCAGCACCCTCTCCACCCCCGGGACCCGTACATGGGGACACAGTTGCCTCCAGAGCCCACGGTCCACTTGGGGTGGGTGGGGAAGGACTCCAAGGAAGGTGGCAGCTCCTCCCCCTCCGTGTCCCAGGCAGGCCAGGAGCCTGCAGCCAGCTGGGGGAAGGAACCCCACTAAGTGAAGGTGTCTACCCGCCTCTGTCAGGCCAAGCCTTCCTCCAGCCCCTAGGGCCGGGGGCCCAGACTGCCCGGCTCCCCTGAGGACCGGCTTCCTCCAGGGTCCTAGGCCCCCAAAGAGATTGTGTGGGGGACTCACTCACCCATCAGTCACTCTTGGGGCCCCGGCCTGGCTCCTCCCAGGTCAGTCCCCAACTCCACATCGCCACCCACTCAGCTCCCACCCGTCCTCTCTAGAGGCCCGGGCCCAGCCGGCCAGGCCACGGGGGCCGGCGGAGC
>NW_020172779.1:22069989-22084419 GCF_003031525.2 Neophocaena asiaeorientalis asiaeorientalis | reverse complement strand
GCTTCTGCGCCTCCGCCCCCGTCCCCCGCGTCGCGCTGGTGACCTTGGGACCACCCCGCTCCCACAGCCATCTCCCCCGGCCCCGATCGGCCTTCTCCTCGCTCCCCCCCACCACCCCGGGGGTCGGGGAAGCAGCCTGAGCGTGCCCCCTGCCGTCTGACCCAGGGCCCTCCTGCTGTCTGCCGCTCCGGTGGCTCTGGTTCCCTTGAAACCAGCGCTTGTTAGGGCCTCAGTGCGCCGGACTGAACTACTCTGCGAACCAGTGGCTGTTGATCTAAGTCCCCCACCCCCATGCCGGCCCACTTGTCTGGCAGCGCCCGCAGAAGGTGCCCATGGACTGCCCTCCCCAGGGCCCTGGGCCTGCAGGCTGGAGGGCTCCAGGCTGAAGAGTCGAGACTGAAACCGCTGTTCGGGAGCCACAGCTGGGAGTGGTCTCCTTCTGACCCCAGGGCCGAAAAAGCACCCTCGGCCCCCAAATAACTCAGACCGGGTGTCTGCCCCGGGACTTTCGGGGGGGCAATTCCAGGTCTCTGCGGCAAGGGTCCACCCCCGGCCCGCCCTAGATCCCTCAGCCCCAGCCTCAGAAGGAGGAAGCTGCAAGGGAGCTGCCTTCCAAAGCCTTCAGCCTGTCTCCCCCATCCCAGGCCCTCTGTATGGAAGGCGGGTTGGGGGTGTGCACTCCCAGGGGAGCCCTGACCCCCACACACTGAGCGGGCTCAACACCTGGATTTGCAAGCAACCATCCTGGGCTACCTTCTGGCTGTGTCACCTGGGAAGTCAGCTACCGCCCTAGCTTCAGTTTCCTCATCTCTAAAATGGGGAGGAGACGGTTGGGAGGCTGACCGTGGGACACCGTCAAGGCACCCCCGCCCCCCAGCCCAGCACCTGCAAGAACGTCTTTAGGAAAGCTTAGGGTCTCAGCTCTGGGCATCCCAGAACCCAGAGCTGCTTTTGTTGAATTTGGGATGTTATACAATCTCCTTTCCGAGCTTCAGGCCCCAGGGGAGAAGGGACACACTCTGGGCCGGCTGGATGCCCTCGAGTCTGCTTTTCTCTCTTCATTTTCCCCCCATGGGGAAGGGCCTGCCCCTGTTTTACAGAGGAGGAGAACTGAGGCCCAAGGTGACAGCTAGGCAGAGACTAGGCCCTGGCTCCGTGGGGTGCATCAGGGCTCTGTGGCATCCCTCTCACTAGCACTGGCCCATGGGGGCCAGGGTTTGGGGGGCCCAAAGCTCATCCATCTTAGGGGCCCTCATAAAGAATGCCACGGGAGGGCCCCCGGAGCTTCCACCTCTTTGGCTCCTGACCACGCCTCCGCCTGAGCCTCCCCGCCTTGGCCCACCTGAACCCGTGCTGGCCCCGGGAGGAGCCGAGGTGCGCCTGACTACACAGCACAGCAGTGCCCAGGCAGGGCCTTGACCACAGCCCCTGGGATGGAGGCCAGGGGCTCGGCTGCCTGTGTGGTCCCACCCCCTGGGCCGCCATCCTGCACACCCGGTGTCCCTGGCGTGGAGTGGAGCAGAAGTCAAAAGCTACTAAGACCCCGGAAGAGACCTCTTCTCCCCTTCCTCTAGAAAAGAAGACCCCAATGACCACAGAACCAGAAACAAGACCTGGGGGATGGAAGGATCAGGAGAGGGAGTGTGGGGCCCTGGAGAGTCCTGGGAGATCCAGCGTGGTCCCCCCGCACCCTCAGCGGGGCTTTACCAAGGCCTCACTCAGCTGTGCTGTGCACATCACACTCCCGTCTCCCCTCATCCCCCAGCACTACGCAGAATGGGCACAGAGCGCTGAGCCCCAGCTGCCCTTGGTCCCTCCCAGCCCCAGAGCACCCCATTCTCACTCCTGGGGTGCGCGTGCAAGCCACTGACCAGACGCCAAGATGGCCAAGGAAGTGCAGGCCAGGAGTCCCCAAGACCCAGGACGCTCCGGGCAGGAGGCCTGTGGGCTGTTCCGGCCTGGAGACAGTGCCTCCCTCCCTCTCAGGCTTGTCCACGACATTGGCCACGTGCCCGCTCCTAAGAGCAGGAGTCTGTGGCCGGCCGGTCCTGGGTTCACATCTCAGCTCTAGTGTTCTCACAGTCCAGCCACGATGCTGCCGCAGCCCTCCTACTCTGGGTGAGCGGGGGAGACCCCGAACCCATCATTTCCGCCTGCTGAAGGCTGCTGGGAGGGTTGGGAAGGGACAGCACCCCAAGGGCCGGGGTGAGGGGAGCCAGGCTGGCTGGGGCCGGTAGGCTGGCAGGTTCCCAGGCAGTGCTGGTGGGTCTGCAGGGCGCCAGGCTGACGGCTGCTGGCCACCTCCTGGGAGAAGTCCAGCCCAGGCTGCGGGTTAGCCCCACAGGACTCCTGCTATGGGCACCAATTAGCTTATCAGCCTCCCAGGGGAGGCGACAACGAGGAGCAGGGCCCACCCTGCTAACGGTTTGGCCAGGGCCTGCCCCTGCAGCCTCAGGCCACGGAGTGCCCGAGGAGGCGTCCGCCCCTGGTCCAGAGGACCAACTGCTGGGGCTGGCAGCCTGGGAGGTGGGCAGCTCCTGGGCTCACCCAGACCCTGCAAGACCTCTGCAAGCTCCCCGGCCTCGGCCCCTCCCCACTCCATGGTCCCCCTGGCTCTGGCAGGCCATTGACACGCAACACAGGGACAGGGACCGTCTCCTTGTCCCCTCCCCGACCTCACCTCAATATTAATAGCTTCCTGTGCATTTTATCATTTAATCTTTGCAATAATCCTCAACTCAGCTGTGTAGATAGAGAAACTGAGGCTCAGAGAAGTGGTATGATTGCCCGAGGCCAGGCAGCAAGACAGCAGGAGGGCCAGGATTCCAGTTTTTATCTGTCTGACCAACCTACAAGGCCTACAGTATTTGAGCCACTGAACTCTGCGGAGCAAATCTGAAAGGGACCCTCGAGGATGGCCCAAGGCCCAGACCAGGCGGAGGGGGGGCCTGCCTAAGGCCCATCCCACACCAGGGCAAAGCTCGGTCAGTGGAGCTTCCCCAGGCCATTAGCTGTGCTTTCTGTGTTGCGCTGGGCAGCAGTTGAGGGCTGGCTGGAGCAGGACGGGTGGGCGGTGGTCCCTGACCGGTGGACCCTCGCTTGCATCTCAGGCACACCCTGAACTGGGAAAGGTCAGGGGACCCTCAGCCCTCTTTCTTCAACAAAACCTCTAGGACGTATCCTCTTATACCCACAACATCTGGAAGTTCTTCACCATGTCTGACCGAAATCCCTCCCACTGCAGGTGACACCTGTTACCATCTCTGCAACGCAGGCAGGCTGTTCCCTCCTCACACACACTCCCACATGTGGGAGACCATTGGTCGCCTCTTGACTGAGCTTCAGAAACTTGGAATATCTGGGGCACAGAGCCACGCCCCCCTCCCAGGCCCAGGCCCGAGGAATCTGGGTCAGTGACACCCACCTGCGCCTCCCCACCCCCGGGTCCAGGGCGAGAGAAGAAGCTGGAGCCGGGGCCCCTGCCAGCACGAGGAGGGCGGGAGCCCCTCCCTGCCTGAGTTGACGGGAGGTTGCAGGGGGCCCTGGGCACCTCAGATCAGAGCTCCCAGAGAAAGGCTGTGCCTCCCCCATCGACCAGGGCCCCCAGGAAGGTCCAGCCATCACCCACCCCTCTGCAGGCCACCAGTTCCTCACCACAGGCTCCTCCCACCCTGCTCCTAGCAAAGCCCCCGAGTCACCAAACCCAAGGGACAATTTCCCGCCCCTTTTGCTCCACTTCTGAGCTCTGAGCTGGCACCCCTCCGCACGGGCCCCCGCTGTGCATCCTGACCCTGAGCTGAGACCTGAGTTTCCTCTGCCGCCCCCGACCCCTTGGACGCCTTGGGGTCAGTCCTGAATACACGGTGCATCCTCCCTCCACCACCACGCCACCCTTACCCACCCACCTCGCTCCCTGGGCAGCCAGAGTGGGCACAGCTCGCCCCAAGGTGAGCTGGTCACTGGCCTGTGAGAACCCCCAGGGCAAGCCCAGGTCAGCTCCATCCCCTCTTGGCTCGGGGCCCGGGGCAATGCTTGTGGCCCTGGGGACCCTGGGGAATGGATATCTGCCTGACCTGGGTCTTGCTGAGTGCATCGCCAGGTGAGACCCATGCCCCCACAGGCCTGCGTCCCTGCGCATGTGGGGCTGGCTCTCGCGGCACTGACAGTGTCTCAAGCTGGCTCAGCATCCGTGGGGCTGTGACCAGGGCCTCCAGGGCTTCTCACGTTCCCCACGATGCCAATCTCCTGGCTCCCACCTGGCACCAGCCACGCTCTGAGTCAGGGCTTCCGGCCGCAGGCCTGCCCCCAGGCTAGAAACCTGGCCATCCTCAGGGCTCAGCGGCTCTTCGCCTTACCCACCCCACCCACCTGGCAAGGCCACTGGGGCCCCTGGAGAGGCTGGGACCCTGAGCTCTCCAGCCTCGCAAGGAAGTCATCTGGCCTGGGAGGGCCAGGGTCCTGCTAAACCCCAGCCTACCTGCCAACTCCTCCCATCTCAGAGCCCTGCACCCCAGGAACCCTCCCTGAGCCCTTTGCTCCTCACTCAGACCTTCGCCTGGTGCACCTCTGGCCCAGCTCTGTCCAGCCTGTCACTTACCCCTACCAGCTGAGGGGCCAGCGCCTCGACACCCCACCCCCTCATACTCCAGCCGCTGGTGCAGCTGGGGGTCAGGCTGGTCCATCACTCACTCATTCAGCAAGCACGTCCCTCGCCCGCCTGCTCAGGCCCCGCGCTGGGCACTGGGCACCTCCACAGGCACTGCCCTGGCTCCAGGAGACCCCAAACCTCACCACCCTCAGCTGGCCCAGCTTTGCCTCCTCCAAGACACCCTCCCAGACCGCGTGGCCTCATGAGCGCTCCCCTCTACCCTCCACCCCGCCCTCTCATCTCCTCAGGCTGGCGTCTGACCCTGTCTGCTGCAGTCTACCTCCAAAACTGTGCCATGGGAGCATCCTGGTTCCCATGGTGGGGGGCTTCAAATCCCCCAAAGAGCTGAGACCACCACCACGTTAACTGTCACCACAACCTCCGCCCTCATGGCTCTCACTGAAACTGCCACCAACATCAATAACATCACCATCACCATCACCACCACCACCATCAACATCAATACCAGCACCGCGTACCAGAGAAACGCAAATCGAAACAACAGTGAGGTGTCACCTCACACCAGTCCGAATGGCCATCATCCAAAAATCCACAAACAATGCTGGAGAGGGTGTGGAGAAAAGGGAACCCTCTTGCGCTGTTGGTGGGAATGTAAATTAATACAGCCACTATGGAGAACAGTATGGAGCTTCCTTAAAAAGCTAAAAATAGAACTACCATATGACACAGCAATCCCACTCCTGGGCATATACCTGGAGAAAACTATAATTCAAAAAGACACATGCATCCCAAAGTTCACTGCAGCACGATTTACAATAGCCAGGACATGGAAGCAACCTAAATGCCCATTGACAGACGAATGTATAAAGAAGATGTGGCACATGTATACAATGGAATATTACTTACCCATAGAAAGGAACAAAATAGGGCCATTTGCATAAAAAAAAAAAAAAAAAAAAAAAAAAAAAAAAAAATAAATAGGGCCGTTTGCAGACGTGTACAGACCTAGAGACTGTCATACAGAGTGAAGTAAGTCAGAAAGAAAAAAACAAATATCATATAATATTGCTTGTATGTGGAATCTAGGAAAATGGTACAAATGAACTTATTTGCAAAAACAGAAGTAGAGACACAGATGTCCGGAACAAATTTATGGAAACCAAAGGGGAAAGAGGGGGTGGGATGAACTGGGAGATTGGGATTGACGTATACTCTCTACTACATATAAAATAGATAACTAATGAGAACCTACTATATAGCACAGGAAACTCTACTCAGTGCTCTGTGGTGACCTAAATGGGAAGGAAATCTAAAAAAGGGGATATATGTATACGTGTAACTGATTCACTTTGCTGTACAGCAGAAACTAACACAACAGTATAAAGCAGCTATACTCCAAAAAAAATTAATAAAAAAATACAATTACTACATTGAAAAAGAAACAGCATTACATTATCAACAGCCCCACCAGCATCAAGAATGACACAATAATACCACCACCATCCACATCATCAGACCATCATTACCACTGCGTCACCACCATTGCCACTACCAACACCACCAATATCATCAATACCACCACCACTTCCACTCCATCACCACCAGCCCCACTACCAACACCACCACCATCAGCACCATCACCACCACCAACACCATCAGCACCACCATTACCACGTCACCACCATCAGCAACATCATTAACACCGCCACCACCAACAGCACAATCACTACTACCACCATCACCACCACCGTCATCAGTGCTGTCATTACCACACATCACTGCCATCGCCATGACCAACACAGTCAACTTCAACACCACTATTATATTATCAACAGCACCACCATCGTCAGCATCAAGAATGACACAGTCATACGACCATCACCACCATCACCACCACCACCATCACCACCACCACCAACATCACCACACAGTCACACTACGACCATCACCATCATCACTACCACCATCACCACTACCAACACCATCAATATCATCATAAATACCGCTACCATTTCCACTCCATCTCCACTATCCCCACCACCAGCAACACCATCACCACCACCACCACCACCATTATGTTATCAACAGCAGCATCATTACTACCACCCTCACCATCATCTCCACTACCAACGCCATCACCATTACCAACGCTAACAGCGGCAACAATAACACAAGCATTATTACCACCACTGCCACCCCACCAATCACACCATCAGCAGTGACACTACCATTGCACCAACATTATCATCACCACCACCGTCACCATCATCACTACCATCAACAACACACCATTTCCAATGCCGTCACTCTCACCACCAATGCTACCACCACCAACAGCTCAATCGTCGCTGCCACGTCACCACCATTTCTCCATCTTTTTGGTCACCACAATTACATGATCACCATGGTCACCAGCCTCACCTCCGCTGTTAGCAATACCACCCTGACTGCCATCACCTCTGAACCGGCACCATGTCTGTGGACCAACACTAGGGTGATGGTAACCCCCATCATCAACACTCAACCCACCACGTCCAGGGCACCGTGTAGGCGGGACCCGTCTTGCAGGAGGCCTCACCACCAGCCCCATCAACCATGATGGGCTGAACCCAGGCAACCACGCCATTGCCATTATCCATCCCACCCGTGACCACACCCCACCCTCCAGGCATCTCCTAGCTCACCTGCCTCCCAAGATGAACCTCAAGTTTGTTTCATCATCCCCCATTTCCAGGTGCCTCTGCACCAAGGTCAAGACACCCACGGTCACCCTGCCCTCTCTGCCAAGTTTTCCTGTGTCTACCCCACATCTTGCCCTCCCGCATCCCTAGTCAGCTCCCTGTAGAGATGAGGACATTAGTCCCTGCCCTCCCAATACCACACCAGCAAACCACTGAGCCGCCTGGCAAGCTGGGTTTGTTTTTTTTTTTTTTTTGCGGGACGCGGGCCTCTCACTGTTGTGGCCTCTCCCTGTTGCGGAGCACAGGCTCCGGACGCACAGGCTCAGCGGCCACGGCTCACGGGCCCAGCCGCTCCGCGGCATGTGGAATCCTTCCGGACTGGGGCACGAACTCACATCCCCTGCGTCGGCAGGCGGACTCTCAACCACTGCGCCACCAGGGAAGCCCCAAGCTGGGGTTTTGATTAAGACCTTTCTGCCTCAGGAAACTAGCAACTGCACACCCCGAGTGGAGGGAAGCAAGTGTCTCGAGGGAGGAGGTCACTGTGCGCCCTCCAGGCCCGTCCCAGTGGCAGGGACCCCGCAATCCCCCCAGCCCTGTCCTCACCAAGCCTCTTCAAGATCACTGGGGCCATCCAAGTTCAGGGCTTTGCAGGGTCAGGACCCGCAAGCTGGCTGTGTGACCCGCGCAAGCCTCTCCAGCACTCTGAACTTCAGGCTTCTTGTGTGAGGTCTGGGGTCTGGTATGAACTTGGAATGAACTTTTGGCAGAAGGACCAGGCCCAGAACAGGTGCCCAGGAAGTGTCATTCTGTTCTTCCAAAACCCAGTCCCATTCTGCCTGTGCTTGATTACCTCAAGGCCAGAGAGCTCACCCCTCTCTGCTCCTAAAAAGAGGAGCTGGCGGAGGCCCCCAGGCCCACCTCTCACTGGACCACTTGTACCCCAGCACCCCAAATGCTCTCTGCCTCGGTGCCTTTGCACATACTGTGCCTTGGGCATGGGGGGCCTCTACTACCCTCCTGCCCCGGGACTCCAGCTCACCCTTCACGATCAGCCCAAGCTCCCCCTCCCCAGGAAGCCCACTCCTAGAGGTGGCCCCTTATTCCCAGCACGTGGGGCAGCCGTGCCCCATCCCCCTGCCCCCGAGGGCACGTGTTTTGCCTGAGTGGCTCACTGCTGCCCCCCCCCACAGGCTTCTTGGAACGGGGCAGGGGGGGGTAACGACAGCGTCTACTTGCTGAGCATTTCCTGGTCCAGCTCCTTAACACAACAGCTCATCAAGGAATCGCAGCCGCCCCTTGGACAGATGCAGAAACTGAGGCTCAAGGAGGCTAAAGGGCTTGCCCACAGTCACCCGTCAGTGAGAACAGGGCCAGGACTGGCGTCCAGGCTGGAGATCACAGCTCTGCCCCGCCCCCCAGGTCACACAGGGCCCGAACACGTGCCAGGTGAAGCACCTCCCCATTTGACACGACCATGCAGGGAGCGGATGGAACGACACTGTGGGAAGAGCGGGGGCGTGTGGGAGACTCCGGGAGGATGCGAGGCAGACGGGGGCCCTGCGGGAGGTGGCAGGGTCTGGGCAGGGGCAGCCCCCGCACTGACCCCTCCTCCTGGGAGGATGAAGTGGGCCCAAGTGCTGGGCAGGGGTGAGTGTTCAACCGAGGGCTGACGTCACTATGAGGACACAGAGCTCGGGAGCATCGCAAACAGGAGGACAGGTGAAATCCCTGCCAGGAGCGGCCTCAAGTACCTCTGTCTCCCGCCAGGCCTGGTCCTTCCCGGAGAGGCCCCTGCTCTGTCCTCACCTGCGCCCTCCCTGCACCAAGTGGCCCAACGAGGCAGCTGTCCCCCTCCCCCTAGGTGGCCCCTCTTGGAGCCCCCAGGTCTCAGTGGAGGAGGGAATTGAGCACCCTCCCCACTTCCTGGCACTGCCCCGTGCGCTCAGGGCCCGGCACTGACCTCCCTGTGGGCGCCCCCTCCTCCCTGAGGGCAACGCCAGGCTCTCCTCCTTGTCTCCCCAGCGCCGCCATCACCAGTGCGGGCACAGGAGGCAAGGAGGAGGCGAGGCCTTGAAGGGGCCCCGCCCAGCCCCAGGCCCCGGCGGTGCCACACTCCGCTGACCCCTCGGCCACTTGACCAGGGAAGACAGCGTGGTTGACTCAACCTGCTCCCACCCGCAGATGCCCGGTGCACCCTGGCGCCCTCCCAACACCGAGCCGCCCAGCACTGCCCGGCGTGGCCCCCGGGAGCTCAGAGCTGGCCACATCCTGTGCCTCCCCCGACCTGTCAGCCCCAGCCTCACCCTCGAGTCTCCACGGACACCACACTCATAGGGGTGCACACCCACACCACTGACACAGGGGCCCCGCGTTGGTGGGAAAGCACAGGGATGGGACGCAGCTGGACACGCCTAGCAGGAGACTCGTGGGCCCTGACTCTGCCCCGGAAAGCCCCCCATGCTCAGGAGCCCCCCCCCCGACCCTCGAGCACATGTCTGTGATGCTCCCAGCCTGCTCCTGGCACCAGACCCTGCCCCCCTCCCCAGACGCGCCTCACCAGGGCGCCACTGGCCCAGCAGTGCTCTTTCCAGCAGGAATAAAAAGAGGGCGAGGGCAGGGGCTCTTAGAATAAGCCCTCCCGAGGGCTTCCTGTGTGCCCGCTGGGCGGGGGAGGTGGCAGGCTGGATGAGGAGACCCAGGCCCTGCGCGCGGCGGGCCTCACACTCTGCAGATACACGGAGTTGCTGCAAATGGGGGTCAGAGCTGGGAGGAAGGGGACAGGGCTGGGGGTGCAGAAAAACAGGCAGAAAGGCCTCCAGGAGCAGGTGGCTTTTGAGGCTGGAGAAGAGCACACGGGGACCACGGACAAAGGCGCCAAGTGTCCCAGCGGCACCAAAGCGGGGAGTGGCGAGGGGGCCCATGGGGTGGCTGGCGGTGGCTGCGGAGCTGGGCTGCCAGCAGGGCAGTGGGGACGCTCACTGCCCCAGGTTCAGAGCACAGCTGCTGTCCCTGGGCCGTGACCTCAAGGCTGTCTGTCCCTTCCAGCTCCCAAACCCGGCAGGGGACACGCAGGCCCGGGGCTCAGATGCCCCCCGAAGAGAGGGCAGGCCCACCGTGGGCCTCTGCCAGCCCCCCTGCTCCCCAAGGACAAAGTAGGGGCCAGCTCAGAGAAGGGACGGGCACTGGGGAAGGGTCTGGGCTGCGTCCAGAGCAGAGGCTAGGATGGGTGGGTGGTCTCGCCTCTGGGAGCAGCTCTGCACCCCTCCTCCAGCCCCAGCCCCCATCCAGGTGGGGGGAGCGGAGCATGTCCCCCCACCTCCCTCCCGTGCTCACTGATGACGTGGATCCCGAGGCCCTACCCAGGCCACCAGGGAGGCCTTCTGTGTTGAGCCGTCTCCTACCCCATCCCCCTCCGTGTCCCCCTCTGCCGGCCTCCTCTGCCCCTATCAGGAACCAGCCGGCGTGGGAGAAATTGGGCTGGGAACCGGCTGCTGACAGCGACCTGGGGACCCTGCCAAGACTCCCTTCCGCTTGCCCCCCTCGGCCTGGCCCCTCACCGCCCTCTCCAAGGAAACCAAGGATGGGGGAGGGGCAAGGCTCTTAAAGGGACCAGGACACGTACTTGGGCAAGGACCCCAGGGAGGGGGCTGGGCCTGGGTCCTCAGCGTCCCCCAGGACAGCTGCACCCAGCAGGGCTGGGGGTCGGCACGGGCAGGGAGACAGCGCAGACTCGCACAACCCACGGGGCGACCCTGGGCTTGTCACTCTGAGCCCTGGTCCTCAGCCAGACAGAAAGCTTGTGTGAGTAAATGAGAGGGTTCTGAAGGTGCCTGGAGTGGGCTCAGGCTTCGGGAAAGGACCCCACAGACTCTGCGGGAACATCACGCCCTCCACCAGCCTGTCCCAGCGTCTGCTCTGCCGGCTCGTTACAGAGTAAGGGTGCCAAGCGCCCCAACCCGACTGAAGAGGACGCTGCTGCAGGACTTCTCAGAGCCTTCAGAGCTGACTTGAGTGTGGACCCGGGAGCACAAGACACAGTGCGCATAGAACCCTGCCCTCCCTGGAGCCCACGCGGGACTGGTATCGGGCAAAACGCCTCCCAAAAGAAACGCTGGCGTAGCAGGACGAGCACCGTGGAGCGCGTGTGGCCCAGGCCTGGCCTGTCCTGACGTCCCCACACCGGGCCTCAGCTACACCATTTTCAAGTGAGGGCAGAGCAAATGATTTCTGAGGATCTTGCCAGCTCTGACTTTTATGCTCTATGTAACTCTTGGCTGTTTTTAAAAAGGAAACTGCAAAACACTTGCAGCTTCTACCAGTGAGAGATCCAGGGAGCTGTCCTTTCAGAACCACAGAACTTAACTCCAGGGATGTGCTCCTGCCCTTCATCAACCCCCGTCACCACCAGCCCATCCTCCCTGCACCCATCCTCCATCCACCCCCCCATCCACCCTCCAACCATCCATCCACCTACCGACCCCCCCATCCTCCATCCCCCGAAACATTTGAGAATTCTGCAAAGTCCCCCTTTCCCTCCTTAACAGCCCTGCTCCCAAGGCCCTCATTGCCACTGGTCAGGCTGGCGTAGGTGTGCGGGGGTGGGGGGGGTGGCCTTGAGCCTCGCTGTGAGCAGTTACCTCAGCTGTAGATGTTGAGTCTGTGTGTGTGTGTACAACTGGGGGCGAGGCAGTAGGGGGTCTGCCCTGTGGGTGGAAGCCTCTGACTCAGACTTTCCAAGACGACTGTGTCACATGCTGGACTGTTACGTGTGGCTGGAAGAGGAGGCAGCCCTCCATGCACATGACACGTGAATGACTACACGTGAACATGCGTGAGTGACTCCAGATGAGACACAGGGTCAGGGATCAGAGTGTGACCAGGCTCAGGGCTCAGCGTGTGACCAGGCTCAGGACTGAGAGTGTGACCAGGCTCAGGGCTCAGAGTGGGACCAGGATCAGGGCTCAGAGTGTGACCAGGCTCAGGGCTCAGCGTGGGACCAGGATCAGGGCTGAGTGTGACCAGGGTCAGGGCTGAGAGTGTGACCAGGATCAGGGCTCAGAGTGTGACCAGCGTCAGGACTCAGCGTGTGACCAGGGTCAGGACTCAGAGTGTGACCAGGGTCCGGGCTCAGCATGTGACCAGGGTCAGGGCTCAGAGTGGGACCAGGGCCAGGGCTCGGAGTGGGACCAGGGTCAGGGCTCAGAGTGGGACCAGGATCAGGGCTCAGAGTGTGACCAGGGTCCGGGCTCAGAATGTGACCAGGGTCAGGGCTCAGAGTGTGACCAGGATCAGGGTTCAGCACGTGACCAGGGTCAGGGCTCAGCGTGGGACCAGGACAAGGGCTCAGCCTGGGATTGGGAATCTAGGATAATTCAGTGACCAGGGCCCAGTCATGGGTCAGAGATCACTACCTCTCAGCTGATGGTCACTGACGGCTCTCACCCCCCACTGGCACCCCCCCCACACACACACAATTCTGCAGACATGTGAGACCCTTTCTCCAAACACACACAAACACAAGCCCACACCAGCACAGACCTGATCTCTGGGTACACTGGTAGAAACAGACCTGGGGCCCTGTCCCTGGTCCCCATTTCAGGTCACCTGGGAAACCCTTGGTTCCTTTGAGCCCATTTATGTGAGAAGTGGCCCCGCCCTACGGTGGAAGGAGGTGCTGTCCCGCACAGAGCAGGGGGGGAAGGTTGGGGGAGGGGACAGAGCCAGCCACCCTCTCCCCGTGGCCCCCCTCCCCCACTGTCAGCCTCTGGGTCCCAGGCTGTCCAGCTCTGGATCAGATGCCTCAGTCCCCACTCTGAGCTGGACCACAGTCCTTCTGGAGCCTCAGATTCCCCAGAGGTAATAGGAACAGTCAGCAGAGCTCCCAGGGCTGCACCCAGAACTGAACAGGGAGCTTGTGGGCAAAATGTGTTTCCGGGGGCTTCAGACACAGCACAGCTGTTGTCACCTTCCCACTGTCCTCAGGGCCCTGGAGCGAGGTGCAGAGACCTTAACAATCCCATCTATCCAGAGGTGACCAGCGGTGGGCAAAGCAGGCCTGGGGCAGTGGGTGGGCTCCCCACACCTGAGAGAGGAAGGGCAAGTGGAGGCCATGGCCAGGGGTGAGCACCCCACGGACCTGGCTGCTGTCCTTTCCCCCACTCTGCTCTCACACGCAAGGAGGCAGACTCCGCCACGGGGATGGAAGGCTGAGGCTTCTGGAGGGTGGAATCTGCCCCAGACTATGCAGCCCCAAAGGACAGTGAACTTGACACTGGGCTGGCCAGACCTCTCACGACCTGCTGTCCTGGGAGAGCAAAGGGGACGGGTCCACCTCTCTGGAAAGCAATTTACTACCAAGACCTTGAAATGGTCTGGGGGACTCAAAGCCAAGGAAACAACCAGAAATGTGAGCAGCGCTGTCCAAGTGAGGATGCTGGGCCGCTGGGTGAACCGGGCACCGCCGGGGAGCTGTGGGCAGCCTTTGAACAGCCTGTTGGGAGGGTTTCTGGGCTGTGGGGAGGGGCTTGTGCTGACCTCAGGGGTGGACTGCAGCCCCTGCACAACCTCCCACGATGGCCAGGGGGTCCAGCCTGGGTACTGCGAGAATGTGGGCCCTCTTTCTTGTTTTTTCTTTTTTCACCCTTTTCTGATACCCCATTTTGTACAAAGAGTTTATGCCACTTGCGAAATCCAGAGAAAAACAGTCGACGACAACCAAAGGCAGAGGGCCAATTTCCCAGGGTTCCAGGGCCCACCCCAGCTCTCCCCCAGCCCAGCTCCCGGCCCCAGACCCTGTCCTCACACCCTCAGAGCCAGAGTGGGAAAGGGCAGTGCAGTCTGCCCTATGGCCCTGCACACACGGGGCCTTTGCACTGCCTGTTCCTTCTGCCAAAATGCTTGTCCCCAGACACCCACGTGTACAGTGCTGTGTCAGGCCTCTGCTCAAACACCACCCTAGAGAGGTTTCTGTGAACCTGCTCTGAAAGGCACCTCGCCCCACCTGCCACTAGATCCACTGCCTCCACTTCTGGGCACGTGGCACGCCCTGACAGTTTCACAGGGATCTACACGTTCCTAATTTCCTGTTCCTACTCATCAGGCGTAGGAGGAGGCTGAGGGCCAGGACCTGGGAGAGGA
>NW_020172779.1:22060276-22069930 GCF_003031525.2 Neophocaena asiaeorientalis asiaeorientalis | reverse complement strand
ATAGGTGGGTGGGAGGATAGGTAAGTGGGTGGATAGATGGATAGAAGGGTGGGTGGGTAGATGGATAGATGCATGGGGGATGGGCGGATGGATGGGTGGGTGGAGGATGGATGGATAGATGATGATCACATCCCTCCCCAACAGTCTCCATAGTTCCTGACACACTGCCCCTACAAACTGGCCCCATGGCCCTTGCAGCCTCCCTGCAGCCCTGCACCTCTCTAGCTGCCTGTTCTTCCTGGCCACGCCCCATGTTCCCCCTGTACCTTCCGACCTCCACACTTCTGCTCAAACTGTGCTTCTGCCCGAGACCCCTCCCTCACGTTCTCTGCAGGGAAGAGTGTCCTCCTTGAGTGTCAGCCACTCCGGGAGCCCCCCCGACCTTCCGGGATGCACCTCCGTCACTGCACTGCCCATAGTACGAGGGACTCGCCGCATGTACCCCCTGGCCCGGGTGCTGGCCAGGGCTGAGGGAAGCGGGTGGTAACAATGACATGCAGCTCTCTGACTACCCCTTGAGGGGAAGGCCCAGGCCTCCCCAGGCCCACCTGGCCCATCAGGAGCCAGACGTTAAGCTCCCTCCTGCCCGGTCTCCCCAGATTCTGACCCTCCTCACCTCTGAGGGCCGCCCCCACTTTAGGACCTTTGCACAAACTCTTCCCTGTGACTACACGAGACCCCACCCACCTTTCCCTTCGCCTCCTCGTGTCTGGGAGGACACCCTGCTCTGGGTGCCCACACGGCCCCGTGACCCCGAATCACAGCCCAGCCAGTCCAGACCAATACCCCGCGCCCACCTGTACTTGCCGCGCTGCAGCGCTGGCCCGGGACCCCAGAAGCCCCCGCCTCTACTTCCTCTCTGACCCCTCTGGGTGTCACCCAGCTGCCCCAGTCAGTGGCGGCGCTCCTGGTCCGGGGGACTTCCACACCCCTCGGGACCCCTGACCGTGGACTTCCCTGGGAGGAGAGTGAGGCCGGCTGGGTGGGCCCCCTGCTGCCTCAGAGCCTGAACTAGGCAGGGAGAGACCGTGCTTGACAGACGGGGTCGGGGGGACGGTCGGAAGCCCTGAACCTGAAGCCCGTGTCCCTCCCCTACTGGGTCAGCCTCCTCCCCCATCCGCCCACCAAGTCGGGCCCGAGGTCACAAAGCCCAGATGAACTTACACATCCGTCTCATCCCACAGGATACAGGTCTGGTTGGTGGTGCCCTGGAGAGAGGGGAGGGGTCAGGCCACCTGCCGCCCTATGAGCCGCACCCGAGGGTCACTGTGAGATCCACCCGTGGGTGTGCCAGGCGCCCTCCCTCCGCTGTTCCCCAGAGACAGAGTTTTAGGAGGAGGAACTGAGGCCCAGAGCAGGGAAGGGACTGGCTCAGCCCCTAGCCCTGCTGTGTGGCTTTGGGTATCTTCTGTCCCCTCTCTGAGCAGAGCTGGACGGCAGCGGCCGAAGCCCAACTCTAGATGCCCAGCTGACCAGTCCAGCTGAATGCAAAATGGGCTAACACAGAAAGCCTGGGGTCGGGGGCACAGGTAGGGCTCAGCAGACACCCCCGTCCCGAGGGCTGCGGTGTGGTAACGGCAGGGTTCCCACTTGTAAGGGAGGGAAGCCAAGGCACAGAGAGGTTGAGCAAAGCCCCAAGGCCTCACAGCGGGAAAGGCAGGCCAGGCTCTTCCCACAGCCTGGCCCGGCGCTGCCCTGTCCTGGCTGGGTAACCGGGGCGGCTCCCGCTCTCGGCTGGTCCCAGGGCTTCGTGGCGCTGGCTGCTCTGAGGCCCGAGGGAAAGCCCCAAGAAGCAGGGTGTAGAGGGTCCGTGAGGCCGGGGCAGGTGCGTTTCTCAGCAGAGGACGACTCTCTCTTCCCTGAGGGAACGGTCAGGCCGACGGGGCTGGGTTGAGCCTCAGCTCCCACACGGCCCTGCTGGATGACCCTGGGCAAGTCCCCGCAGCTCTGCCAGCCTGCATCCCCGCCTGTCACTCGGGCGTAAAGGAGCTCTCTCTCAAGGCTGACGCAAGGTGGGGACGTGTGAGCACGCACCACACGTGGGATCAGGCAGAGGGGCACACGCACGCAGACGTGCACACGGAGAGCACTCACGTTGTACATGTGGGCGAACTCGATCTCCAGGGGTGTGAGCAGGGAGCGGGGAGGGGGCTTCACGGTCACCGAGATGACCTTGGAGTTCAGGACGGTCGTGTTCCTGGGGGAGAGCCGGCGGGCTGTGTCGGGGTCGGGAGCCCTGCGCCCTCACCTCCCCCAGGCCTGGCCTCCCTGACCCCCACCCCGCGTGTCCGCGGTGCCCACCTCTGCAGCGCCAGGAAGCTGCCCAGGTTTCTGTAGAGCACGGTGCCCACCACGAACACGGACGAGTCATCAGCCTCTGGAAGAGAGCACTGCGGTCACCCTCCTCCCGGCCACCCACAAACCGGGACCCTGCTTGGGCAAGGGGAGTGTGTTTCCCCCCACCGACTGCGGTTGCAGCACTGCCTGGAGCTGGGGGGACTGCCTGGGTCCCCCTGAGTGACTCCTGAGACCCGGGGGCTGGCAGGGCACAGTTCATCTTCGTGGGAACCAGAGTCACCTGCTGTGTGACTCCAGGCAAGACCCTCTCCCTCCCTGCGGTGAGGGTGTCCATTGGTCCATTCAGCCAAGGTTGCCTGGGAGTCTCCCAACACAGGGAGGGCAGGGAGGGCTTCCTGGAGGAGGGGGCAACCTGGGGAACACTGAGAAGAAACGAACGCCACCCTAGCTCTTGAAGCAGCAGGCCAGACTCCAGAAGGAACTTCCTGGGGGGTAGCCTCGGACTCTGGGGGGCCCCTCCCACACCCCGAGGCTCCTCACCTGCCAGCCCCGTGGAGAAGACGCTCTTGGACACAGTGACCCTGTCCTCTGGCACCTTGGCCCAGTCGCCCGTGGCCCGCCAGCCCTTCATAGGGAAGCTGATGTCCGTGGCTCCACTGGCCGGGAGCTTATGGATGCTGAGGACTGGGGTTCAGGAGGGAGCAAGAGATGACAGAGACAAAGGGAGACAGAGACAGTGAGACGCAAAGCTGGTTCACGAGAGGAGCCTCGGCCCTAGGACGGGGAGTGGGCCCCAGAGCCCAGGACCATGACACGGGGGTGCTCCTGGCTCAGAGTGGGTGCAGCGTGCATGGGGCCACCCAGCCAGGCGGGAGCCTGACACCAGCCTCCCCATGAGGTCCAGGGTCCGGGCGGCTTCCTGGTTCCTTCCAAGCCCTCAAATGACACCCCCACCCCAGCAGGAGCCCTATGGCCCTTATGAGGACCCAGGCCTGGACCCAGTCCCCGTGGCCCCAGAGGTGCCAGAGACGGGTTCTGCAGGCAGGTCTGCGGCCACAGAGGGACCCACAGGGCGTGGTGTCCACCTTGGTGCCCCTCCCTGGGACACTGGAGCCCAGCCCTCCCCCTTTGGGCTCTGCTCTGTAACAGGGACAGGGACAGATCCCCCCTCACAGGGCCAGGACTGTAAAGGGGCCAACAGATGGACCAAGGTGGAGTGGGGATCCGGGAAGGAAGGTGCTGGGTGTGGGGAAGGGCTCCACTCAGGGTGGAGGGGGACGGGCTGCGGGGACACAGCACGTATGGGGAGAGGCCAGGGCAGGGAGAGCTGGCAGTGTGTAGCTGTTTCTCCCGAGCTCTCCCTGTGGGTGCCTGGCAGGCCTGCTGAAGACACCAGCCCCAGTGGGCTCTGTCCAGCCCCACCCCAGGCTTCCCAGAGGTGAAGCGGCAGATGGGCCTGGGAGGACAGGAGGGGGTGGGGTGGGGTCCCATCGTCTCTGAGCCCCTTCATTCCAGGCCCACTCACTCCAGGCAGACACTGCTCCCCTCACCCAGCACCCACGGCCTGGGTCGGGGTCTGCACCGGGAGGCCTTAGGTGTAGGGGGAAGGGGTATGGGCTTAAAACCAACAGCCTCACTTGCCCAGCTGTCACCTGGCCTTCCCCCAACCCCGGGGCCTCTTCCCCAGCAAAACCCCACTGACCAGCTGATGCCCACCTCCATACCTTTGCTTGTGCAGCGCCTGCCCGCACTCTTGTACCCCTCCAGGCCTGGCTTACCTGGCCGTGCACCCCTCCCCCACTGGCCGTGCCCTCCCTGCATCTGTGTGGTCAGCTCTGGGGCCCAGGGCACCTTCCCTGCAAGAGGGACGGGCGCCCCTCTCTGGGCACCCAGCCCAGCACACGGCAGGCCCCCTGTGGCTGAGGCCCTCACCAGGGACAGAATGAATAAGCGAATTCATCCGCGCCACACGCTTCCAAACCCCAGCCGTGTGCCTGGGACTGTCCTAACGCTGGGGATGCAGAGGAAAGCGAGACCCTCTCCAGAGCTGACAGGGAGTGGAGGAAACAGACAGTGACCCAAGTAGAGAAGAAATAGATGGACTGTGGTCCGTTGGGCAGTGATGACCCCTGGGTGGGGCACTTCCAAACAAGGTGGTCAGGAAGTCCTCCCTGAGGAGGTGGCCTCTGGAGGCCACTGGAGGAGGTTGGGCTGCTTGGATTCCTGGGGCAAGTGTTCCAGCAGCAGGGCGTAGGGAGTGTGTGATGTGTAGGGTACGTGGGGTGCACAGGGCGTATGGGTGCGCAGGGTGCATGGGGTGTGTGAGTATTGGTGTGCGAGGTGCATGGGGCGCACGGGGTGTAGGGTACATGGGTATGTGAGTATACGAGGGGGGTAGGGGGTGAATTGAGGGTGTAGGGTACACAGGGCGCATGGGATGTATGGGTACATGGGGTGCACAGTGTGTAGGCATGTGGGGTACATGGGTGTGTGAGTATATGGGGGGGCTAGGGGGTGACTGGGGGTGTGAGGGTGCGTAGGGTGGGATGGCTAATGAGGACTAATGGGAAGGAGTCCAGGGCTTCCTTTGGTGACAAAGGGTGGGCCCTGAGCGCCCCTCCAGGGACCATGGGCGGGGCTGGGTGGCTGGGGAACCAGACTCCACAGTGAGGTCCTGGGCCAGGGGGGCTGAGAGCTGCAGTAGCCACCCGGTCCCATGCCCGCTCACGCAAGGCTGCATAAAAGCCCTCCCCTCTCTGGGCCACTCCCATCTCACCGTGAAGAAAGGCCCAGTCAGCCCAGCGAGGAGGGGAAGGAAGGCAAGGAAGTCTCAGCCGGCCTGGTGCCACCACTGATCCCACCTGCCAGGTAACCTCCATTAGCACCTGACCCCCCAGGCCCGAGTCTCCCCACCTGCGAGATGATGGCTGTCCCTGATCCCCTGGCCTCAGAAGTCGCCCCAGCTCTGGGGTCCTGAGCTCTAAGGCAGAAAGGCAGGGCCAGCCAGCGCTCTGGGAACCTGCGGCTTAGCAAACGTTTGTCCCGCCCTGGCAGGTCCCCAGGTGTGTGCTAATGCGGCACAGCTGGGCTAGGATATGTCACTAGAGGCCCGAGTGTCTCTGCAAGGATGTGACAATCTCCCTCCTTGGTGCTGTTAGGGCCACAGCCGGGTCCAGCGCCCACTCCTGGGTTCCCCACCGTGAGGAGGAACCCTGACAATGGAGATTGTCTGGGGAGGCAACCCAAGACAGGGAGGACTTGACAAATGAGGCCCAAGAGAGCTATTTAAGAGGACGTGGATGACAATCGTTAAATCTAACTGCTGTAGTATTTGTGCCGATGGTCGCCACTGAGCTCTCAGGTCCCGGCCCACTTACTGCTCCTTCGGACCCACAAGGCCAGCGCCCCTGCCTTCCCATCAGAGAGAGTTGCTCAATGCCACGGAGCTGGGTGGAGCCAGGCCCCTGTGATGAGGCACTTCTGGGAGCGGAGGACCACGGAGTCCTGCCTTCAATGTCCCTGCACTGGGGGCCCCGGGGCGGGGTGGGGACAAGTACAAGTGGGCCCCCAGCCCCAGGGAGGTGGAAGCAAGGGACTGGCTGTGGCTGGGACTTCCTGGTGTGTCCCACGATTCGAGGTCTCCAGGACCTTGTATGGGTCTGAGGGCCCCTACGCCGACCCCCTCCCGGGGTCACATGAGACCATCATCAGAAGACTCGGGTCTGTGCACCTGAGGATACAGAGGTCATCTTAGAACCCGGCCCGGGGGTCCTGCAGGAGGCATCTGGCGCTGCTTGTTTATAGACAAGGAGACTGAGGCCGAAGCGCCCTGCCCATGACTGCGGGGCAGGGGCCTGGAAGTCGGTGCAGCGAGGGCTGGGCTTACCCAGGTTGTCTGTCACCTGGTACGCGTCCCGCAAGTCCTTCATGCGGAAGCCGATGACGTCCACGAAGTCCTCCACCAGCCGGAACAGCTCCTTGGCGTTGGGGCCCATCTGGAGGGGAGGCGGGGGTCAGGGACATAGTGGGGAGCAGCCCCGCCGAGAATGCCGACAACCGGAGCTCAGGGTCCCCAAAGACCCCTGCGCCCCAGCAGGGACACGCCCTCTCACTGCTCTGCCTCTGCCGGCCTCCTTCCCTCATCTGTTCCCTCCTTATCAGGGTCCTGTCGGTCACTCCCTAGCCCCACAGGGCTCTGGACCCGACTTGGGAAGCAGATGGGGACCTGAGTCTCCATCGCCATTGTGTGAACACTGAGCCCAGAGGGGCTGCTGCACTCCAGCCCGGTGGCCGGGGGTCCAGCTGGGAGGAGAGCGGAGGGTCTCTGGCCACTGCAGTCCCCACTCCGGGTGCTGCCCTGGGTACAGGAGTATTGGCAGGTTCCAGGTCAGCCTGAGAGGAAGGGAGGCGGACCGATTTCTCCAGATGAGAAAGAACCGCCACGTCCCGGTGTGTACCCCACGGCCAACACGTTTTCTCACGCCCCTCCCCGAGCCCCGCGTGGTGCGCCGCTGTCCTCTGACGGGTGGGGAAGCCGAGGCCCGGAAGGATAAGTGACGTCCTCAAAGTCACGAGACTGGCAGAGGCTGTGCTGGGATTTGAACCCAAGACCCCACCCTGAGCTGGCCTGGGGCTCAGGGAGCCACCAGAGAGGCCCGCGCCCATCCTGCTGCTCTGGCCACAGGGGTCCCGGACTGGCGTCCCTACCAGCTGGGCCTCCTCCCACTTGTCCCGGTTCTCCTCCGCCAGCAGGTTGCTGATGATCTGGACAAAGTTCTGAAAGGAAGAGGAAGAAAGGCCAGTGAGCAGAGAATAAGGCACCAGAATCATGGCCCAGAATGTGACCAGGGTCAGGGCTCAGCGTGGGACCAGGGTCAGAGCTCCATCTGAGGTCAGGGCTCGGTCTAACGCTGGGGTGGAGGACCGCCCTCCTGGGCGCCCACCTGTACATCCCCCGGGGTGGGGCTGTAGTATGCCCTCCGGAAGATCTCTGTCATGTTCCTCAGGACATCGATGGTGGAGAGCAGGTCCCCGCTGTAGCTGGTCCCGTCCTGGGAGATCTCTACCAGTGTCTGGATGACCTCGGAGACCCCCTCTCCGGGCAGCCCGCGCTGGGCCTTTGCCAGGTGCTCCCGGGTCTGGGGAGGTGGAGGGTACGAGTGCCATGACGCTGCAGGTACCAAGGACCTCCCATGCCCAGAGGGTCCTCTGCAGCCCGCAGCCAGTGGCCGTGGCTGACTCACGTCCACAGGGTGTGCCACTGGGGACACAGGGTTATGTCTGAGGACGGAGGGCAGAGGTGAGCCCTGGAGTGATGGGTGGGGCGGGAGACCCCGGGGCCGGCCTCACCATCATCTGGATGTTTCGGTAGTCGATGGAGACACAGCGGATGTAGGTGGGGGGCTCCCAGTAGGCGATGCCCTCCTCGTCCAGCTCACAGCGTCGCAGGATGAGGCCTGCGGAGGTGGTGGGTCAGCTCCGTCTCCCACTTCTCTGGTAGATGCCCGTGTCCCGAGTGGGAGTCCCACCCCCAGCTCCCAGGCGCAAGCCCCTCTGGATGAGACCCTACAGCCCTAGAGGCAGGCACTCGCCTGTGGCCTCATTCTAAGAGCAGAGCTGGCGTGGGGGCCAGGCATCCCTTAGTTTCTTTCACTCAAAACATTTCTTTTTTTAAGTGTTTGTTTGTTTGTTGCTTTGTTTTGTTTTGTTTGGCCGTGTGGCTTGTGGGATTTTAGCTCCCCAACCAGGGATTGAACCCCGGCTCTCAGCAACGAGAGCTCGGAGTCCTAACCACTGGACCGCCAGGGAATTCCCTCACTCGAAGCATTTCTGAGCAGACGCCACAGGCCAAGCACTGGCACCTGGCAGGAGCCAAACCTGCAGGCATCCCACCGGCATGGAGGCAGAGCCCTGGGCCGAGTGAGGGGCTTCAGTGTTCAGCCCAGGGCCTCTCCTCGGGCCCCTTCCTATCCAGAGCCCCAGGGAGAACCCAACAGCCTGGCCCCTGCCTAGCTCCACCCCTGGGATCAGGGGGCCCCCGATGGCCCGGGTGTGCTGCGGACACTGGGCAGCCTCGGGGCTGACTGGCATCAGGTGTCGACGGCCTGGAACACAGGCACAGCCTATGACTCAGAACTTACTCCCAGGGAGCCAGGCGCAGCTGTGTACACACAGCGGCGATGACCTTAGGGAAGTGCCACAGCCCCGTCACCCAACAGGAGCCACGGGGCAGGACAGGACACCTGCTCCACAGCGTGGTGCAGAATCCAAATGAGAGGTCGTACATGCAGACAAGAAGCCAGAGAAGTCACACCATTCCGTGACGTGTATTTTATTCATCTGGCTTCCCTATATCTGTAAGACGCTACCCAGAACATGTATTATTCTGGGTAGGGGTGCTACAACCACAGCTGGAAATACACAGCCTCTACCACGTGGAACAGCCCTGTCGGGTGGTGGGGAACTCACAACACACTTGTTTCACAGAAGGAAAACCAAAGTTCAGAGAGGTTAAGTCACTTCCTGGATGTCGCACAGCAAACAGGGGTACAAAACTGCATGCAAAGAGGAGCAAAGAACTGCATGCAAAGAGGGGCAAAGAAAACCAAGCCAAGCTTGATGCGCCCGGCCCCTTCTGGGAGCCCACCCTGCTTCTTCCACACCTCCCATCACTCCACAGGGCTGCACAGGGATTAAGATGACCGTGTTCAAAGCCAATTTCCTACTTAATGGCCCCCAAGCCCAGGGCAAGTGTGTTAACTCCTCTGTGCCTCAGTTTCCCACGTGTAAATGGGTGACTTTGTGGGACCTCGCACTAAAGGGCTTCATGCTGGCGCTGGCTCCTGGTGAGCTCTCAGGACGCGGCGGCCCCGGACCCCTGCCTGTACTGTGCCAGCCTCTGTGTGCACAGGGCTGCCTGGGCAGGGGTCTGGGCCACGTGCCCTGAGCTGACAGCTCCGTGGGCGGGCCTGAAGGGGCATCTCGGTGCCTCCCCTGCACCTCCGTGAGGAAAGGACAAGAGTTCCGCACAACACCTGCCCCACCGGCCCTCACCTGTGGCGTTGCGAGGGCACCGCACTGCAGCCACCTCTCCCGCCGGGGTCTCCTTCCAGATCACAGCACCCAAGCTGTCCTCAGCACAGATCTCATGGGGCTCTGCCAAGGGGCTAGAAACGTGAGTGGGGGTGGGGTACGGGGGGTGGGCCGAGACCTGGCAGCAGGGTCAGGAAGGCCAAGGCCCTTGCAAGACATCTACCCTCACGAGGGGGAGTCTTTCCCCAGTAGAACTAAGCTCCAAGCTCCCTCCCCCACCACTCAGGAGGCCCCTCCCCAGAGTCCAGCGGTGGGGTGGGAGTG
>NW_020172779.1:22049791-22060217 GCF_003031525.2 Neophocaena asiaeorientalis asiaeorientalis | reverse complement strand
GGGGGGCTGGGGGTGCGGGATGCTCACCGGGACACCGCTGGGCACTGCACTGCCGGTATTCATCTTGTGGGCCCCGGCAGGCTGCTCCCCCGAAGAAGGGCCCCAAGCAGGCGCGCTCCCGCCGCTGTGTGCCACCTCCACATGTGACGCTGCAGCCGCCCCACGACGTCCAGGCCTGCCACTTCCCATCCACTGTGGGACACGGCCATGCACAGAGCCACGAGGATGGGGGTGAGGAGGGTGCAGACACAGGGACGCAGGGGCAGGAAGCCACGAGGAGAAAGAAGTCGAGACCCAGGGCGGGGAAGCCAGAGCCCAGACTGATTCAGGATAAGACAAATGCCTCCTGTGCACTGGTCCCTCACGGTCACCTCCCCCCCGCCCCCCACACCCCCAGGGCCGTGTACAAGGGCCCACCAGGAGCCCCCCGAGGTCTCACCCCTCCCGAGTGGCTCACGCCCACCAGATCCCCCCACCCGCAGGCCCTGGAGCACGGCCCTGACCTGGACACTGCTGCAGGAAGCAGTCTCGCGTTTCCACCCAGTGGCCCTGGCACTCGGCGCCCCCGTACGAAGGCCCGTTGCACTCGCGCGTGCGCTGCTGCCGGCCCTGAGAGCAGCTGGCGGAGCACGAGCTCCAGCTTGACCACTCATTCCAGTTTCCATCCACTGCCCGGCCCAGGGGAGGAAGGGGACAGGAAGGCAGCGTGAACACCCAGGGCCCACACCCAGCCTGGGGCACAGGCATGAACACCCCACAGGTGTGGCCCCCCCCCCACGAAGTCTGAGGCATGGGTGTGACACCCAAGAGGGCCCATCACCCCAACGCCCACGGTACGCGAGTGAGAACGCCCCAAGGTCTCCAACCTTCAGCCTGATCACAGCCTGAGCTTCCAACCTCTGAGCCCCCTAGCAGGTGGGTCTGAGCGGGCAAAGCGGGGCTCCCAGGGCAGGGCTGGCCGGTGCCCCACTGGGCCCTTCCCTTCCCTTCCCGCCCCTGTCCCACCTCACCCAGCGCCCTCCCTCTCACCTACCAGGGCACAGAGCGATGTTGCAGAACTTGGTTTGCTTCTCCGGGCCCTCACAGGGGTTGCCTCCAAACTGGGGTGGCCTGCAGGTGCGCGTGCGGTCCCGGAAGCCGCGGCCGCAGGTGCTGGAGCACAGGCTCCAAGGCGACCACTCGTCCCAGGCGCCATGCACTACGGAAGGAACAAAGCACTCTGCGACCCCTGTCTGCCCGAGCCCGCAGCCCGGTCACCCGCCCCTGATGCCCCGCCCTCTGACCCGGACGCCCCGCCCCCTGCTCCTGTTATCCCCCGCCCCCCACGACGCGCCGCCCACCTGGACACACAGCGGAGTTGTTGCACAGCCGCTGCTCCCGCAGGGGCCCGCTGCACTGCGTGCTGTAGGAGGACGACACACAGAAGCGCGTGCGAGTCTGCCAGCCCTCACCGCAGGTGCTGGAGCACACGCTCCACGGGGACCACTCCTCGGCCGCGGGGTCACCTGTGGGCCCAGACCTACAGCATCACAGGCCTGCTGCTGCCCCTGCACCCGAGCTACGGTCAGGCCGTCAGGCGGCCGCAGCAAAGCCCTTGAGCACCCCACCCGTTTTTCATTCTCGACAGTCCCCTTCTCCTCACACCACCTCCCCTAAATCCAGTGTGCCTGGAGACAAGAGCCTGGCACCTGAGAGGTTAGTCTAATTATATTACAGTCATTACCTAGAAGCAACAGCACTTAATAACGTATAGTACTTGCCCAAAGACCTAGTCCCCCGAAACCAACTTTCCCCACTTCCCAGGGTTTTAGTGCATTTGCGTTGTCAGCCCCGCCCAGCCGCTGCCACTCACCTGTCTGCGGGGCAGGAAACCCAAACTGCTGCAGCTCGTCGCCCAGCTCCTCGCGCCGCCGGGCATCCGTGGACCGCAGGGACTGGCTCCGGGAGTTGGTGCGCCCGGCGGCTGCAGGGCGGGTTCAGGTAAGCGTCCAGGCCGTGGCCTGCAGCCCCCACCCTGCAGCTCTAGAGGGGCGCTCTCGGCCCTTGGTCCCTCGGTCCCCAGCCGCAGCGGGGCCCGGGCTTGTCAGCACCAGGGCCACTTGGCCGCACCGGACAGGTGGGAAACTCGGGACCAGGGCAACCTGGCCTGGCGCCAATCCCTGTCTGGTCCAGTCTCCCCTGCCCTGCGCCCCTCCCTCTCTTCCTCCGGGGCCCGCAGGAGTCACCTGCGGGGCAGCACGTCTGAATGGCTACTGCTCTCCGCTGTTGAGCATCCCGGCAGCGATCCTGCCCCCCGCGGCCCAGCCCCGACACCCCAGGGCCCTCTCCAGGCTTCGGAGATGAGCTCCTCTCCCCAGGAAAGTTCGTCGGGGAAAAAACAACCCGAAGAATGACAATCTCATTATAACTTGATTTAATTTTATGGAAGCAGCTAAAATATGCATGAGGTCATTAGAGAGCCTTATTAGAGAAATACATCCTGGAGGCAGCATCCGGCTGGGACAGTCGGGTCTGGCCAGGGCTAGGGATGACGGTGGCGGAACAAGCCCCTCAGCCGGCTTTCCACGTGCACCCCAGAATTCCCAACCCACAGTTGCTAAGAAAGGCCCATTCAGTCCTAACACCGGGTCCCACCCTTCCTCCTGGGCCCTTAGGCGGCCCTCCTCCAGCACCCCCTCGCAGCCGCCGCCTTCAATGCCCGGTGCGGGCAGGCAGGTGCGCGTCCGCGTCTGCAGGCCTCCCCCGCAGTCCCGCGTGCACTCGCCCCACAGGGACCACAGCTTCCAGCCGCCTGGTGGGGACCAGAGGGCAGGGGTCAGGGCCAGGGGCAAAGGGCTGCGGTGTCTTTCGGGGAGTGACCTCTAGGGGTCTCCCAGGCAGGGATCTGGGGCACAGCAGCCCCTGCGAAGAGGCCTCCGCGTTGGAACCAGCATAGCACCCTGGAGGGTCAGCTAGGAGGCAAGTGTGGGCCTGGACGGGGTTGGTGATGGGGTGTGAAGCAGAGGCCGACAGGGCAGGGAGGGGCAGAGGTGCCGGGCAAGTTGGGGTCCGGGGCCCACCCCACTTCTCTCTGGAGTCTCTGTGCTCTCCGGCTCTGTCTACAGGCACCTGGGCCAGGGTCTCCACTGGCTTTGAATCCAGGTCCCCAGTGTGGGGCTGGACACAGAGCTGGAGCCCCAGGTGGGTCTGGAGAATGAATGAATGAATGACACCCCTGCCCACCCCAACGGCTGCCTTATATCGAGGGCCGGGTGATGGGCTGGGGGCACCGAGCCTCGCGCCCTGCTGAACCCCCTCCCCATGGTCCTCAGTCCAGTATCCTCCGAGTCTCAGTTTGCTCATCCCCCCATCCCCTGCCATGACCCATATGCTCATTCCCCCAGCACCCGCAGGGACACCAGAGGTGACCGAGGTCCCACCCCTGGTAGCTGAGTGGGGTCTCACACCCAGGGCCCCGCCAGGTGGAGCGTCCCCCAGACCCAGCAGACACTGGCTGCTGAGGGCCTCCAGGCCCCTATGGCCACCCTCCTTCAGCCCTCTCAAGGGTCTTCTCCATCCCGGCCCCGTCCCCCCAACCATCATGACCTCGTGCCCCTGAAGTTCTGAGCTCCTTGGTGGCCCCAGTGCCACCAAGGACACTAAGAGGGACAGCCTCAAAGTACTGGGGAGCCATTGAGGGGTGAGAAGCAGGGAGGCCACACATCTTGGGCCAGAGCTGGAGGCTGCACTGATTCGCTCAGGAAGGGGCCGCTTCATCCAGGCTTTCTGTTCAAAGGCCACACTTAAGGTGCTCAGATCACTCCTGCCTCGAGGGACTCTGGTGCCGCCACCCCATTTGTCCTGGAGAATCCCAGGGCCCCTACACTCCCAGCACAGCAGGGTCAGGGCAGACTCAACAAGGGCACGCAGCCTCACCGAGCACCTACTTTGCGCCGGGCACCCTGCACACAGCCCCCCGACACGGCACCCATGTATGAGGAGGCGAGGAGATGGCATTGCCAAGGCCCAGCACTGGGAGCTGCACTAGAGCTGGGCCACTGCCCCGTGCTGCCTGCTCACCCGGGGCTGGAGCAGGGGAGCCAGGCTGGCCAAGGGCAGGTCACACCCGGCCCAGCAGGAGCGTCCCTGATGCCTCCTGGAGGCTGGCTTATCTGGGGAGCACATAGGGTGGGAATGAGGACTGTGGAGATCCTGGAGGGTGGGCACTGGAGCCGAAAGGCCAGGTTCACATGGTGGCCCCAGCACCCACGACCATGGGATGGTTAAGTCCACCCTGCCCGGGCCTCACACCCCTCGCCAGAGGACGAGGGCACTACTTCCTAGGACTCACGCCTGTGAGGGTAAATGGCAAGAAGTGGCTGGGCGACGACAGGTGTGGGCGTCACTGGGGTCGGAGTCGATCCCAGAAACTCACTTTGATTTGCAGCAAGCTGGGCGTCCAGGTGCTGTGTTCTGTGGAGGGCCGCTTGAAAGGTGCCAGAGCCCCTCCCCGTGGTCCCTGCGCCTGTGCTGGGAACCGACCAGCAGGGGGCGCCGGAAGCAAATGAACGGGAGGCGGGGGAGGGAGCCCAATTCCCCCAGTTTGGAAGGCGGGGCTCATTTCTCCCTCCACGCCCCCAAGCCCTTGAGGAATCTTCTTTCCCCTTGCAGAACCCACCCTCCCATACGTCTCACTTCCCCCTGAGCCCAGAGACGCAGAGCATCAACGGGCCAAGGGCACACAGAAGTCAGACCTCCCGTCCTCCAGACTTGCCATGCTGGTGGGTCACGCAGGTGGGTGGGGCAGGTGGGCGGGCCGACGCACCCAGACAGGGACCCGTAGAGGGGGCCGGCTCGGACCTTAATCGCTGTCGTCTGGGGGTGGGCGTGGACCCGGCTCTGCCCCTCGCGCACGCGCAGTAACACTTGGTTCCTAGCCGTGCAGCGGCGGCCCAGGGAGGAGCTTCTCACTCTGTGGGAGCCCGGCTGAGCTTTGCAGGGACCCTCGCTTCAGGGGGCGAGGGGCCCGGTTCTGAGCCCCTTCCTGGGTCTGGGCGTGACGCCTTGTGCTCCCACAAGGGAGGCCTCTCTGCTCCCATTGTTCAGATGGGAAGATCGAGGCCTGCCCTAGTGACGGGATGCGCGTACTCCCCCAGGTACGAGGGGGCCGAGCAGGAATCGCCCAGGTTGTTGGACCCGGCCCATACACCCTTCAAGGACGGTTGCTTCCCTCAAGGCCGGCTCTCAGGGCGGCATCCTGGGCAGGCGAGTACTGACTCCCCCACCCCTGTCTCCCCCACTCCGTGCCAGATGCCTCAGGAACCTCGAGTCCCAGTCCACCCAGGAACCAAGTGCTCACCCCACTTACAGCAGAGCAAACTGAGGCTCAAAGAGGGGTGGCGACCCCCCCCCAACCTGCAGGAGGATCTACCCTGGAGTTGAGGAGGCATGGAGGCCCGAGCCTCAGAAGACAGGCGCCAGGGTCCCCAGGGCTGAGTAAGAACCCGAAGTATGGAGAACGCTACACAAATACGACTTCCTTGTGGACGGAGATGTCCATGCCCTGGGGGTGAGAGACAAGCAGGCCAGGGCCCCGGGGGAGGGGGTGGGGAGCCCCCAGGTGCACACGGCAGGACCGGTGGGCAGGACTGGTGAGCGGCTCGGCCCTGAGGCTGCACAGATATGGGGCCCTCACTGCCGCCACTCTAGGCGCCTTCACTCTGGGGACCGTCAGCCCCGCAACCACGCCCACTTGGCAGATACAGACCTGGAGGCCAAGTTACCCACCGGGCTGACAAGGAGAGGAGCTGGGACTGGACTCATGATCAGATTCCAAGCGCTCCCCCTACACTGCCCCCCAGGCAGAGGCTGCCCGCCAGGACCACCCCCAGCCTGGCACTCCAGGCCTCAGTGGTCTCTCCTGCTGAAGCCACCCTGTCCCGTCATACTGAGACAAAGGAACAGGGAGGCCTGGAGTCCAGGGAGACAGGCCTGCCGGCAGGGACAAGGTGGACACGTCCTGCCTGGCCCCCCTTGCTGCCCCAGCCCAGCCCCCGCGCGGAAGCCTGAGTGACGTGGGAGCTGGAAGTGGGTGGGAGAGAGAGGGTGTCCATGCTGGCTAATCGCGGGATGCCACTTGGTTCCCATGGCAACTGCCGCAGAGCTCAGTCTTTCAGGATAGACTCAGGTTAGGCCTCCGCTGCCAAAACACCCACAATTTCAGGGCTGGTTACCTTGGTGACCCAGGGGGTGGGGATGTGGTGGGGGGAGGGGGAGGAGAGGAGGGGTCATATCGGGAGAGGCCAGGCAGGGGGTCGACTGGCTCAGAGCACAGACTGCCCCCCAGGCCTAGCCCTGACCCTGGTCACATGCTGATTGCTGACCCTGATCACACACCGGGCCTTAATCCTCTTCACAGATCGACTTCTGATCCTGGACACAGGATCCCTGATCCCCCATCACATACTGAGCCCTGATCCCAGTCACAGACCGATCCCGACCTTGGCCACACTCCCACCACTGATGAACACTCAGTTAGTGGTAGCTGCTATCTTTGTTATCATTTTTATTTTTAACGTGTGTCCCCCCCACGGCTGACACCTGATAAATGTTTGTCAAGCAAATGCATCCACGACCAGGGAATTACCCAGGCAGGGCTCCTGGGGCCCGCAGAGCTGGGCACAGAGGAACTCAGGCCACCCTTTCCTGGGTGGCCACGGTGCTCCTGGGCTGGGTGGGCTTTGAGGGGGCAGCAGAGGAGTGGGCAAGGCTGGGGGGTGGGCTGCCCCTCCAGGCCCGGAAAGAAGCCGCCATTCTTCCCGGGCTCAATGCCCCCTCTGTCTGGAAGCCTCATTTCCATCTCATTAAGGGATGAATAGAGCCAATTAATGGCCGCCAGGCAGCCTTGGCCGCCCAGGAGAGAGAGCACACGGAGAGGGGGGCTCCTGGCCCCCTTCCCTCCCTGGTGCCCCAGCCTGCAGGCCATGGCCTCCCTGGTCCCTGCGCCCTCAGTCAGCTGGGATGAGGGCGCTGGGGGAGGCCCTCTTCCCGCTGGGCCTTCCCGCCCCCTGGGTCCCCTCTGGAGGAGGGGAGCGGTGCACTTCCCGTCTCCTCCAGCAGAGGTCTCCCCAGTCTAGCAGGTCAGGCAGCACCCGGCTGGGGGGGTCAGCCCCTGCCCATTCCCGCCCCGCCCCTTTCCCGACCGTCAGGCCGGGTTCCATGCACATCCACCTCGGCGAAGTCCAGCCCCTGTGCGGACCCCTACCCCCCACCGAGTGAAGGTGTGTACTGCGGCATGCAGGCTCCTCCTCTCAGCCCCCTACATGGATGTGCAAATGAGGACCACTGGGAAACTGGACAGCTCCCTGAAGCCCCTCTCCAACCCAATCCCAGTCCACAGCGGCCCTGGCTCCACAGGTCCAGACTCGGTGCGTCCTTAGGCCTGCAGCTCCCACTATCGGGGCCCGAGTGACCAGCAGTCTGCCCAGCTGCCGCAGGCACCCCTGGATCTCAGGACGGGCTGAGAGCCGTGCCCACTGCCCACGGGGCCACTTGCCAGAGAAGGAGGACAAGGGGGTCTCCTCCAAGCATGGCAGAGGCGCCAAGACCCTATGAGCAGGAGCTATGCCATCCCTGTTTTCACAGAAGGGAAGCTGAGGGGTGACTTGGCCCCATCTGCAGGGTTACTCACTTTCTCAATGCTGCTCTCCCTGAGTCAGGCAGGTGCCCCCTAAGAAGGGTGCCCGTTACAAGCTTGAAGGGCCGGGTCCCACCCGGCTTTGCCCTTCGGCGCTGGATGACCTGGGCAGGTCTCTTCTCCTCCCTGAGCCTTGGCTATACGACCGACAGCGCTTCTCCCCATCTTTTAGGGAAGTGGGACCCCAGCAAGGCCACAGCTTCCAGTCTCCCTGGCCACCGGGTGGTGTGGGGTGAGCTCTGGCCTCTCATGGCAGTTCCTCTGTGGGTGATGCCCCATGCGTACTTATTGTTTTCATGGGGTCACATCTTGCTATTTCCATCTGGAATGGGGGCTGTCTACAATGGAGCCTGAAACCTTGTTTTCCAAATTTTTCTAAATTGGCCCTTGTGCAAAAGCGCAGCCCCCCTGGCTGGGATGACAAACCTCCACCCCCCCACCCCCCGCCCCATGCAGGCATATGGAGGGGGCACACGGGCACACACACACACAGGGACACACACACAAGGAGACACACGCACACTCGCCCCCAGCCCTCAGGATGCCGCTTCTTCATTATCTTACATGTCACTTCTGCAATAAAATTCTTTAATTAAAACATTAATATTTAAAACAACCCTTGAGAGAAATGGCACCATCTCACCAGAGGCAGAAAAACGCAGAGAGACTCTGGGAGGGGGAAGGAGGGACAGCCCGAGAGCGGGTGGGAGCGGGCAGGCAGCGCAGAGGGGCAGCCGGCGGGGCAGGGGAGAGGGAACAGTTGCTCTGGCCTGAGGAACGCTTGCCAGTCGGATGCGTGACGTGGCCATGTGGCATTTGGACAGGCCGGGCGGGGGCAGGGCTGAAAATGGGCCACGGGCTGGCCTGGGCCTCCTGCTTGCTCCGGCTCTGGCTCCGCGGCTATGGAGGGACGCGCCTGACCCAGCCTCCCCTGGCATGCGTGAGGGGACGCAGCTCCCTGGGCGCAGGCTCGGCAGGCAAGATATGGGGTCTGGATCTGCTGTGTGTCTTCTGAATTACTGCTGGACCTCTCTGGTCCATATACCACCCCACCCCTACACACACATGAACACACACACACACCCTCCCCGCAGAGCTCTTGCAGGAGAAGCCCCAGGCAGGACCACCAGGTGACCAAGAGCTGGCTCTGCTCTCTGTCTCCCCCTTACAAGCTGTGTGACCCTGGCTGCTGCCTTAACGTCTCTGTGCCTCCTTCCACTCAACAAGAATTAATCAAGGGCCTGCCGTGTGCCAGGTACTGGTCCACACACGGGGCTTCGTCAGAGAGCAGGGCAAATTCCCCTGCCCTGTGGTGGGTACATCCTGGCAGGGGCAGAGAATAAGGACACAGGAAATTCTCCAGTGCTCACAGGCGATACCGTGTGGGAAGAGAGAGAAAGAGGGAGAGAGAGAGAGTGAGGCGACAGCAGGGCCAGGGCGTCTTGAGAAGGTGCCATCTGGGCAAGCACTCAAGGGAGGGAGCCCTGTGGGCACGTGGGGAGAGTGTTCCAGGCCAGGGAACAGCCCATGCAAAGGCCTTGGGCAGGGAGGTAGGTGCCTCGCTGGGGAGCCATCTCTGGGCAACTGGCAAGAGTTAACTGGTTAAGATGTGGGTGCTTCCTGCACAAAGGAAACACGCAGAATGTGGCTACTGCCACTACTAAGATCCGGTTTACTCCCGAGGTCTCAGAAGCATCAGGCCCTTCTGAGTCCAGGGCATGGGCACGGGGTCTGAGCTGCCTGTGGGCCTGGGCGACCATGTCCCGTGCCCCCCGCCCCGCGGAGTCGAGCTCCTCGCTTCATGGCGGCAGCCCCAGCCCTCATGCCCTCTTAACTGTCTTCCACGAGGCTGCCAGCCCTGCCTCATAGACTTGACTTCCGCTTTGTCAGGATTGCTGAACTCGGCTTGCACAGAGCCAGCCTAACACACACACACACACACACACGTACATACCACAAGTGCACACCCGCACACACGCACAAACACGACTCACACACATGCCCGATGCACTGCACACACGCACGCACACATGTATACACCAGCCATACACTCACGCACGTACTCACACACAGGCACACATACACCACGCATGTCAGCACACATGATACACGCCGTGTACACACATACACGCACACACGCATCCTTGTACACATGGATGCGTGAACACACACGCACGCCTGCCCACTCCCTTCCAGCGCCAGTTCCAAACATTCCCATTCTCAGAATCTCCGTGCAAGCCCGAAGCACCCAGCTGTGGTCTCCAAACAGCTCCGCTCCTCCAATCTGTCTCTTTGCCCCCCAAGCCCTCTAGATTCTCTACCTCATAGTAAACACAGATATTGACATTTCATCACTGACGTTGCTTCTGCTTAGAAACACTTTCACCCCAGTTCTCATTCCTCATAACAATCAAGAAAAGAAGACGTTTTTACTCTTTCCAGTTTAAAGACAAGGCCCAGGGACACAGCGAGTGTGTGGCGGGCTGGGATTTGAACCTGACCTGGTCCTATCCTGGGGCGCCAGGTCCCAGGGCTCCCTCTCAAACGACATTCCCACCAGATGGCCCACGGGCCTGTCACGGTCAGGTCCCGCTCTGTCCTCTGGATCTTCCACCCCAGCCCGGTCCTCCCCGCCACTTCCCCACCTCGGCCGAGGTCTTCACTCCTGGCCAGAAACCTGGGAGGGGTCCAGCAATCTCCTGTCTCCACGCCCACATCCTTTGCATCAGCAAGTCCATCAGCTCCACCCCC
>NW_020172779.1:22037126-22049664 GCF_003031525.2 Neophocaena asiaeorientalis asiaeorientalis | reverse complement strand
CCTCCCCCTTCCTCCCACCCAGGCCAGCGTCTGCTCCCTCCTGGATGCCTGCAGTGCCCTGTTCCTGCCCCGGATTCCCCCTCTGAGCCAGACACTGCATTTACAGCTCCAGCGATGTCACCCTTCTGCTTAAAGCCCCCCATGGCCCTTCAACTCTCATGATAACATGCAAACTCCGGCCAGGAGGCCTGTCCACCACCGTACCCGACTCCAGCAGCGGGGCCTGCTCCCTCCAGCACCAACGTCACAACCCCACAAGCTCCTGCCACTTGCCACACATGTATCACACCAGCCCCGTCCCCTTGACCTTCTCCCGCAAGCTCCACACGGCTCCAGCTGTACCAGGTATCTACCCGGCACGGTCACTGCCCCGAGATGCTAACAGAGAGCAGCTCTTGCGCTTTGGTTTCCAGTGTGGGCCAGGCCCCAGGGCAATCAGGTCTGAGGTGACTGAAGAGTCCCTCAAAGCACTCAGCACTTTGCCAGCGAAGACGCTGAGGCTCAGGGGCAGGTGACCACTGGGGAGTGGCTGAGCGACATGTCCGGCCAGGCCCCTGCCCCACTGGTCCTCCTGCATCCGCCCACCTCCCAAACTAGCGGCCGGCCCGGCATCTCTGCTCCATTCTCCTCCCCCCATGCCCTGAGGACCACTCCCACCACCACGCTGCGGGGTCTGCCCACGCCAAGGTCACAGTGACCTCTACCTTGCCCAGCCCGAAGGTCAGCCCTCCCAGCCTCCCTCGCCATCGCTGGGGGCCCTGACACAACTGATGGAAGATGGGGCTTTTCTGCCGGCTTCCTGGACACCACACCGCCTCCACCTCCCGGGGCGCTGCCCGCCTCTTCCCTCCTCTCCTGATCCCCTCCAGCTATGCTCACTGCTCCACGGAGGTTTCTAATCTGGGATCCACGGCCCGGGACCCATGAATAGAACCATGTTCCAGGATAGCTGGTTTCCTCTGTAACCCCACGTAGCTTCTTTGATGCCTTTACAGACGTCACTCGGAGGAATCCATCGGCCTTACTGGCTCCGGAGACACCAAGAGCCCTGGACCATGTCACCTGGTCTCACGGTGACCTGCCCACATGAACGCCCAGCCCAGCCTGGCCCCCGGACGCCTGGCACGCTGTCTGGTGTCTCAAACTCCACGTTCGGTGAAGAGCTGTCCCCTGACGCAGCCCCAGCCTCCTGAGACACCCTGGGCGTCCCGCTCCAAGCACACATGGTCTCCCTCCTGCCCGATGCCAGGGGGCCCGCTCGGTGTCCCATCCCACTGATGGCGCCCTCCTGTGCAGGTGGCTGTCTCACCGAGGAACCCAAACTGCTAAGAAGGTGGGACCAGCTGAGCACACGCCCAACCCCACCTTTGCCCTGCCCTGCCCTCTGACCCGCACGGGGCTCACCCGCACCCCTCCCAGAACCTCGAACATGGCCCCCTGACCTCCAGGTGACATGCAGCCCCGCCACCAGGGTCCCTCCCCCTGCGGTGTCTTCATCACGACCTGACGTGCCTGTTTCTTGTGCTTTGCCGCTTAACACCGCCCAGACCCAGAAGGCAGCTCCACGAGAGTGAGCGAGAGCGAGAGCGGGGCTTTTGTTTTGTTTTGTTTTTGTTGTTTCTTGTCTCCCTTGCGTGTCCCCGGCGCCTAGAACACCTCACAGGCGCTGGGTAACTGTAACCACGTGCAAGCCCCACACTGCATCTCCCTGACCACACGAGTCCACTCTGCTCACTTTTTCTCCCGTGTCCCAGGAGGCCCCTGCAGACCCCGGCCACAGGCCACAGCAGCCTGCTGGCCCATGAGAATGGTCCTGCCTGCGAAAAGGGAGGGACCGGGAGGGACCCTCCCCCCAGCCGGGAATCTAAAACTCCCTCATCCTGGGAGAAATCAGACCCGCTCTTCCTTCCTTCCCTCCCTCCCTCCATCCATCCCTCCCTTCCCTGAGCACTTAGCAAGCACCACCCATGAGGCAGGCACCCCAGCACCCTGGGGGCCAGAGGCAGGCACCCCAGGCTGCCCATTCTCAGCGAGCCTGCAGAGAACTTCTCTCTTTGCACTTGGCTTCCCCAAAGTGCTCGGGGGATCGGTGGCCAGGGCAGCCCTGCAGAGAAGACCCTTCCCACCCACCGTATGCCCGGAGAGCCACCCCAGGGCCTCTCCTAGCCGTCACTCACCTGGAGTGCCCTCCCCGCCCCGGTCCTGGGTCAGGCTGGTGAGACAGTTCTCGGGGCCACCAGCCATGCCGTCCCTCAGGCAGACATCCCCGCGAGGCACCAGGGAGCCGGAGGCAGGGTCGCCGCTGTCCCCGCCCGGGCAGGCACAGGGGGTCTGCATGATGCCACAGGGGTGTGAGCTGCGGCTGCCAGCCAGACAGGCGTCCAGCCAGCGGCACAGCATCTGGCAGGCGGCCTGGCTGGGGTTGCGGTTGCCCACGACCAGGTACTCCACGGAGAAGTCGTCGCTGGGACCGGGGGGCCCGTCCTGGGGCGCGGGGCCGTCGTCCTGGGGCGGCCGCTGCCGCTGCATCTGTAGAAACTGCTTGCTGGCCTGCAGGAAGGCCAGGGGTGCCGAGGGGTCGCAGAGCCTCAGCACCTCGTCGAAGCTCTCCACGCCCAGGTAGGTGCGTGTGGACTCCAGGAAGGAGTCGAACTGGTAGGTGCGGACGCGGGTGGGGCCGCTGCAGGAGGGCGCCTTGGCCACCTTCACGTAGAGCGTGTAGCGGCGCGGGTCCGGGTTGCGCAGGGTCCAGGAGCAGCGCGAGGCGTTGGCCGGGAACACGGCGGCTGCCGAGAAGTACCCGAAGAACTTGCCCTGCACCAGCGTGGCGCACGACTCGGCCCCGGGCCCTGCGTCTGTCCCCGCGGCCGTGCCCGCCTGGTGCCCCAACAGCAGCAGCAGTGGCCCGAGGATCCAGAGGGCACCCGGGGCGGCGGCCTGGCCCCTCATCCTAGCTCGCGGGGCCGCCAGGGTTCCGCCGGCTGGGCAGGCAGGCGCGAGCCAGGCCTTGACATGCCAGGGTCCGGCAGCGAGCGGAGCGGGCCGGGGCCGGGGGCAGGGCCTTCAAGCGAGGACAGGAGGAGGAGACGGCTTCAGGTGACTTAGTGGGCAGGGGCGGCTCCTAACGTCCGGGGCCCCAGTGCCTGCCTGTGGCCGCCAGCAGCAGCTGCAAGAGAAAGAGCAGAGAGGGTTCGCGTGAGCCCCCGGGGGAGGCTGGGACTTGGCACGCTGGGGGCAGTGCCCACCCCGGGCTCTGGGCCCCCGACACAGGCCCTGGCCTCGCTCTCAGGCATCTGCTCTGCCCACCTGTTTGTCTGCCACCTGCCAGCATGTCCACCTGCAGGGGCAGGAGCCAGGGGCCGGGGCCCCTCCTCCCCCACCAAGCCTGAGCTGGAAGTGGTGGGCCGCCCCGGCCAGGGCCGCAGGCCACAGGGGCCTCGGCTGTGCCCGTCTGGCTGGGCAGCCTGGCGTGGCTACACGGGCTCTGGGCCCGACCGCCTGCCCTGGGGTGGCCACGGAGGCCATTCTGCCCCTGGGCCTCTGTGGCCTCTCAGACCGTACCCCTCTCCAGCTCTCTTTCAGGGAAGAATCTGCAAACCCAGCCAGAGGGGAAGCAGGGCAAGGGAGTAGAGGAGACAGGTCATTCCAGCCGTTGCCCAGCTTCCCTGCAGCCCCGCCCCTCTGGGCCTTGCCCAGTGCAGCTGCAGAGACCCCTCCCACTTCTGTTTCGTCACAGCAGGAGTGACCAGTTTTTGGGGGGTGAGGGTAGGATTGGTGCCCCATCTCTGGGTCTCTGGCTGTGACTGTGACATCCACCCACCTCCTATTGCCCCCCCTTCCTGCTCACACAGCCACTCAGGTGCCCCCTTTGGCCTACCAGCCATGTTCCTGCCAGGGACCCTCCCTCTCCCCGCCCCGGAGTCACCTGCCGCCACCGGGACCAGGCTCAGGCCTGCCCCTCCCCACTTAGCCAGGCTGCTCCCTGCCTCCCATCTCACGATGAGGAAATCAAGGCTCAGACGGGGTCACAGGCAGGGGGCGGCAGTACCCACACTTGAACACCCCCAGACTGACCCCAACCTTGTGGCCCTGGGGTCACCTGCGCTGCACCAGGAGTGGGCACTGGCTGCGTGCCGCCGGCTCACAGGTCAGCAGGGACACAGCAGAGCCGTCCTGGGCCCAGGGAGCCAACGCTGCCATCCTGACGCGCCTCCACGTGGACCCTGCAAAGTTCCTTCTGCCTAAACCTCAGCTTCCCCACCCTCCCTCCCCAGAGCCCCTGCTGGGCGTCGTCCGGGCAGCAGCAGCTGAGCATGTGGGCAAAGGAGGGGGAGCCACGGCAGCCCCCCCGCAGCCCGCCTGGCCTGGTGCCAGCGCCTCGGCTCCGCCGACCGTGCACACGCCAGCCGCCTGCCCACAGGGACCCGCTGCTTCTTGCCGCCTGGGCCCAGCTGGCCGGCGACACAAGGTCGGTCACTGCTCTGCAGTCCCCTCCTGGCGTCCTTCCTGGCAGGCCTTGTAGGCAGAGCAGGGAGCTGGGCGTGGGCGGCCTCGGGCTGGCCAGGATGGCTGGACACGGGCTGCCCCACTCATGGCAGTGTGCACTCGGCCGAGGCCCTCACTTCCCAGCCTCACTCTACCAGCATGAGGTCAGTGCTGGACCTGCAGGTTTACCCAGAGATGGGGCAGCAGGCACCCGCGGCAGGGGCTCCGGATCACCAGGGGCGGCCCTGTGGGGCTCTTTAGTGGCCAACGCTCAGGTCCCCTGAGGAAAGGACTTGCAGACCCCTCATGCAGACCCTGCACTTGGCCCCTGCTTCCAGGAAGCCCCTCTTCCGGTCGCGCCTCTAGGCCATCCGGGGGCCAGCCTCGGACGCCAGCATAGCAGAGCCGCCTGCCCTGGCCACCCACTGCCATGTGTGGGAACCGAGAGGCTGGGGCCAGGGTCCCACAGTCAATCCCAGACCTAGGAGGCTGCCTGCAGGGGTGGCCATGGCATCCGAAACCTCACCTGAACCCCAGCCCCGGCTGCAGCGCCCCCTCCCTTGGTCCCAGGCTGGGACCTAATGCAGCCACCAGGCCCCCAGCTGGGGCCCCAGCCCCGGGACAAACCCTCTCCGATGCCCCGGAGAATCCCAGGTGGAAGTCGGCAAAGCCCAGCAGAAACTCTGATCACAGTCGGGCGTTTCCCCAACACCACCCTGACCCCCGCCACGTGACAGCCGACTCCTTCTGACTCATCCCCCTTGACCTGGGGTCAAGGCCACCCCAAAACACGGCACCTTCCCCCAGAGGGGCCTGCCCGGTCCTGAGATGGCCCAGGCCGGGCCCACACTCTCCCCTCCCCACCCCAGCCCCTGGCGGCCCATGCCACAGCCCTCCCGTGTGGAATGTGGGTACAGCCTGGCGCACACACCCGGCCTCAGGTGTCTCAGACACTCAGCCTCAAGGCTGCACAGCTGCCTCCACCACCCTGTGGGCTCGCAGGCCTGGAGGGGCGTCCCAGCCAGGCCCAGCGTGGAGGGAAAGCACAGGAGAAGCAGGGCTCGTGGCGGGGAGGGGACCAACGTTGGGCTCGATCCTGCGCGGGGCACTCTGTCTCCGCAGGAGCAATCCTGGGGCCCCTGCTATGATGCAGTTGTGCGGACGGGCACATGGGGGCCACAGACGAACAACCTTGGTGGGGGCTTGCTGGTGCTGGGCGCCTGAGGCAGGATCCGGGCCCAGGTCTGCCGCACAAAGCCCCTGCCCTCTGAGAGCTGGCACTGCCCTAGGCCCGGCAGAACCGGCCCTGATCCTGCCCCTGTCCCAGGGCCTGTGGGAGCCGAGCCGAGCCGGGGCCCTCCTAGCATCCCTGCCGGCTGGCCCTCATCCACGCCAGCTCACTCCGCTCCTTGAGGGCCTGTCAGGGGAGCGAGGCCCAGCCCAGGGTCCCGCATAGCGGGCGAGAGGGAGAAGCGAGGATGAGATGCAGGGCAGCGCCCCGTTCAGAACTGCCCCGTAGAAGGGCGGCAACACGGGGCTTGGCCTGGGGGGTGAGGAAGGAGGCAGGGCAAGGATGCGCAGGACGCAGAAGAGAGCGGCCCCGGCCCCGGCCCCGGCTGGGCGCTGCGATGTGGAGGCGACGTTGCTGGCCTGGACCCTGGGGAGGCGGGAGGCGCCCATGGGGACAGGGGATAAGTGGCAGCTCAGGACGCCACACACCCGGGACCGAGGCTCTGGTATGAGCCTTCAACAGGCTCCTGGGGCCAGGAGATGGCCTAGAAGGGCCCACCCATGGGGTTTTCGCACAGGGTTCCACAGGGCGGACCACTAGGACCACCAGGGGGCCAGGCCTCCTCTACACCTTGAACAGCTCCACACCCTGGGCCTTAGGAAGGGCTCTGCTGGCCAGAACGCTGTCCCAGCTCTGAGTCTGAGTGCCACAGAACTGGCCTGGCCCTGCCTCTTCTGGCTGGGTCTCGGGGCAGAGCTGGGCAGGAGGCCCAGGCCGTCAGCACGGACAGCTCCCGTGCCTGCCAGCGGTCACTCACCCTCCACCTGCCCGCACCCCACACCCTGCCCTCTGCCCCGCCCCCAACAGACCCACAGATGCTTTCCAGAGGCTGAGGCCTCTCCATCCCCATTAACTGCCTGCCTGAAACGCTCCAACAAGGCCCTGGATAAATGGCTCAGAGGTCCCCTCCAGCCTTGGTCCGGGGGACGCCCGCGTCAGGCCCCAGGTCACACAGCCGTGGTGGAGGCCAACCAGTTGAATCCATCCCAGGCCGGGGCAAGCAGAGCTGAGATGGGGTGGGGCGTGCAGGGGAGCCCCTGACCCCGCCTGGCACCCAGGGGTAGTGTCCTGGAGGGGGCAATGCTGGGGAAGGGTCCCGGGATGAGGGGGACAGCATCCATCCTCACTGGGGGGATTCCTCTGATGGGGGAGGGGGCACAGGCAGGGAGAGCCGGGGGGAGGCTTGTGCGGTGTCTGGGCTGGGAGGGTGGTCAGAGGACAAACAGGGTCATGGAGGTGACCAGGCTTCTAGCTTGAGCACGTGGGCCATGGGCGGTGGGGACCCTCACTGAGCTGGGGAGAGTAGACATGTGCCCGTACGTGCGTGTGCAAACACCTATGTCTCTGTGTGCGCACATGTGTGTGCGTGCCTGCACTGTGTCTGCACACACGCACCCGTGTAGTAGCACGCTTGTACAAGGCTCCCAGCAGGAGGAGGGCTCAGCGTTTAATCATGGGATGTGCAGGGCAGTGGGACAGGGACTGGGGCTGGGAGAGGAGTGCTTGCCTGGAGGGGGAGCCCATGGCCAGGACGGAGCCTCACGGAGGCCAAGGCAGGGCCTCAGAGAAGGGCCAGGCCGGCAGAAGGCTGGCTCCACGCTGGGTGCAGGTGACTGGTGCTGTGGTTCCCCCGGGCTGGCTCACGCCTGCTCCCCTCAGCCACACCCAGCGCCCAGGCCTCCGCTGGGGGTCAAACTCTACAAGCCTGGGACCACAGGTGAGGGGCCTGGAGGAGGCTCCTGGCCTCGGTGCCGGGGTCCAGCGAGGCTGCGGGTCACTCTTCTCCAGAGGTGCTCATGGGGGGACTGTCTCCCTGGGGCTGCAGGCCCCCTGTCTGGTCCTTGTGTTCCCATATCCCAACCTGGGTCATTGCGGCGTCCATCGCCCCCTGCCCATCTTGGGGTACCAAGGACGGTGGCCAATTAGCACCCAAGCCCCCTCAGGCCCCCGCCTCTCCCATCACCTTCTCAGGGCCAAACTGCCCTGCTGCAGGGAAACCCTCCTGGTGTCTGGCCCCCATCCCTTTGGCCAGCCTCTGCCCCGAACCTACCACGCGGCCTCTCAGAGCCTGCAGGGTGGCCTCGGGGTGAGGGGTGGGGGACTCCAGAGAGCCGGCCACGGCAGGCGGAGGACGGGGATCTGGAGTCACGGCGGCGAGAGAGGGAGACGGTGGCTGGTTACTGAGCGCTGACCGCACACGGGACCCCAGGAGGCAGGAGCAGCAGCGGCCCCACTTCACAGCTGGCAGGGTCGCAGCCCGCTAAGGGGTGACGCGCCCTCCTCCCACCACCGTCCCAGACGTATCTGCGCACGGGGGACCATCCAGCCCCTGGCCTCGATCAGAAGCCCTGGGCGCCTCGGGATCGCTGCCACACAGGGGCGTGGGCTGGATGCCCACCCATCAGCCTCCAGAAGTCTCCAGCCTCACCTCAGTCCGTGGGATCCCCCCCCGCACCACCCCACCGCAACTGTCCAACACACAGACCTGACCCAGGCCCTGCCTCCATCCCTCCCCACCCACCCCAGGCCGCCAATGGCATCCCCCGACACCAGCCACAAAAGGCGCTCTGTTGTCCCGCCCGGCACTCTGAACAGTGCCCGCCTGTGTGTCCTGGGGAAGGCTGCACTGGGGGAGGGGCGCGTGGGCATCCGCGGCTCGGGCCGGCGGCCGGGTGGGGCTGGGAGAGCACGCAGGGGAGGCCCCCCGGGGGCACCTGACCGCCCAACGGGGGCCGCCCTCCTGGGCTGTGGCAGGTCAGGCCGCCAGGCAGAGCCTCCGTTCCTGAGCAGAGCTGGGGGCTCTGCTAGGAGATCCTGCCCCCAGCCCTCCTGACTGACGTGTGGCGCATCCCAGGCCTTCCCCAAGGAGGCCCCGGCCATGTTCCACTCACAGCAGAAAGGTGGGAGCTTGCCAGTGAGGTATCCCCGCGGGGCGGGAAGGGGCCGCCTGGGCAGGGTTGGGCTGCCGGCAGGGAGGCCTCCTTCCCCTGCCTACCTACCTGCCTGGGCACAGGGGCTGCCAGGGGGATCTGGCCGGAGGCCAGGCAGAGCTCCCCAGGAGGAAAAAGAAAGGTGCCCCGGAAGGTCCACTGCTGGGGGGTGGAGGGAGGGCCCTCTGGCTCTGCTCCAGGCCTCCCCGTACACACCCTCACCCTCATCACACCTCTTCTTGCCCAGGAGCCTGTTACCCCAAACCACCTGTAGGCCTTGAAAACACCCCGTGCCCTCAAGCTCCCGGGCTGCCCCCGCTGCCCTGGCCCCTGCCCAGCAGACACCCACCTGTCCTTCAGGACACGGGCCAGGTGGCTGCCCTAGAAGCCTTACCTGAGCCTGCCGGACCCCTCCCGCTCTGAGCTCCCACTGCGTCCTGCGCCCCGGGCATGCACACACACGGCTGCATACACACGCACACGATGCCCTTGCGTGCACACAGACACGCTCTCTGGAGAGTCCCAGGCGGGGACAGTGAGAGCGTCTGCCCCATCAACTGCGGCATCCCCCCGGAGTGGGGAACTCTCCTGAGGAGGGGAAGCTCCTGAAATTCTGGGTGTGACATACGTCACTGCCCTCTCCCCTGTGTCCCCCTGCTCGGTACCCAGATTAAGCCCCGCTCCCGGAGAGGGAGACACACCTTCCACACCCGTTCAGTGGCTGGCCTACAAGTGATGCCCACCCACACCCCACGCCAGGATCCGTTCCTGAGGTTCCCAGGAAGAGGGGCTCATCCAAGGTCACCTGTCCAAGGCCACGTGGGGAGGGTGTGAGGACGGTGACAAGATCAGAAGAGGCGGTCAGGAAGGGCCCTGGCGGCCGGCAGACAACACTGAGGTCCCAGGGACGTCCCGGATAGGCCTGGCCAGGTGGGGCCGCAGAGGTCCTGACAGCATGGAGTGGGGAGAGGGGGGATGACAACAGAGGAAGGGGGTGCTTTGCCTGGACGTGCTTCAGGAAACCCAGGTCTCCTGGCTCCCGACGTCCCCTGTACCCACCCTAATGGTGCCAGCAGCTGTGGCAGGACTGGCCGTCCCAAGACGTACCTTGGTACCTGGTGCCCAGAGGTATCAAGGCTCCGGACCTGGGCCTCCCCGAGACCCACGGGGCACCCTCTCCCCTCTCTCCAGGATGGCCGAGGTGAGCGAGGGTGGCAGAGGGTGGGCCCGGAGGAGAAAGGGCAAGCCAACCTGCGGCCCACGGTGAGCGCCGGGGAGGTGGACCCCGAGACCGGGACAGGACTGCGGAGGGGCCAGTGTGCGCGCGCGGGGGCGCCTATGCACATGCGTGTGCAGTGCGTGAGGGAGCGTGTGCGCGGCAGCGGGGAGGGTCACCGTGTATGGGGTGAACGTGTGCAGGTGTGCACGTGTGTGAGTGGAAGGCTTTCCGGAGGCGCCCCTGCGCGCTGGGACCCAGCCGGTCAGGGCTCTGGCGGGGAGCAGGGACAGCGCTCTCTCTGTTCTGAAGGCACTCGCATCCCTCTGGGACAACTGGGCCCTCCCTGAGACCTGCACTGGCAGCCCCGCCCCCCAGGGCGGCACCCTCCCGCCTGCTGTGTGCTTTTCCGGGCAGCGCCTGTCCTCCCCTACCCTGGGAGCCAGGAGGACACTGGGACGCAGGGACGGCTCCCTAAGAGATCTGAACCCAGGGGCTTACACTCAGCTGAGGCCACAGGTCCTGGGGTCTCCCTGCGAATCCCCGCCCTGCAGGGGGAGGGCCTTGTGCCTCTGTCGCCTGCAGCTGCGGGGAGGCAAAGGCCTGGAATCAAAGTTCCAATGGGAAGCTCTTCCCCTCTCTGGCCTTACTTTTCCAACAACTGTAAATGGGCAGTGGGTGGGAAGTGGGGCTCTCCCGGTGCCCTGCGGCCCCAGGGTCCTCGGGGTGACACCATGTCCCCGGACATGAATGTCCACCTCGGGGCCCAGATTCCAGGGTAGCGCACGCTCGCATTCTGTGCTGCGTTGCGGGTCTGTCCACGCTGATGGGGCTCTTGGGTGGTATCAGGGTGATGGCCGTTCTGTGGTGACAAGTGAAGTCTGGAGTCCAGTGCAGTTGTGGGCGGGGCAGCCCCATGCAACCTCGCTGCCCCTAGGAGCACCCGCTATCTTTGGAGTGTCCATCAGGCCAAGTCATCACCTCTGTTTACACCCCCCCCCCGTGGCCCCCACCACTCCTAGGACATAGCCCGAGGCCTACAGGGATCTGCGGTCTGGCCCCGCTCCCTCTGAAGCCCTGGTCCTGCCATTCACCTCTTTTCCAGCTCCTGTCTACGCCTCACACCTGCCACAGGGCCTTTGCATGGCTGGTCCCATACTGAGACCCTCCTCATCGTCACCACCTCCACCGCTCTTCTCCCAGCTTAGCTGCCACTTCCCCGTGGAGGGCTCTCGGGGAGCCCCACCTCTGGGCTCCTGCAGGCTGCTGTCTTCCACCCCCAGGGTCCATTCACTGAGCCGAGCAGGGTCTCCTTCCTCCCGTATTCCCACCAGCCTTCACACCGGGTGGGGGGCATGCCCTCTGCCTCGTCCGGGCTGCACCACTAGTGCGAGTGTGTACACGTGGGCACCCACATGTTTAGTATGTGTGCGCGCAAGCTGTGCACAAGGGTATCCGGGCCGTGTGTGTTTACACAGAAATCACAGCTCTGACCGATGGCGCAGCTGCAGCCACTGAGGCTGGAGGCCAGAGGGTTCCAGAGGACAATGGGATAGTGTGGGTTTGCTGGCTCGGATAGAGTTAACAAAACCCTCCAGGTTTGAGGTTTGGGGGGCGGGGTTAGAGCTTTACTCCCAGGGGTCCACCTCTTGCACACAGCCAGTTACAGGACCTGCCACAGGTAAAATGTGGTGCGGTTAAATACTGCCATCCAGGGCGCACATTCACACAGACCTGCTCCGCGCCACACACACATGTGGCAGTTTGCATGCCTGCCCACACATGCCGCCAGCCTGCCGGCCGGACACACACGTGCACGCGTAGCACACATGAACACAAACATGCTCCTCACGCCCGTGCACAGGGCACGGAGGTCCGGGGGCCAGGCGAGCGTGGAGAGACACAGGTCACAGCGCTCCCGCCCAGACGCGGGAGTGAGGGACCAGCGGCACCGGCGAGAGGGCGGGGGCGGCCAGGGCTGCCCAGGATGGGGCGGGCGCCTGGGCCACGGAAGAGACGGAAGGGGCGGGCAGGCGGCCGGCGGCGCGGGCGCCCTCTCTCGGCCGAACGCGACAGCGCGCCGCCCTCCGCCACCGCCACCGCGGCCCGGCGCCCGCCGCCCCTGCCTGAGCTGGAGGCGTCCCCAGGGGGCGGGCTTGGGCCCCAGGACTCGTTCCGGAGGCGGGGCCGGACCGGGCGGGCCGGCTAGGGGGCGAGGACTCCACGGGAGGTTGCTCGCGCCCCGCTGCTCGTCTGGCTTTGCCGGGTCCGCCTCGTGCCCGTCCCCGAGGCCGCGCGTCCGCAGGCGCCCAGCTGGCTCCGGACCCGGCCGGTCGGGACGCCGCAGACCCAGCACGCTGCGGGCCCAGCACGCTGGACATCGGGACGAGCGCCAAGGGCCTGAGCCGAAGGGCTCCGAGACCCCCACCCTCGCCCCCATTTCACGGACGCGGCCACAGAGGTCCGAGAGGGGCCGGAGCCTGCGGACAAGGGAGGGCTCGACAACTTGGCTGCGTCCCCTCCCGGCCCAGGGTCTGGAGGAGACCGGCGTTATGCCGAGGGCGACGAATCGTCTTTTCCGCCCCCGCGCGGGAGTGTTGCGGGGACAAGCGCCCT
>NW_020172779.1:22035085-22037007 GCF_003031525.2 Neophocaena asiaeorientalis asiaeorientalis | reverse complement strand
CCAGGCCGGCCCCGCCCCTGCCCCCCGCATCCTGGAGCAACAAGTCTGAAAGCAGCGCCGAGCGCCAGCAAGCTAGCCGGGAGGAAGGGCGCCGGGCCGGGCGCGGGGCGCTCCGGGATCCCGGAACGCGCGCAGCGTTCGCCTCCGGGGACCGGGCGCGGGCAGCGGGCTCTCGGGGCTGACTCGGTGGGCGGCCCACACCCCCTCCCAAGGCCCCGACTCTGCACGGGCGGGGGCGCGCCCAGGAGCCCCCGCCCCCTCCTTCGCCTGCTTGACCTTGCTCGGGTACTCAAAGCAGGACCCGGCGGCACCCGGGCGTCCGGACGCAGAGTTTCGCTGCCGCCTGCGGTGGTGAGGGAGCGGCTCTCTCCCTCGACCTCCCTCGCTGCCTCCGCGGCGGCGGGGGTCGCCAAGAAATGGAAGGCTTCGGGTTCTAGGAGACGCTCTGGCCGCCTCCTCAGACCCCAGACACACCGTATGCCACCTCCGGATGTGAAAAGGGACCCCAGCCTCCCGTTTGCCCTCTCCACCCCGCCCGCGTGGCCGCTGCTCGTAGGGGGCGTGTGTCTGTGTAGTGGCGGAAGGCACTGGGGGTCCCCGTAGGTCCCGAGGTGGGTTGGGAGCGCAGACCTCCCGGCTCCCTCCCCAACACGTTTGCCAATCCGCTCCTCTGGGGCGTGGGTGCGCGCCCCCTGCCCACCCACACACCTGCACACCTTTCAACTCCTCGGTAGTTGCCGCTAAGGAATCCTCGACCCAGACCCGGGGGAAGGGGACGTGTTGGGGAGCGCGCGGAGGGAATGGGTGCTGAAGGAGGGGCGGGTTAGGACTCGTCCAGTCCCATCCTGCCTCCCTGCGCTCCAAGAAACTTGGAAGCCGAAAATAAAAGTGGGGAGGGTAAGGTGCCCAGCGGGCCGGGGTTTGGGTGCCTGAACGGGCGCTCTCTCTAGGCTGCCTGGGAAGTGACCCCAGCAGGAGCCGCCGCGGCCCGGCAGAGGTACTGGGGCTGGGAGCCGCATCCTCTGACGAGCCTTCCTGGCCACCTTGCTTCGCGGCGATTTTCAGCTCCGCCGCCCCCTCCCGAGACAGGCCCGAGACGCGTTCTGCCCTGTCCAGGGGGCCGCGGAGACTAGTGGGAGAGGGCACCCGGCCGGGCCCAGAGCCCCAGCCTGCCCGGGAGGGGGCGGGGGCCAGGCTCATTCCTCGAGGCAGCTCCGCGCGGCTCCAAGCGAGCGCGGCGGCCGCGGAGGGCCGGCGGCCTCCGCCCGCTGGGAATGGGGACCGAGGAGTGCCCGGCGCCTGGCCTCCCCGCTTCCCGCGGAGAGGGCACAGGGCCGACCCAAAGTTCGGAGCGGCTTATCCGCGCGGCCTGTACGAGCGAGCGGAAAAGAAGCCGAGAACGGAACGAATCAGGGCTTTCGTGTGTGTGGAGGGGGGCGGACGGGCGCTAGGGTAGCCCTCCGCCCGATCTGGGGATAAGAGAACCTCCGGGGAGTGTCCACCGCCAGTGCCGGGTCTACCGTGAGGCTTCGAGGGAGGCACTGTGCGTGGGGGAGGACATCTCGGGCCCCTACAATGTCTGTAGGGGCTCTGGCTATGATGAGGGGAAGGGGGACACACTGGGGTGTCCCTCCTGAACCTACCTGGGTCTGCGTGTGGCTGTGGGGACATCTGGGGCTCCCTGAGGCCCCTGCCAGCGTCCGTATGTGGTGAGGACACAACGGGAACGCCTTCCCCAGCCTGCCCTGGGTTTGTGCCTGTGACGGGGAGGGGGTGTCTTCCCCAGCCTGGCCTGCCACCCCGGCCAGGCTGCGTGTGTGTGGACTGGGGGCAGGTGAGCAGCGCCGAGGAGCCTCTCCCACGTCCAGGTCGCCCCCTCCTCAGCCTCCCAGTGCGGGCGCGCGGAGACCTGCCAGATTCCG
>NW_020172779.1:22005506-22034773 GCF_003031525.2 Neophocaena asiaeorientalis asiaeorientalis | reverse complement strand
GGAGGAGGAGGCCGAGGACGGGGAGAAGGAGGAGGAGAGAGGCGAGCTGCTTCCCCCCACCGGGCTGCCGGCGCTCCCCAATCTCTCCCTCTCTGAAACTGGATCCCGAATCGGGAGCCAGAGACTGCATTACGGATTACATCAGGCTTTATAGAGCTTCCAGATCACACATTAGAGGGGAGCGCGAGCGGGGGGCGGGGTGTGGGGGAGGGGAGAGAGATAACGGGGTTGGGGGCACGGGTAAAACGCACACAAGCGCGCACACCGAGGAAAGCCCAGCTCCTGCCCCATGCAGCAGGAAAACCAAGAGTTGGGTCTCAGCCCTCTGCCTCTTCCAGGAGCCGAGGAGTGGCTGCCGCTGGCCGGCTGGATAAATGGATGGGTGGATAGGTGGACAGGGGGATGCATGGATAGACAGAGGGCAGATGGATGGCGGGAAGGAAGTTATATGGGGTTGTGCGTGAACAACGCACAAAGGTCCATGAGAGGATGGGGTGCGTGGAAGGGTGGATGAGGTAAGTGGGTGTAGATTGAGGAGGTGCTCCGGCGGCTGGGTGGATGGACAGATGCCTAGAGAGATGGGTGGGACGGTAGATGGAAGGGTGGAGGTGGGTGGATGGATGGAGGAAAGAGGCGGCTGAGGATGGGCAGGATAGGTGGGTGCATAAATGGATGGACGGCACATGAGTGGAGGGCTGAAGAGATGGGGTGGGCCGTGCAGTTGGAAGGATGATGCATGGATAGGTGGATGAGAGTGGGTGGGCGGGTTGGAGGGAAGATGGAATGAGTGATGGGCAAGAGACAGAGTCAGAGGCACAGACTCTGGACCCCATCCAAGAGGGTCAGAGGTTGGCGGACGTGGGAAGGGCCAGTTTGAACTGCCCAGGTTGGATTTGTCGAGTCCCCTCAGGGGTACTCTGTTCTGAGAGATGCTGAGGGAGGGGCTTGGGAGAAGAGCCAAGGGTTTGAAAGTGAGGTCCAGACCACCATTTACCCTGTGGAGCTGTCCTCAGCCATTCCATCCACATTCACATCCTCCATGCATCCTCCTTTGACTTGGTGACAGTGAGGACATCCCAGTCACATATGTAGATTTTCTTTTCCATAAGCTGATGGAGATGGCCCCTTTAGCTGCTTCATCTCCCATCTTAAAGTGACAACAGTCCCTCTTCTTCTGAGACCTTTGGCCAGATACCCATAGGGGGCCTCCCTAGAATGAAATACAGAATCTTGGAGGAATGACCTCAGGGAAATTACTTCAGGGTCCTTCTCTACCAGGATGTTTATGCCTCCCAGCCCCTTGCTTCTTTTTCATAACTTGTGGTCCACTCTGAATGCAAAATCTTCTTTGGGTCCGCCTGAATATCCAATACTATACACATTTATCATCCTAGCAGTCCACTAATGCCTTTGCTGCCCAAGCCCAGCATCTGGTCCAACTGTCTGCTTTTCTCAGCTTCTTCCCAGGAGGCTCCATCAGGGTGTCATCACTGTCACCATCAAACACTAATTCGCAATCATTGTCACCATTCTCAACCTGAATGTCAGCAGCCACTCCCACACTGTTCTCTCCATGACCATTGCCATAACCCCCAAACAGTGCCACTACATCGCCACCACAGTCGGCACCATCTCTGGTCACTGCACGTCGCTCCCCCCATCAGGTGGAGCTCCGTCCAAACCAGTCCCTCTCGAAAGGCCAGCCTGTGGCCTAAGCCTCTAGGGGTGTCCTGAGGGGCTGGTCGGAAGAGCTAGGGAGACACAGATCCCAAGGCAATTGGGAGGGCAGGGGAGGCCCCTTTCCCAGTCAACCTCCAGGCCAGCCTTATTCCTCCCCCTCCCTCCCGGGGAAAGGACCTCCTTCCCAAAGTCTTTGAACTGGGGGAAGAGATGGAGGTGGTGCCCCCGGCGGGGTAGGGGTGAGGCGCTGCCCCATCTGCGCCTCCCGCCCTTCCTAGCCCAGATCCTCTCTGCCCGCTGCCCTTGCTTCCATCTCCTCCCTGCACTAGCAGCTCGTGGCCACCAGGGGTCCTCTGGTATTAGGCCACAAGGCCCCGCCAAGGGTGCCGGTAGCTCTGAGTCAGGATTTCAGCTGCCGCTTTGCCACCGACCTTTCTCCTGTGGATGGGGGAGGATAGCAGCCATACCACTCCTCTGCTTTGGGACCCCTGCCTGGGGTTCCCAGGGCAAGGCTGGGACCCCCTCCACCCAGGCCATCCAGCACAAGGTGGTGTCCCCTCAGACGGGGCTTCTCAGCAGGCCTACGTCTCCCCCTCCCTGCTCAGGGACTCCTTGCCTCCCTCCATTACTTGCCCCTTTTAGAAAAGTGTCCCCTTGCCCCAGTTCCTGATCCAGACCCCAGACAGTTCCCCCTCCTAGAAGCAGAGGTGCCTAACTGCCCCCATGCTCCTCCTTGAGGAGGGAGCAAAGTCAGCATGGCCCCTGAAATTCCAGGGCAGCGCTTCTATCCACTGCCCCAGGCCCACACCCAGCTGAGTGCCCTGAAATGAACAGAGTCACACCGGCCCCGCTGCAGCCTCAGTGTCCCGATGGGTACGTGAGTACCGGGACAGAAGGGTTCTGAAGGTTTCTTGCAGCCCAGACACCCCAGGATTCTAGAACTCTAAGCCAATGGCCGCTCTTCCAGAGATTTGCTACCAGTTTACATCCAGCACCCTCCACCAAAGCTTGTGCAAACCCTTGACCATCTCACAGCCACCTGAGGGCGGGGCCACAGCTTGAAGAAACCCAGAGTGGGCTTAGCACAGGAGGTTGAAACTGACGATCCCCTGCCAGGTCAACCCTATCCAGGTTCTGGAACTTCTTCACCCAGCCGCAGAGAGCGCATGACATTAAAAGCCCTCTTCATGGCCATAAACCAATCCCTGACCACAGCCACTGACTCACTGATCACTGACCCTGGTCACACATTGACCCTGACCGTGGTCACACGCTGAGCCCTGACCGTGGTCACATGCTGAGGCCTGACCCTGGTCACACCCTGAGCCCCGGCTCTGGTCCCATGCTGAACCCCTACCCCGGTCCCATGCTGAACCCCTACCCTGGTCCCACTCTGAGCCCCTATCCTGGTCACACTGAGCCCTGACTGACCCTGCTCACACGTTGAGCCCTGACCCTGGTCACACTCTGGTCCCATGCTGAGCCCCAACCCTGGTCCCATGCTGAGCCCCGACCCTGGTCCCATGCTGAGCCCCGACCCTGGTCCCATGCTGAACCCCGACCCTGGTCCCACTCTGAGCCCTGACCCTGGTCCCACTCTGGGCCCTGTCCTCATGGCAGTCTTACCCATCCTGTTCTTTATTCCCAGGCCTGAGTGTATGGGAAACAGGAGCTTTGTGGGGGGCCGGGAGGACCCCCAGTGAAGCAGCAGGAAGCATACCTCGAGGCCCTGTCTATTTCCAAGCATTTTCATATAGGACAGTCCTCTCCTCAGGGGAGAAGGGGGGATCTACCTGCGGTCACGTGTGGAGCAAGGTAGTCTAGAACCAAGCTCTCTGACTCCTGGCTCCTGGGACAGAGGTGGAGCGAGAGCCCTTAGCATCTGGCAACCCTCCTCGGGCCTTCAGAGGCCACCTGGGGGCTGGGCAGTAGGGGATTCCCAGCCTGGGGACGTTCGTGGTCCTCTCCAACCACTCCGTGAGCTTTGCCAGCCAGAGTTGGGGTGGGGGGCGCTGGGCATGGTGAGTAATTAGCCGATTCACACGCACATAATTAGTTGTGGATGCAACATGCCCTGATTAGCCTCCCAGCCAGGACACGAAGGACTTGCACTGCCACTCAGCAGAAGCGAGGCCCCGCCCTGTGGTAGCTCTGCCTTCTGGGTCCCCCCTCCTTCCCAACCCCACTCAGCCCTGGTCCCTTCAGGCTGTGCAACTGTGAGGGGAGGAAAAAGAGGAGGGATGCTTGGGCAGGAAGGACAGCAAGGCCAGGGGCTCCCAGCTCCTCCGGTTAACCACGGGTTCTAAAGGATGAAGCTCAGAAGGAGCCCTCCTCCGGGAAGTCCTCCATCCTCCCCGGTGATCTCCTCATTGGCAGGCACGGCCCCTCGCTGTATCCCGGGAACACACCAGACACATCTCAGCCCATCCACAAAGTCAGACAGTCCGAGACCCTCCCTGGGCCCAGTGACAGTGACGGGACCCTCCACAGGGGGCTCTGCACGCCAGGGCCAGCCCAGAGCTGGGTGACTGGGCCAGCACACGGTGGGTCTTGGGCAGATGTGCAGCAGCTTCCATTCCGTGAAGTCCACAGTCCTGCGTGGACCGTCACCCTTCACCAGCCCAGGCCAGGTCTGGACACACAGCAGCGACCCAACTGTGGTCTGTGTTCTAGCAGACTAGGTTCGGGGCCAGCGGCAGGGTGAGTTACCAGGAGGTGGGCAGTGAGAGGGCCCAGGGAGGCCGATCTCCCCTCCCACCCTCCCCTTGCCCCTCTCCCCAGGCTGCCCGCCTCTGGGCCGGGGGCGGGAGTGGCAAAGAGCAGAGAAGGCCGGTCTCCAAAGATGGCCCTACAGAGCTGTCCGATAGAATGGATGGTGGCCACGTTCTGTTTTGCACCGTCCAACACATCCACCACTGGCCACGTGTGGCTCCCGAGCCCTTGAAATGTGGCTTGTACGCCTGAGGAACTGAACCTGTAACTTTACGTACTTTAGACTAATTTCACCTTAAACAGCCACATGTGGCTTGTGGCTGCCCCATTGCGGCTGTGGCCGGCCATCCCCGCCGGGGCCTGGCACCCAGGAGTCCTGAGGCTCCCTTGGGAGGGCGAGCACCCGACCTGCGGCTCCAGGCTCGGCCGCAGGGCTGCTGAGCCGCCCAGCACGTCTCCCCTCCACGCGTCGGGACTCCAGGTCAGAGTGCGGTGTCCTCAGGGCGTGTTGGTGCAGTGGCTGCAGCCAGACCGGAGGCTGGGCTGTGTCCTGACTGCTCCACTGCCTAGCTGTGTGACCTCAGGCAACTTACCCATTCTGTGCCTGCTTCATCTGTAATGGGGACAATAATAGTACCACCTATGTGGTCTTTGTCAGGATTAAATGAGTAAATCAAGGAGGGCCTGGCACAGATGGCAAATACCAATGGAGGTGTGGGCTCCATGCCAGAGCCCCAGTTTTCCTGCTCTCTGGTGCCAAGCTTCCTGGCTGGGGCCCAGCTCCTGCCCCACGCCCGCTTGCCTCCCTGCCCTGACTCAGCCCAGCCCACAGGACAGGACCCCCTCCCTGCAGCCCCTTGGGGTCAGGCGGCATGACGGCAACAGACGGCAGTTGGCTGCCCACGGCTTTGTTCCCTGTCTGGCCCCGACGCCTTGAGCTCCTGCCACCCGCCCCCAGTGCCAAGGAACGAATTTCCCGTGGACCACCGTGCACACCCTCAGTGCGGCCCTGGCCCCGGGGGCCCTCTGGGGCCACCACCCACGCCCGGCTGGCTGGCTGAGTGATGGGCCTCGGGAGTGGAAGGGCAGGAGACAGGAGGGAAGAGCTGGCCCATGATTCCAGCTGTCACAACCCTCACCCCTTGGAAGTTCCTCCCACGCCTGTCCTGAAGCTCTCTTGCTGCAGCATGGGCCCCGGCGCTCCACCTGGTCCCTGCTCACCACCTCTGCCTAAGGTCCTGGAGAACACCAGGCCTGCTTGACGCAGAAATCTCAGGTTGAGGGTCACCCGGGGGGACACCGGGCCTGGAAAGACAGAGTTCCCTTCAGCCAGGCAGGGCGCTTCTGTGGATGGCATCGAAGCCATGGGGGCACTGGGGTGTGGGCACCCAGGAGAGGGACATGCCTCCTGAGAGGGGGAGCAGGTGGGCAGAGGTGAGGGGCAGATCGGCCAGTCTTACTCTGGACTCTGCCAAGCCTGCCTCTGCGGCCGAAGCTGCCCTGGTCAGCTGGGCGGCGTCATTTCTTTGAGCTCTCCGGGAAAGGCTCAGAGCGGCGAAGGCGCTGGAGGGTCTCCATCGGGCGGGACTCAGGCGGGCTTCTGGGGGAAGGAGGAGGAAGGGGGCACTTGTTTGGGGGACTCAGGACCAAGGGATTGGAGAGTTTCGTCCACCTGGTCCTCAGGCCCGGGAAAGTCTGCACGGCCAACCGTGCCCCGCAGCTTCTGCCGGGCCCACAGCCCATGCCCTGCCCGCAGGACCCGTCCGCAGGCCCAGGACACCTGGCTTCCCGGCCATGGGGCTGAGTCCTCTGCCTTCTCCTGGGGAGCCCGGGGCGCCCAGGGCGCCGAGCTTATGTAACCCGAGCGTGCTGCCCACTCCTCGGCACCCCTCGCCTGCCCTGCCCTCCCTGGGGAGGACGAGGCCGGGATAGTTTCAGACTATTTTCAACCACTCGTTGTCACAACTCTTGGCTGAGAACCAGGTGTGAATGGCAGGTTTCCCTCCCCCCACCCCCCCGCAGGGGGCCCGGCAGAGGAAATGCAGGTCAGGGAGAGGTATGGTGGCACCAGCCCACAGCTGGCACTGTTGCTGCTCCGGGGATCCAGGGTGGGGGCCGACTGGGGAACCCCAAGGGCCTTCACGGCCCTGCAAGTGGGCAGCCTGAAGGGCACCCTCCTGACATGTCCTCAGCAGCTGTGCTGGCCAGCGCACTGCATGCCCATCTCCATCTGTAACCTCCAAAGGCTGCAAGGCACGGGGCCATTCTGGAGCTGGGCATCTCGTGGTTCAGAATGGTGATGTGACTTGCCCAAGCTCACACAGCCGGGCACTAGGATTGGCACCGAAGCCTTCACTCCGACCAGGTGCGACCGAGATTCATGGACTCGTTCTTCAAAGGGGGTCTTCAGGATGGACAGGGCAGAAAGGGAAGGAGGGTCGTTACACGCAGTTCCTGCCTCCGGCCCTGGACACTTCTGAAGCACCACTTCCAGTCTTCACGACGTCCTGACTGAGCCCTGGTCCCGGGCGTACTGATCCCTAATCCATAATCACAGACTGAGCCCTGACCCTCCCCAGGCACCCCTGAGGGTGACTATCAACTACCGCCATTTGACCGGCCTCCTTGGGCGCCTCCCATGGGCCTGGCACCTGCTGACACCGGGCCAGTCCCCACGCCACCCCTGCCACCCCAGTTCCCAGAGCAGAGGCCCTGTGGACTCAGGGCCCGTGCCAGTAGCCGCCCGGCTTCCGTCAGGCCTTCCCCTGGGCTTACCAGGCCCTTGGGACTGAGGACGCCGCTCCGCTCTCGGAGCTTTCAGTGGAGGGAGATTAAGCATTGAATAAACCGTGCAGTGAAAATCAGTACAGACAATCGCAGGGATCACAGAGCCGAGGGGGCTGAGGCTCGAGATGGCCCAGCCGGCTTTGCACACTTGCCCACCACACCTGGCGCCCAGCGGGCTCCAAGTGTCATGGATGAGGCATTGGTCCCCTTGCAGGCGCAGGCCGAGTTCTCCCCTGCGAGTTGGTGCCCTGCCTAGGCCCCCAAGACAGGTGCACGACCCCACTCTCACCACCTCTGAGTGCCAAAGAGGCCCCAGGTGTCCACAGGGACCCTGGACACCACCTCAGCCTCCACATGGGTCCTCCCCTGCCCCCCCCGGCTATGATGTCCCATCCCCATGGCCCCATCAGGAGGTCTCACTAGCTGGCACCCAGGACACAGCCCAGCCTGGGTGGTGGGTGGCCAGACAGACAGACATGTGGAGGGCGGTAGACACGCAGCTCCACGCCAAGGCTTCTCAAGGAGTGGCCTCGGACCCCCGGGGGTCCACATGGTGACACTCTGCACCGTGAGCTGGGACTGCGGGGCCATGGCCTCTTGTTAGTCTCTCTCCTGGAGCCCAAGTGCCGGTGGTGGACACCAAGTCCAGGGCCTGCAAGGGCCCCCAGGGAAAGTTGGAGGAAGGACAGAAGGGAGGAGAGAGAGGAGGGCGGAGTGATGGGGACGGAGGCCACGTTTGAGACAAGGGAGGGAAGCTTGCAGCTCTGGAAGACGCATGGATATTTTGTGGAGCAGAGACAGGGCGAGAACATGGACTTGCTGGGTGCTCTGTGACGTGTGGTGTTTCCAGGCCCCTCCTTCCGCCTGGACCCCCGCAGCCCTGTCCCTCCACCACCTGTCCTGAACAAGAGCCAGGGCAGGGCAGCCCAACCAGGACCAGGTAGGGCCCTCCCCTTCCGAAGGAGGAGAGGGAATTTGCTTGTTCATTTGCATGTTGTTTGCATTCCAGTCAAAGGTGGCGTCAATCTTCCAACTCCTGGGGTTGGTTCCTGGAACCTCACACTCCCAGGACCTGCTAAGTGTGTGGTTGCTGGGAGGGGGGGCAGAGAGAGGGGCTCAGCTGGGAATGGGATCTACATGCTGAGACGAATGCATAGCATTTGCTCACCACTCTCAAATTTACGTAACACCTTCAAATACTTCAATTTATTTCACTCTCAAAACAACATCGAAAAGTAGTGGGGTCGTGGAGCATAATTCTACGCTTAAAGGGCGGGGAACTGAGGCTCAGAAGTGACAAGTCAGTCGTGCGAGGTCACACGACAAGCAAGGACCCCGGCAAGGATCTGGGTCCTACAAATCCTCTCCTGCGCTTCCCAGCCGACTCCTCAGTAGCCCTGGCTGCCTGCTCTGACTTACACAGTCCTCTACCCAGAACCTAATGTAGGAGGAGAATGGTGGTGATGGTGGTGGTGGTGGTGATGGTGATGGTGGCGGTGGTGGTGGTGATAGTGATGATGGTGATGATGGCGGTGGTGGTGGTGATAGTGATGATGGTGATGATGGCGGTGGTGGTGGTGATAGTGATGATGGTGATGATGGCGGTGGTGGTGGTGATAGTGATGATGGTGATGATGGCGGTGGTGGTGGTGATAGTGATGATGGTGATGATGGCGGTGGTGGTGGTGATAGTGATGATGGTGATGATGGCGGTGGTGGTGGTGATAGTGATGATGGTGATGATGGCGGTGGTGGTGGTGATAGTGATGATGGTGATGATGGCGGTGGTGGTGGTGATAGTGATGATGGTGATGATGGCGGTGGTGGTGGTGATAGTGATGATGGTGATGATGGCGGTGGTGGTGGTGATAGTGATGATGGTGATGATGGCGGTGGTGGTGGTGATAGTGATGATGGTGATGATGGCGGTGGTGGTGGTGATAGTGATGATGGTGATGATGGCGGTGGTGGTGGTGATAGTGATGATGGTGATGATGGCGGTGGTGGTGGTGATAGTGATGATGGTGATGATGGCGGTGGTGGTGGTGATAGTGATGATGGTGATGATGGCGGTGGTGGTGGTGATAGTGATGATGGTGATGATGGCGGTGGTGGTGGTGATAGTGATGATGGTGATGATGGCGGTGGTGGTGGTGATAGTGATGATGGTGATGATGGCGGTGGTGGTGGTGATAGTGATGATGGTGATGATGGCGGTGGTGGTGGTGATAGTGATGATGGTGATGATGGCGGTGGTGGTGGTGATAGTGATGATGGTGATGATGGCGGTGGTGGTGGTGATAGTGATGATGGTGATGATGGCGGTGGTGGTGGTGATAGTGATGATGGTGATGATGGCGGTGGTGGTGGTGATAGTGATGATGGTGATGATGGCGGTGGTGGTGGTGATAGTGATGATGGTGATGATGGCGGTGGTGGTGGTGATAGTGATGATGGTGATGATGGCGGTGGTGGTGGTGATAGTGATGATGGTGATGATGGCGGTGGTGGTGGTGATAGTGATGATGGTGATGATGGCGGTGGTGGTGGTGATAGTGATGATGGTGATGATGGCGGTGGTGGTGGTGATAGTGATGATGGTGATGATGGCGGTGGTGGTGGTGATAGTGATGATGGTGATGATGGCGGTGGTGGTGGTGATAGTGATGATGGTGATGATGGCGGTGGTGGTGGTGATAGTGATGATGGTGATGATGGCGGTGGTGGTGGTGATAGTGATGATGGTGATGATGGCGGTGGTGGTGGTGATAGTGATGATGGTGATGATGGCGGTGGTGGTGGTGATAGTGATGATGGTGATGATGGCGGTGGTGGTGGTGATAGTGATGATGGTGATGATGGCGGTGGTGGTGGTGATAGTGATGATGGTGATGATGGCGGTGGTGGTGGTGATAGTGATGATGGTGATGATGGCGGTGGTGGTGGTGATAGTGATGATGGTGATGATGGCGGTGGTGGTGGTGATAGTGATGATGGTGATGATGGCGGTGGTGGTGGTGATAGTGATGATGGTGATGATGGCGGTGGTGGTGGTGATAGTGATGATGGTGATGATGGCGGTGGTGGTGGTGATAGTGATGATGGTGATGATGGCGGTGGTGGTGGTGATAGTGATGATGGTGATGATGGCGGTGGTGGTGGTGATAGTGATGATGGTGATGATGGCGGTGGTGGTGGTGATAGTGATGATGGTGATGATGGCGGTGGTGGTGGTGATAGTGATGATGGTGATGATGGCGGTGGTGGTGGTGATAGTGATGATGGTGATGATGGCGGTGGTGGTGGTGATAGTGATGATGGTGATGATGGCGGTGGTGGTGGTGATAGTGATGATGGTGATGATGGCGGTGGTGGTGGTGATAGTGATGATGGTGATGATGGGGATGGTGATGGTGGGGATGGGGCTGGTGGTGCTGGTGATGGAGGTGGCGATGGTGATGGTGATGGAGATGGTGATGGTGGAGGAGATGGTGATGATGGTGGTGATGATGGTGATGGTGATGGTGGTGATGGGGCTGGTGGTGCTGGTGATGGTGGTGGCGATGGTGATCATGATGGTGATGGTAAGGACAGTGTTGATTCTGATGATGCTGAAGAGAGTGGGTCTGCCTGGTGTGGATGACTCATGCAGCCAAAGTCAGGAATCTGCGCCTCTTTCCTCGAAGATTCTGGAGCCAGTGGCTGGCTTATTTTATGCCTCTGTCCTTCTGCCCGTGGCTAGGCCACCATCCCCTCCTCATCTGGAGCTCTGGGGGGGTGGGGAATTGCTCCCTTCTCCGTGCTCTCCCCATATCCTGTTCTCCCAGGCAGCCCTCTCAGGCTGTGCTGTCTCTCTCAGCACTCGGGTGGCATGGCCTGGGCATCCTTAATTCTTCGTCTGTCTTGGCCCCTACCTCGAGGAGTTGCCTTACTTGGCCAGTGTGTGATGAGTAGATGCCTGAATGAGTCCAGATGTGGAGATACGATAAGACAAGGGAGCAGCTCCGTAGACCCCAAGAGCCCCCACCACTCTGCGGCCCTCCTCCCTACCCTGCCCGTGACCATGTCCAGGGCCAGGCAGGCACCTGCTCCTGCCCCTCTCTGCCCTCGTCCTGGAACCTGGCTCCACAGGGCCCGCAGGCCTCTGTTGGTTCCAGGTTCACTGCTGGTCTCAGCCTTGTGCACACACACTGGCACACAAATGCAGACACCAACCCCACCCCCCCACTCCCACATGATCACACACACCCACATCCACACACGACCCAGCACGCAGGCCCAGATCACGCTGCCAGGCAGAGCAGAGCCAGCCTGGGGGTCTGTTCTCCTGGAACCAGGATGTGCTCACCCTGCTGCAACCCATGTGGCCTCGAATGCCACCCCCGAGCCTCCACAGGGTCCAGCCACTCTCCTTATGGGTGTCACCCAGCCGGACTTGTACATTCCCAGGGAGGGAGCTGTGGCTGCAAAGGGTCCTTTCTGAGAATCAACCAACTTGAGTGCCCCTGGGAGCTGGCGGGGTCAGTACTGCAGGGAGAGAGAAAGGGGGGCCCATTCTCCCTGAGCAGGTTGGGGTTGGTCCCTAAACTCTTAAGACAGGCTTAGATGTAGACTCTGCCACCTTGGGAACCAACCAGATGAGATGTTTGCAGAGGGTCCAGGAGGAGCTCCACTCTGAGCCTGCCACCTTTGCTGGTCAAGGAGCCCCATTTCCCCCCATGAGCCCCTGTTCCCTTTAGGGAACACTGCGCTTGCCCAGAGCCTCCAGGGCTGCTGGGTCGTCAGCATTTTACACCTTCATGGTGAGGAGTTAATAGATGCATTTTTCTCCTTTGAAACTTATATCACTTTTTTTTTTAAAAAAATTATTTATTTATTTATTTGGCTGCGCCGGGTCTTAACTGCGGCACGTGGGATCTAGTTCCCTGACCAGGGATCGAACCCTGGGCCTCCTGCATTGGGAGCGTGGAGTCCTAGCCACTGGACCACCAGGGAAGTCCCTATATAACGTTTCAAGTATGCTGATAAGTATGGGGGGGCAACAATTATGGGGGAACCCCGGCCCAGGACCCAGCTTCATCAGAGCTTAGTGTTTGGCCTGAGATCTTTCTGGTTTTAAGGGGAGAAAACCTCACCAACGTGGACAGGTTCTCTGTGACTTTCCCAGCACACATGGCCCCTCTTCTGCCCGTGTTTGAGCCAATCACGCCTCTGCCTCGTTCTTTACATCTCCGGGCGGTACGCACTGATCCAAACAGTGAACTGACGCGGTCTATGGGCCCCTGAGACATGGGTGAGTGGTGTCCCAAGCTAACTCCTTTCAGCAACTAACTCAGCTCTGTGGGGAGAATGCACAGGAAGGCTGTAGCCGTGTGCTACCTCACCCTCCCGGCCACGAGGTGCTCCATCCTGGATGGGGCCACAGGCCTTGTATCCATCGTCTCTCCCATTCCCGGAACTTCCGTTTCCCCAGGTGCGGCTCTGTGGACAAGCTTCCAGCAGGGCCTGGCTGCCGTCTCCACAGCAAGCTGGGTGGAACGTCCTGCTGGTGACCCCTTGGTGCACGGGGTGGACTTTCTCTGGGACGTGCATCCAGGAAGAGAAGCGCTGGGCCAAAGGGCACGTGAAGCTTGAACTGTCCAGTGTGGATGCGCCCTGGGGCGCACACACCCTTGGGGAGCTGGCCGTTACCTCCCCTGTCCTTGTAGCAGGTCCTGCCTAGGGGCACGAATGAAATCTCACACGGTTGCCATTCGTCATTTCCTGTCCCTCAGGTGTTCCGTCGGCTTTGGAAGCTGAGTGGGAAGGGATAGAGATGGGCAGGCTGGAGCAGGTCATCAGTGAGGACCTGGAGAGGCCTCAGACCCGCTGCCCGGAGGCCCTGGGACTGGCAGAAAGGCCCAGGCCAGCGCAGGCCAGGCCCTGGTCCAGGTGTAACCCAGATTCAGGTTCCTGCTCTGAGCAGCGGTGGGAGTGGCAGCTGTGACCCGTGAGAGAGACCCCAGGGCCTGGGGGCTTGTCTTCACTCCCACTGCCTCAGCTTTAAGCACACCACCTTCCTGGCTTCAGAACCCCATCTTCCAACACAGCTCATTTCTGAATCCCTGGAGCCCCTCCTTCCTGGCCAGCCAGACACTTTTTGGACCAATGAATGAGCAAATGACCCATGAATGCATGAATGAATGAATGAAAAACAGACTAGCTGGAGAAGACTTCACTTGGGAGGCAAGATGTCCACTGACTTAGGGATGTTAAATCACCTCCAGCCAACTGCTTAAGGTAATGGGTTCCAACAGGTCTTTGGGAGAGTGGGGGTCTGAGGTCCCCCTGGGTGAGCCCTCCACCCTCATCAGAGCTAGGCCTGGCCAGGGGACACGGGGCTGGGGCTCCGGCTTCCCGTCCTCTCAGGCACCCTTGCTTCAAGCAGGCCAGGTGCCACCCCTCACCTGTCAACTCCTGTGACCTGTGGAATGTACGGCCAGGCCCAGCAGCTTGGTGGGCAGGGGAGAGAGAGCAGAGTGTCAGGCCCCAGGCCGGGGTCAAGGATGGCAATGCAGTCGGGTGTCGGTGGTCTCCAGGGAGGTGACAATGGCCTCTGAGTGGTCTGAGAGGAGCCACCCAGAATGAGGTCCACCTTGCTGACCAAGCCCTGCAAAGGGGAGGAGGGGCCAGAAATATGCCCACGGAGACCAGGAAGGGGCAACTGCTACCGGCCTGGGGGCCTCTACCCGCTCACCTGCTGACAGACCCTCCTGCGTACATGGCCTGGCCCTGGAGAGAGGACGGTGAGTGACGCTGGCGCCCTCGGGCTGGCTTTTCGGGGCCAGTGCTTGGGGCCAGGAGCCGCCTATGGGATTCCTTGGCGGTGTCTTGCGGCCTCTCCAGGAAAGGACACCACTGGGGGAGGGCACTGCCACCTGTCCCAGGCCTGCCTCCTGGGAACACGGCCCCGAGCCCTCTCCCCATGCAGCCCCTGGCAGTGTGGGCGGGGGCCGGCGTGCCTGTTGAGCTGGAGTGTGACTCAGCCGGAGGTGCATGCCAATGAGTGGCGGAATGTCGCCTGCCAGATTAAATTAGGTGCCTCAGAATTAAAACTACATATTTATTTTAACCGGTCGAGGTGTTCGGAGGGAGATGAAAGGGAGGGGAGATGAAATATTACAAACTAGATGATTAAGACTGCAGAGAGGTGCGTGTGCTGGGATGGGAGCCGGGAAGGGTGAATTGTGAATCCCCCTCTCGTGCCAGTTTAGAGTGAGAAAAGGGAGTTTGACACAAAGAGGAAAAAAATAAACAGGAAACCAACACCCAGCCCAGCCATCCGAGAGGGTGCGTTAGTGCTCATTCTGGGAAGGGGAGCGGCGGCCAGCTGAGCGCACAAGGCCCGGGCACCGGGCGGGGGGAGTGCGAACCCGGACAGCTCCGGGCGAGGCTCACCTGGCACCTGGAGCAGGGCCCGGCCGGCCGCAGGCTCCGAAGAGTATAATGTGTACTGGAGGGCCCTGCGCCCCGAGGGAGAGCTCGCCATCCGTGGGGAGGGGAGGGCAGGAGGGTGATGCCGCCTACGGGCCTGGTGAAGGTGGAGCTGGTGGTACAGGTGTGCCGCTGGCCACCTGTGCCCTTCTCCCCGGTGCTGCTGCCACAATGTGTGAGGCGACAGAAGTAAAGCCGGGGGTGCTGGGGCTGGCAGGGTGGGGTGCTTGTTACGAGGAGGAGGGCATGGCGCCAAGGAGATGGATGGCAAGGTGGCTGGTGGATTGGGGGGCTGGGTGGTGTTGCTGTCAGGCGGGTGATGGGAGTCCCCAGCCGGGGCGGGGCTTAAATCCTGGCTCTGAGCCCGAAAGGTCATGAGGCCTGGGGCCGGTCACTTCATTGCCTGTGTTGCTCGACCTCTGACTTTTCCTGTTTCTGCAGCCAGACTCTTCCCCGAAGGCGAATGCGGCGGGGGTGGGAGGGGACGTGGCAGGCGGGGCAGGGTGTCTGGTAGAGTTGACAGACAGAGGGCGGCGGAGGTAATGAAATGGAGGCTCCGCCCTGGCCCAGGATCACCCCGGGGCCTGGCATGAGGGGCTGCCTGGTTCCGCTCCTGCCCAGGACAGACCCAGAGACCAGCTTCTCAGATGAGGTGTGGGGAGAGAGGGGCCTAGGGGACACGCCCAGGGGCCATCTATCAGGAGAGCAGGCCAGTGTGTGTGTGTGTGTGTGTGCGCGTGTGTGCGTGTGTGTAAGGGGTGATGGTCTCAGTACACCCCCACCCCCATCCCCAGAATCACATTGCACCCCAGGGGCGGCATCCCGAGTGCCATGGGCAGGCGATATGGGTCACAAACAGGGTCAGGGCTGTGCAGCTTGTCCCTCCTGGGCTGACCTCCTTAGTGCCCTCAGCGCCTGCGACCTGCAGGCCCCAGATTTAGACGCGTGAAGATCAGCAGCTCCCCAAACCCTGAGAAGGTGGGGAAGGCCATTTCCCAACTGATAAAAGGAGAAAAGACACAGGACTTCTCCCCGCCTCGCCCCCTCCCTGCCCTTGGAGCCAGAGCGCTGATCTGAAGGTGGGTGGCGCCTTCACCTACGTGCCCACCCCCCAAAGCGCGGCACCCCCACCTCTCGGTGCAGCCAGTGCGGCCTGGACCCACCCTGCCAAGAGCGGAATCTGGGTTTCCTTGGAGGGGAGGGGCTCGGCTCCTGGGACCTCCACTGGCGCCGAGGTCCCCTGTGTCCTGGGAAAGAGCCGTCTGGCCTCTCCCAGAGCCGAGATCAGGGCCACAGCAGAGAGCTCTGGGGTTTCAGTTCCACCATCCCGAGTCTACGTGCCAACCTCCGGACTTGCGGAAGCCTCGCTTCAGAAGGCGAGGGCAGTGGGCACCGTCCGGCATCGGGCGAGGTGGGGCAGGACCGCCCTGACCAGAGGGCTTCTTGGTGCGTCCACAGCCCACGTGTCCTGCTTTCCTCAGAGTCCACGAGGGAGACGGGACACCCATTTTGCAGACGCGTGGTGAGAGGTGACGCGGTCTGAGGATCTGGACTGAGCTCAGGCATTGCCTGGAGGGTAGGCACTGAGCTGGATTTCCTGACACCTGCCCCTGGCCGCAGCTGTGCCCAGAGTCTGGTCAGAGACCCCTACGGCTCTGCCACAGTGGGGGCCTGAGCGGGGCGGGCAGGACACCCCTCAGTCCAGGCCGGGCCTGGGCCCACCCTGTGCCACCCCCAGTGCTTCTGTCACGGCTGACTCTGGAGGGAAAGCAGGTGTATTGGCACGTGCCTGTGTGTGCACCCACGTGTATGCACACAGGGGCAAGGCCACAGGTATGGTGCACTGCACAAACACAGCCGGCGTGCCCACATGTCACACACGCGGACACTCATGCATGCACAAATACACGAGGTCTGTGCAGACCTCACGGGTATAAGAGCGTGGGCATGTGACTTTGTCACAGGTATGTGTGCCTGCCTGTCGTGTTCTGTGGCCGGACGAGGGAGGAGTGGCAAATCTGTCTGCCCTGGAGAAGCTGTTTGTCCACCACAACTATCAGGATACGAACAGTCTCGTCCCCGCCAAAACCCCCCCAGGCTACCCATCTGTGGTCACACCTTCCCCTGACCCCTCATCCCTGGCCACCACGTGTGTGTCCTCCATCACTACAGTTTTGTTCTTTCGAGGCTGTCCTGCCCGGGGAATCACACAGCAGGCCGAATCTTGAGGCTGGCTTCTTCTGCTCAGCGTAAAGCTGTTGCGATCCACCTGCACTGCTGCCGTTTCCTTTTTCCTGCTGGTGACCGTTCCACTGCACGCAGGTACCACAGCTGGTTTAACCATCATCCTTTGAAGGACATCAGTTATTTCCAATTCGGGGTTATTACAAATAAAGGTGCTCTGAACACTTGTGTACAGGTTTTTGTGAACATGAGTCTCTGTCTCACTTGGGTAAATTCCTAGGATAGGTATCCACTTACCAGGAATCTTAGGGGCCCCGCATTATGCGTATGTCTAACTTGATAAGAAACCACCAAACTGTGTTTCAGAGTGGCTGTCCTATTTTACATTCTCACCGGCAGTGAACGTTCCTGTTGCTCGACGTTGTCAGGTATGGCTGGTATTCCTTATTTCAGCTGTTCTAATTGGTATGAAGTGGTATCTCATCACGGTTTGAATTTGCATTTCCCTAATCACTAGTGACGTTGAATATTTTCCCATATGCCTGTTTATAATCTGAATATCTTCTTCGGTGGTGTGTCTTTTCAAATCTTTTGCCCTATTTATTCCCTTAACTTTTTATTTCAAAACCATGATAGACCCACAGGAGGTTATGACATTTCCACAGAGAGAGAAATCCTTCATTTGGGAATGTCTTCATTTCACTTTCATGCCTGAAAGGTATTTTCCCTGGACAGAGAAGTCTGAGCTTCAGCTCTTTCTTTCAGCGCTTGTTCTCCTTCTGTCTGGCCTCCATGGTTTCTGATGAGACAGCAAAGTCATCTGGGTAGTTTTCCCCTTATAAATAATTCGTTGCTTTTCTTTCTGCTTCATTTGTCTTTAGTTTTTAGCAATTTGATCTGGATGTGTCTGAGAATGAATTCCTTTGGTTCATGGATCTTCCTGAATCTGTAGGTTTACGTATTTTACTAAATTTGGGGAATTTTCAGCCATTCTTTCTTCAAATATTTTTTTCTGCATCACAATCTTTTGTTTCCCTCTGGGACCCCAAGCTTGTGAATATTAGACCTTCTGATATTACCCCACAGGTCCTAGAGCTCTATTTTTTTTCTTTTAATCTATCTTCCCCTCCTGCTCATGTCAGATACTTTCTATTGATCTGTGTTCATGTTCACTAGTAATTTCTTCTGTCATCTCCGTTCTGCTATTGAACTCATACCCTGAGTATTTTTACTTTGGTTATGTACCTTTACTTTGGTTATGTATTTTTCAGTTGTCGTGTCTCCATTTGGTTCTTCTTTATGTCTTTTTTTTTTTTTTTTTTTTTTTTTTTTTTTCTCTTTTTTTTTTTTTTTTTCTCTTTTTTTTTTTTTTTTTCTCTTTTTTTTTTTTTTTTTCTCTTTTTTTTTTTTTTTTTCTCTTTTTTTTTTTTTTTTTTTTTTTTTTTTTTTGCTAAGGCTTTCTATATTTCTGTTTATTTCAAGACCGTTTGCCCTTACTTGTTGGAACATGTTTATAATGGCTGCTTTTAAGTCTCTGTTTGATAATCCTAATGTCTGTGATATCTCAAGTTGGCTCCTGTTTATCATTTTGTTCTACGAAAAATGCAAGTTGTGATTTTCCTGTTTCTTCATATGCCAAATCATTTTGGATTGTATCCTAGAAATTTTGAATATTATTTTATAAGGCTCTGGATATGTTCTAAGTCCTGTGGAGATGTATGAAATAGACACTTAGACTTTAGCAGGCAATCAGCACAGTTGGGTCCAGGCTGCAGGTTCCGACCAGTCTTCAGGGGTTGTGATTCCTACCTCAGGTCAGAGTTTAGAGCATTTCAGTGCTATTCAGATCCGTCCCGTGTGAGCATCCAGTGGACATTCTGGGATTGGGTGGTATCTACCCTGTAGCTAATTTCTCAGAATTTTTGGCACACCGTTTAGGGTCCACGCCAGCTTAGCTTGGGGCTGATCCTCAGCAATCATAAACAAGTAAGGGGTCACTTTTCCAAGCCCCCTCTCTGTGTTCTCCTGATCGCTTGTTTCCTGGGATGCCTCCCTTTGGTCTTCTGGCCGAAGGATGGGGTTTTCACTAGGACACTCTGCTATCTACTTCCCATGACTGTGTCCACATCCAGGACCAAGTGGAGTGAGGAGGGAGTGAGAGAGAAAAAAAGTGGGTCCACCTGGCCTTCTTGAGAGCACAGCTCCTGATTAGGGAGGGAATCTCCCCTCCTTTAGCACACTTAATGCCCTCGGGCCTACTGCTGTTGCGGTTGCCAAGCTGGCCACTGCAAGGACTGCCTGGGGGCTGAGCGCGGGACTACAGAGAAAAGAAAAATAAATTGGGCACCTCTCCCACTCTCTTTCAGTGTTAGGAGTCCTCTTCTTTGAGCCATAAGTAGGGGGATTTTCTTTGAACTCTCTCTGGTGGCACTGATGCCCATTCCAGACTTCATGCGGCCTTGATCTAAGCTGGAGGACATGAGGGAAAAAGGGGGGAAGTGGCCAGTGAGTTGAGGGTGCTTCAAAGTCCAGTTTTCTTCCCAGGCACCTGCTAACCTTTACTTGCGAGAGCCCCTCACACTGCTCCAGGCGCTCCGTCTGGGTTTGCAGCCACGATCAATGAGGGTGTGTGTGTGCCTGCACCGTCCTACCTGCAGCTGAGCCCCCAGAGACTTTAACACCCACCTCCCTTCCCCACGGCCTCAGCCTCTGGGGCCCCCCACCTGTCTCCAAATGGGAGGAGAAGGCAAAAGGGGATGGGGTTCCCCCATTTAATTATCTGTCTTTCCAACACAGAGGAGTCATAGACCCTCCATCTGGGACACTAGGGAGGGCCTAGGCTTGACCCGCCAAGCCAAGCATCACCCCACGTGCAGAAGGCTGGGGTGAAGCGAGCCAGGCCACACGACGGGGTAGGCAAGATGTGAAGCCCTCGCTGACCACTCGGCCTGAGCACGGCTCCCAGAGTCATCCGGAATTCAGGAAGGACAGGTGGGAGGAGAGTCTTCGTCTGACCTCCTGAAGGTTCTTGGACTCTCCCTGCACTGCCTAAAACTAAACTTCCCTCCTCGACCCTTAAGAAAAGCCTTTATCTTCTCATGAGATGCTGGCCCTCTGTGCCTTTAGACATTTGTTCCAAAGTTTGCATCCTTTTCTGTCATCAAAGGGGTGGAAAAACCAAACGTCCATTAGGTGAAGGACAGAATTCCCAGGCCTGAGAGCTGGTGGGCCTCCGGGAGGGTGGGGTGGGCGATGGGGCCGAGTCTTGGTGACTGCACAGTGATGGCAGCAGGGGGGACGTGAGGCGGCACCACGCACAGCAGTGACCGTGGGGACAGCGGAGTTGTCGGTGGTCCCGTGGTGACGGCAGGGATGGAGCCCGCGGTGAAGTGAAGGCAATGGCTGACGGTGGTGCGGACATTTGGACCCGTGCCCAGCAGCGGGATCCGCACTGTCACAGTCACCGCACGCCTGGTGCGTGAGCCCGACCTGACATCAGACGGCGGACGCTGGACGGTGGCCACGCCTGCCTTGTGGGACCCGGACAGGAGTTTGGGCTAAAGCTGCTGGGGGTGTCGGGTGGAGGGTATGGTCTTCTGCCCGCTGCATCTGTCCTCCGATTCCTCCCGCCCCTGCTGGAATCAGGAGTGGGGATGGGCCATCACCCAGTAGGATCCCTTCACAGTCTGGGGTGGGGGAGAGGGAGGTGGTGGTCCACAGCCAAAGTCCCGTCTCTGGGTCCTGAGAGATTTGCCTGCTGGAAGTTTACTGTGGAAAGCAGACGGGAACAGCTCCTGGGCTGGCGGAGGGTGGCTGGGCCGAGGGAGAGCTTGCACTAGGTGCCCTCGACCCAGAGACCTCAGCTGGCCTCACAGGAAGGGGGACGACCCTGTAGAGCTGTCCCAAACTGGGCCTCTGCAGAGTCTATGCACCAGTCCTGGGCCGTGGGCTGCCCTGCGTTGTACGGCAAGGAGGCTCCTTCCAGCCAGGCTGGTCCCACAAAGGGAACCGGATGGGGCTGGCAGCACCCTAGCACTGGAGAGCCGGTGCCTGGCCTGAAGGAGAATCAGGGGGTGTGTCCCCGGAAGCCACTGCCAGCCCCGTGACCCGGGGTGGGGTCACTGCTGACCTCACTCCTCCCAGCTCCTCCCCAACATGGTGACTTCATGGGGCTGAATTCAAAGCAAAAATAGTTGGTGGGATGGAGCTGGAGAGGAAGCCTTACCCCTGGAGGGCAGGGCTGGGGGTCTTCGACGGGGAGGGCCAGCAGGGTGCCCGCCTTCCACACAGAACTGCTCTGGTTGATTGTGAGGGACTCGCCAGGAGAGTGACTCGGAGGGGATCCAGACCCAGTGATGCTTGATGGGGACACTTTCAAAGGCACCCAGGTTCCCAGACAGGACCTGAGCACTGTTCCTCCTGGGTTTCCAGGACCGTGGGAGACCTCCCACTTCGGGGCCAGACTGAGACCCAACCTTGGCGCACGCTGAGCCCTGAACCTGGTCACAGGCTGACCCTGGTCCCAGTCTGAGCCCCTACCTCACTGGACAGCCCAGTGGCACAGTCCTTGGCCACAGGGAAGCCTGGGGAGGAGAAGCAGAGGGGCAGTGGTTATGGGGACCCCACCCTGAGCTGGGCACGTGACATCCACCAGCAGGTCCACACCTTGTCCTGGGCCCATGTGCCCCTACTCCCTCCCCACTGCCCCCGAGACCCCGGCTCCTGGTGGGAGAGGCAGGGACCACGCACGCTCGCGGTCCTGCACGATGACTCCTGCAATGCTCCCTCACTTTATTTTTATCCCCATCAAGCCCTATAAATACAGCAGTGATCACCAAATACAGTCAATGTGCCCAACGCCTCCTGCCCGCGGCGTTGCACACCCACACAGCCGGGGACCCGGGGCAGAGGGACAGACGCATGAGGCTCTAGGGGAGGCGCGGCAGATCCTCAGCTTGGAGCCCTGGGACAGACCCCATCTCCCCCACAGTGGACATGCTGGCACCTCTCGTCTTTCTTCTCATTTGTGACGCCAAGGACATTTTCTTTCCCTGGGATCTCTGGATCTCAGTTTTTCCATTAGAGAAATGGGGGTGACAACCTGAGTGGACATGATATGCGGTCATTTCCCCACGCCCAACGCCCACTCCTGGAGGGGACAGGGGCTTCGCTGGTTTCAGTCTCTTCTGTCCCCAGTGCTTGGTCCAAACCCTCTGTGAATGTTCGTTGAGTGAGTGGATGGACGGATGGATGAATGGAAGGAAGGAGGGATGGGTGGGTAGATGGATGGAGGGCAGAAAATAACGGCCCCACTGAGTACATGACGGGGTCAGTGCGGGGCAAGGGCGATACCACTGCGCGTTATCAGGGCAGCTGCCCCACCTCCACCTCCGGGCAGCCCCTCCTCATGGATGGGGATCTGTCAAGGCATGGAGGGAGGAGGGGCGCTGCAGCTCACCTGCAGGACTGGCGGGAGGTTCCCAGGCAGGGGCAGGATGAGGGGCCCACAAATCCAGAAAACCAACGTGGATGCTGCTCCCCAGCCAGGAGGCTCTGCTCTGTCCCCCAAGGTGATGGTGCCCCCAGGTGAGACTTGGAATCAAGGCCAATGTCTTCTTTTTCCAGATGGGAAAGGAATGTCCGGAAATGCGGATGTGGCTCAGGACACGGGGAGTCAAGTCAGGCTGGGGCTTGGTCTTCCCTGATCTCACCCCACTGACCACCATTCCTGGGCCTGGCTGGCCCTGCAGGGGCCTGGGCACTTGTCCCCGGGGCACTGCTAAGGGCTCGGCCTGAGCCGGGCACGGGGGAGCCGCTCTGGCACCGTGTGCCGCCCCTCCCCCAGGTTCCACCATTACACGGGGACTGTGCTGGAGCCCCACGCGGCTGGTCTCTGTAATCATGCCGTGTTAAACACCCACCTTGATGGAAACAGGGGAGACGCCTGGGTTGTCTGCTCCATGGTGAACACCAGGATAACTCCACCCAGTAACTGTGCACTGCCCAGGGGGCTCCAAGACCCTCATCCCATGGCCTCATAGGCCCTGGGAGCTCCCTGCAGATAGGCCGAGGAAGCAGCCCACTGTGGTCCAGCCTGGATTCCCTTCCTCTAGGCCTCCTTGACTTCTGAGGGGCCAGAGACGCTGTTCGTTCTGGTGTCGGACACCTCCGAAGGTGAAGGCGCGCAGGGCCCACTAGCTCCAGGGAGAAGCCCCCAGCCATGTTCTTAAGCCCCCAGTCCACCTGTTTTCAGAGCCCACAGCTCGGCCAGGGGGCAGGTATCCGAGAGGGAGGAGGGATAGTCACGGGTCTGGGCTGAGAGGGAGCTGATGGAGCTTGAGGATCGTGGGGACCCCAGGAAAGGGGACAGACCATCGTAGCAAGGGCAGAGCCCCCAGCCCTGGGGACGTCAGCAGTCAGAGGAGGAGGAAAGGGCATCGGACGGGCGGCCTCCAGGCCCAGTTCTGCCTCATGGCTAGGCAGCCTTGGGGGGCCACCTCCCTGCTCTGGGGCTCAGTTTCTCCCAGAAGAGGCCACATGATCTCCAAGACCTCTTCAGCTCAGCCAATCCGTCTATCACTCATTCACTCACTCATTCATTCCTTCCATTAACACACAGTGAAAAGCAGCCATGTGACAGGTGCTGCTGACAGGTCGCTCTCAGTATGCTGGGGTTGGGGGTGGGGTAGAGGCGCGGACAGTGTGATCAGTGCTGTGAAAGAGGCGAGTGCGGGGCCGGGCCGGGGCCGGGGAGCTTGGAGGAGACGCCAGCCCCAGGCTGAGGTGCAGGTGTGTGGGAGGGACAGCTTGAAGGATGGGGACGTCACCTCCCAGGCAGAGAGACCTGGCTGGGCACAGGTGAGAGGATGCACCTGGAGAGTTAGTGGCCGTGGGCTTGCGGCAGCGTCCGGCAGGGCCTGGAGTCTGCTCTCCCACTCTGCTACCTCGCAGACCCCTCTTACTTCATCAGCTACCCGGGAGGTGGGGCTGGCGGGTGCTTTCTGCCCACACACAGCGCTGTCGTGAGGTTTGGCAGTTCACTTGCTGGGAGGTGTCCCTGGAAGCACAAAGTGTTTTGCTTTTGTAAAATGCCGTTCTCTCTGAGCTTTACCTTTGCTCATTAGCATCTCGTTACCGCGGTTCCCCGCGCGTGGCGGGTGGGGATGGGGAGGAACACACTGAAATCAGTTCTTGACTCTGTGAGTGTGAGAATGTGTGTGACTGTGTATGAGTGTGTGGGACTGTGTTTGTGTCAATGTCAACGTGTGCAGGGAGGAGAGGAGGGGGAAGCAGGCAGGAGACCAGGCAAACCCCCATGTGTTAGGTCTGGGATAGGAGTTTGGGCAGAATCCGACACAGGAGGTGGACATGGTGACCTTCTTCAGCAGCCACGTTAGGTTCATACCGTTCCTGCTGGCAAACTCCTACTCATCCTTCAGCACCCAATCCAAATGCCCCTTCTCTGGGAAACCTTTCCAACACCCTGTTTCTTCATACAACCTTCTAACAACAGACTTACAGCCCAGTAGGTGATTCTTTGGGCCTGTCTCCTTCTGCTCCTCTGAGACACCCTGAGGGTGGCATCCACATGCTCTTGGCCCTGGTATTTGGCACTGGTGCTCAGCACGCACCCAAGAGATCAATGACAAGTCAGACAGGCCACGTGCTCACACGTGCCCAGGGTCTCCAGCGGGCCAGGTCTGGGCTAAGGGCTGTGAAGGCTTCGCAGGCGTTGGCCCCCACAAGCCTCACATCAGCTCCATGGAGCAGGGAACGCTGTGATCCATGCTGCAGACCTGAGGAAGCCAAGGCTCAGGGCAGGTGTCGACGGGCCGCCCCTGCTGGCCAGTGGTAGAGCCAGGGGGAGGCGCTGCAGGGTTGGTGGTCAGTGTGGCCAGTGATCTGGAGGCCCAGCTGGAGGGAGAAGAGGGACAGGGAGAGGAGAAGGAGTCTGTCTGTCCCTAAACAGAGACTTGGTACCAAAAGAACAAGGTGCCATGTGTGCAGAGCACCTCAGAGGAAATCAAGGCGGGGTGCGGGCAGCAGCCACATTGGTCCCGGCGTGGGGACGCCTTGGGCCAAGAGAACTCACCACACTCCTCCCAGAGGAGCCCAAACGCAGGCCCAGCTCCCAACACCCTACCTGGGGGTGAGCCAGCCCCACGCAGGTGCCGGAGTGGCCCCCTGCTCCCCTCCCCCTCCCCTACGCCCCCTGATCTTTACTTCTCTTCCTCCCCCACCTGCCAGCTCCTCACCCCAACTCCCCGAGCCCCTGGGAAACAGCGCTGGGCTGACGCACCCCCTTGCCCAAACCCCAAGTGCTGTCTGGGGCTCAGACAGCGGTCCAGGCCCTGCAGAGGCAGTGCCTTTCCCTCTGTCTGCTTCCTGTAGCCCAACCTTTGTCCTCTCCTCTCACACTCAGTCGCCCATGGATGAGAGAGCGCCTCGGCCCGGGGCCCTTCCCTCTTGGGGCTTGTCCGGCGTCAGCTGGAGGCCCTCAAGCCGGTGGAGCTCCTCTACGTCCTGGTGACAAGGGGGATGCACGCAGGACAGTGGGGCAGGCTTGGCGCAGCTGGAAAGAGGCGCCCCTCACTGCTGCTCCTGGTCTTATGTCTGGGGCCAGCCACGGGGCCGCCAAACTGCCCAGGAGGCCACAAAATGTGGGTGTGTCCTGGGCAGAGAAATAAGCACCAGTGAGCACTGGCTGCCTCGGTCGGTCGCCAAGGCGTCCCCTTCAGTGTCTGTCTTCCCGTCCATTCTGCTCTCTCCCCCCACGTGAGTACCGCAGGCTGCCCAGGGGCTGGGGGTGTGGCCAGCACGCTTACCGCCCTCATGGGCTCCAAGTGTCACCTGGGCGCAGGTGTACTGCCCATCAGTGCACACACCGGGCACAGGTAATCAGGCCAGATTGTGTGTGGTGGACCTTAAAGGGAGAGGTAGACGAGACCCTCCCTAAAGTCCACTGGGCTGGTCTTCGAGCCCACGGCCCATGATCTGAAGGCCACTACATGCTCATGGTCTTAAGCCCCGAGGGGCGCGGGCTGTGATGTAGAGGTAGAGCCCTGGCCTGGGCGTCAGAGACAGGCCTGGGGCCCCAGGGCTGCTGAGGCCCCTTGTGGACCTGTGTGTGCCCCTCGCTGCCAGGGCCAGGTTCCCCACCTGTGGCTGAGGGAGCACAAGGGATGGTCTGAGCGGCAGGGGCTCTGAGGCCATCAGCGGCTTGAGAGGTCAGGACGCCTCCACACAGGAGGTGTGCCAGTGGCACACGGATGTCCACAGGATCCCTGCCTTCCTGCTGGACACTCCCAACTCACCTCCCAGAAACGCTACCCCTCAAGACTCCCCTGTGCCAGGACTCCTTGTCAAGGGGGACTTCCCTGACCCCCAGCCCCCTTTGGATCTCCCACACCCCCGTTCTGCTCCTGCACAGCCTTCACCCAGGTTCCCAGTGCACATCTGTGCGTTTTGTGGCCTGCCTGCTAAACGGCAAGCACTGTGACAAGGGCTGTGTCTTGGTGGAGACTATTAGATGGGCCCCATCCTCCCCTTCTTACTTGGTACAAGAGCCCAGATGGCCGCTGGGAACATAGTCCTCGGGAAGAGGACATTTCCTAGCCTCCTTTGCAACTAAAAGTACCCAAGGGACCCAGTTTTGGACAAGCGGGGGGGTGGTGGTGGGGGTGGGGGGGTGTAAGCAGATATGGGGTGTACAGTATCTAGGAAGTGTCCTTAAAAGGATGGGATTGGGGGGTGTGTGCATTCCCACTATCCAGTTCTCCTTCCTGCTGTTGGAAAGCAGACGTGATGGCTGGCACTTACACAGCCATTTTGTGCCATGAGGCAGAGGCCCCATTCGAGGCTCAAAGGAACAAGATTAAAGGAGTCCAGGGTACTGATGACTGTGAGCCCCACCCTCCCAGCCCTATGGCCTATTTGGACTTGAATGTATACCACTGAAAGTAAACGTTGATCATATTTAAGCCACTGTTATTGGGATTTTCTGGCATTAGCACCAAATCTAATTGTGTGGCATCCCCAAGGCCTAGCATGTTGCCTGACATCGGAAGGTTGTTGAATGAATAAATGATGGCAAACAGGATGAGATTTGGCAAGAGTAGAGGGGGACGCTGTGCCAGGTAGCAAGCCTGGGTGCTGGGTGACGGACAGACAGACTGGCTCCTTGGGGTGTGGAGATGCCTCCTCCCATGGGGGTGGGGAATAAGCAGGTTCTGCTACTTCCCAGGAGGGGCGGCAAACTCCTCCTTCACAGAGGTTGCGATTAGCAAAGACGACACTCAAGTGCTCCTGTCGTGGAGTTTTTTTTTTTTTTCTTGCCACTCCTGCTTGGTGATAAATACCTTGGGAGGCTGCTAGGAGTCTCATGTGGAGTCAGTTTTCTAAGTGCCTGAGACTGGTCTCAAACACTTGGGGGTGAGGTGCTTGTGCTGGTCAAGCCCCTGCTAGGTGCTGGGCCTGCACCAGCCCTTTCCCAGCACGTGTCCCCCAGTGACACTGCCCCATACAGGTGACAGGTGACAGGGTAGCGGTGCGCCACCCTGCCCCTCCCATGCCTGCTCTCCAGCCGGCTCCCACATCACCGCTTTGAACACGCCCAGAGAAGGTGTCACTGCTCAACATCACACAGCAACACAGGGATAGGTTTGGTGTTAAAAGAGAGTAGGCTCTGTGGGGACACAGAGTGAACACTAGGCCCCCGTGAGTGCAGCTTGTGAGCTCACTGACTTGTCATCACTCCCCGAGGCCACACCACATGCAGGGTGCCCTGCTGAGCGCCGAGATGCAAATTCAACCACATGTGCCTGCCCTCAAGAGGCCTGTTTCACGGTGGGCAGGTCACAAGCCTAAAAGGGTGGTTGTCATGCCCGGATGTGGTTGTACGGGCTAGGAGTGGTGCCAGCAGCAGTGTGGAGGAAGCAGGGGCTTGTTTCCTCTCTGATGAGAGGGTACAGCTGGGGCGGAGGCTCCACCACGCAGCTGCTCCCTGTCCGCAGCTTGGGACCCACCCCTTTGCTCCCCAAATGGCTGCTCTCCTTGGGAGACCGTGCCCGCATTCCAGGCTGGAGCAAGAGAAGGCAGAGGGCTAGCTGGCTACATCGGTCCCTTCTGGGTCTGAAGACTCACCGAGTCCTCTGCTGTCTTCCTCCGGGCCAGCACTACCTTGCTGCCTTGAACAAAATGGGTTCTGTTGGTAAGGGACAAAGGGGGACTGGGCCGCAGGGATGACCTGCTCATGGGATTTGATGGAGGAGGGTCTGTGGTGAGTGAGGGAGGGCTGCCACGTGCTGGGTCGGGGTGTGGGGGGGGGCAGAGTGGAAGTGTAAACACCTTCTTCCCCTGGACGGTGCTGGGTGGGCTGATTTCCCAGAGAAGCTGACCTGGGAGCCGGTCTCCAGGGGATAGACAGGAAGGGTGGGGGAGGGGAACTCGCTGCAGACCCCAGGTTGACAGTGTTTGACCCAGGGATCTGGTACTACCACGCAGAAGCCCAGGTGGCTACCCCTGTTACAGCGAGCGTTTCTGGGGTCGGCTTTGGTGGGCGCTACATGGAGGCTTCTTCTGAAGACCCCGCGGGCACAGCGAGGATGCAGTGCAGCGGACAGATGCCCCGTGGGGGCTGCGGCAGCTTCTTCCCTCCGCTCTTCCTCTGGGGGTCTCTTGGCCATCCCCTTGACCCTCACCCGTCCGGGTCCTGATGGAGGGGGCCGTCTCTCCTGCTTCTCCGAGGGGCGGTAGGGGCCCTCGCCCCACACTAGGGAGGAGGCAGCAGGTACTGAGCACCCGCCCCGGGCGGCCCTGCTTGCGCTAGACCACCCCGTCCGCAGCCCGGGGGCACCCGCTCGGCCCGCTGGGTAGGCGGGAAGCACACTCTGCAGGTGGTCGTCCTGGAGGAGGTGTACTTCGCTTCCCCCTCCTTTCCTCCACACCCGCGCCCGCTGAGGGTGGGGCGCGGCCGGAGCACCCTCAGACCCCGCTCTCTGGAGACCCGGCCCCTGAGGGCCCTCCGCGGAAAGGCTTTGGGGTGTGGTGACGATCCCGTCTACTTCCCCGCAGGCACGGACCAAGACGTGGGGTCCGCAGGGCACGGCCCCTCCCGGCAGTGCTCAGCGGCCGCCCTAGACCCGGGCGCTGGTCCTTGTGCCCTCCGGACCCGAGTCCGGGGCCCGCACGGCCACTGCGCCGCCGCGGCTCGGCCTCTCAGACCCGTGAGATCCGGTCGGGCCTCTGAGGCGAGGACCGCGCACTCCGCGTCTGTCACCCCCGTTCCACAGATGGGGGTACTGAGGATCGGGGGTGCGAGTGAGCCGGCCACCTACAGCCCCGGTAAGGCGGCGGGAACGGCTCGGCCCAGACCGGCAGGCCGGGACGGCGCGCCCTCGGTGGTCCTCGAGGGCCGCGGCCCTGGGTAGCCG
>NW_020172779.1:21998175-22005473 GCF_003031525.2 Neophocaena asiaeorientalis asiaeorientalis | reverse complement strand
GGGCAGGGTCGTGGGAGGGGCAGGGTCTCGGGGGCGGAGCGCTCGCACCGAGGCCCGGGTGCACACCTGTTGGGCGCCAGGGACGCTGCTCATCACCAGCGAGCGGGAGGCAGCCCTTGAGGGAGAGCCGGACACGATGTGCCTCCCCTCCGCTCCTTTCTGCCTTTCCTCTACGTTTGGCATAAACGGGCCTCTGGGGCACGGAGGGTAGGGGCCCTCCCGCCCGTCCAGCTTCCAGGTGCCTCTGATCTGTGCTGCCCCCACGGAAGCCCTCCAGGGGCTTCCTGTTGGGAGACTCACGTTTCACTCCTCCTTTGCCCTCTGGGCTCTTTGTGCGCCGTCCAGTGTGGCGGACACTAGCCAGCGCGGCGCAGGCATGGAACACTGCGGTCATGGCAGAAAATTCTTTGGGTCGAGCTGCTGGACTAGATGGGCTTGCTGCCATTGCAGCCACACCTGGCCTCTTCCTCACCCACCCTCTTCCTGCCCTTGTCTTAGTTCCTGGTGGGATGGCAGCTCACCATCTTTACGGCAGGTCACAGCCCACTTTGCTGACCGCCCTCTCCTACCAGTACCCTGGTTCAGGTCCTTTCTCTTTTCCTTCTCAGCACTTCATGTTTTGTCACTGTCGCTTGTTTGCTTGTTTTCCGCTTTATCTTGGGTCCCCAGGAGGCAGGGATTGGGACTGTTCCTCACTGTAGCCCCAGGGTGGACAGAGTGTCAGGGTGAGGTCCAGGTGAAGTTTTGTCAGTATTGGAGTGCTTCGGCCTATTAAAATGGTACTTCTGAGTGGTCAGCCTCGTATGTTGTAGGTCCTCGGTAGAAACCCGGTGCAGCCTGCCCAGGACAGTGCAGGAGCCCAGTTGTGACTGCAGTAGCTGTGGGAGAGTGGCAGTCTAAGAAGGCTTCCTGGAGGAGGTGGAGCTTCCTGGGCCACCTGCACATTTCTCTCCTCCTTTGATTGCTGTGACTGTATCCAGGCTACCTTCTCCGGGCACTCCTCTGCAGGGCCCTGAGGTGGGCACCTAGACACGGGCACTGCCATCTAGGGCTTTGGGGGCTCATGGGCAGATAGGAGTCCTTAAGTCCCCTCCTGCAAGGTGAAGGTCGGGACCCTGTTCCTGCCTACTGCTCCAGCCACATCTTCCACCACTCGCTTCGTGTGCCCTGCCAGTGCACAAGCCCTTGTTTCCTGCACAGCCCATGTCTTTTCTCATGTCTGTGCCTCCCACTTGGAATGCCTTGTACTCCGGTTCTCTTTGGACGCTTTCCTGTCCCCTTCCTCCCCTGGGTCGGTTCACCCACGTTTATGACCACAGCACACAGCACCCTTCTGTGTTACTGAGAGTTTCGTTGCTCTCTGACTAGTGTTTGGACTAGTGTTTGGGAGAAACAAACTGTTGGCCAAGGCTTAGATTTTTTTTAATGCGCACAGGCATATCTGTGGCTGTTGGGTTTGTTTTGATTGTGTTATTTGCTACAAATGGAATTTAACCTGGGTGGCTCAGTCCAGCCGTCATTCTTTCTGTTCTTTGAATTGTGATCTGTGCCATGTCTGTAATGACGGACTTGCTGGGCTGTGAAGGTAGGCCGCCTCTCGGATTCCTCTGTTTTCTGCCAGAACGTTCAGCACCGCCTGGCTGCTAAGTGTTTGCTGGATCCCTGAGTGGAGGAGTGGGTGACATGAGACTAAAGTGAAGGGGGAATGAACAGCGGCAGACCCGAGGGAGGCAGGTGAGGCCTGGATTTGGTGCTGGTCCCAGGAGGGCCAGCCTGTGCCGCGCTGAGAGTCACTTGAAGAGCAGTTGAGACAGGGCTGTGGGGAGCAGGGACCAGGGGGTCTGAGGTCTGGGGTCTGGGCCGGACCACACGAGGGGCCTGTGGCTAGAGGTGTGCACCCCCTCCCAGACCGCGGAGTCCAGGCTCTCGGCCCCTGGGCTCAGTATCGTGTGGGTGGGTCCACGATGGTGGTAGCAGTGCCGTGGACCTTTCCCTGGCGTGATTGCTGGCTGGGGAGAGCGGGGTCTTCCTGGGAACCGGCGCTGCAGGCTGCACACAGTCCCAGCAGCCCTGCGCTCCCGCCTCCAGGAGAGGGCAGCCCGCCCCGAGGTGGACGCAGGAGAGCAGGCCAGGCAGTCGTGCTGACCCTGTGAGCCCTCATCTCGGAGCTCCCAGTCGATAAAGTTTTATTGTTTTCTTTACGTGGGTTGATGGGAGACTGTCATTTTCTGCCTCTTGATGTCCCCCGAGGGAAGGATGGGGACCCAGCCCTGACCGCGTCAGCATCCTGGTACGAACAGTGAGGTCCTGCGGACACAGCGTGGCTGAGTCTCAGCTGTGGGGTCCTGAGCCACGTTCCTCATTAGCACGTCCCCGCCTTTCTGATCCCGCAGCCACCGGGAGGTGGTGGCATCCGCGCCATCGCAGAGACACAGGCGCTGAAGCTCTGGGAGGGGCTGTGGAGTCAGGGGGTGCCCGGGAGGCTGGTGCAGCTGCTCCTCTTCTGAGCAGCCCTCCGGCTCCAGAGACTGCTCTCTGGACTGTGTTTGAGGTGGGTCAGCGGGAACCCAGGAGAACTGACCATCCTCACCTTCTTTGTATCATCATCATGACAGTCAGCGCCGTTTATGGACCTATAGCACCTGCTATGCTAGGTTCCTCATATTCCTAAGATCAGGACACTTCCCGGGCTGAGTAACTTACCGGAGTCACAGGCGCGTAAGTGAGCGGCCAGGCTTTGCCTCCAGCACTCTGGCTCCAGAGCCCGCTCACGGCTCTGCTGCCCGGCCCGCCCAGCCTTCCTGCTCTGCTGCTTCCTGGGAGGACCAGATTGGAAGATGCCAGCACCCCAGAGGATGCTTTTTGAGTTGGAGAACGTCTTCGGTAGTGGTGATGATTATACTAATAAAGACTTAATCCTGACTTTTCCTCCGTATTGAACTGATGTTCTAAAGGAGTGTCTGGCACGGGTCGAGGGCATCAGGGAGTACAGCTCTGGAAGTGTGGTATCTCTCGTTGCGGCGGGCAGGGTGGTGGTTGTGGCTGGGCTGGAACTTGGAATTCTTGTTCCCAGTGTGGCCGGATGAAAGGGGGTTACAGTGAGCCCACCATTGGCCATGGCTCCTCTCTGGGACCTGTGGAAAGGAGTCAGGTCCTTAGGGCTTTGGGACCAGGTGCCATGCTCAGGCACCTGTCTGTCCACGTCTGTCCTACTGTTGCCCGAGCCAGACCCTGGATGTGGTTGCGGGGTCACAGGCTGCGCCTGCACCAACTAGGAAGCTGGATGTTAGGGGTGCGGGGTGGTGGGGAAGGAGGGCGGTGGGGTGTTGTCTGGGGAAAATGGGGGGCAGGCACCCCGGGGGATGGCAGGGGCATCAGAGCTCTGTTCAGGGAGTCGGCGCCAGACAGAGCCGGCCAGGGGCAGCCCCCCCGCCTTCCGCCCCAGACACCTCTGGCTGGCTGCCCTCCACCGGGAGCCATGATCTGTTCCTGCCAAGTATTCGGAAAGGGACACAGTTTTACACCGGCAGCCCGGAATCAACCTCTCCCACGTGAACTCGGCACAACAGCCCCCTTCCCGGGCCTGGCTGCCCTCTCAGCACAGGCTTTCGGTGGCGGTGCCAGCGAGGAGCTGGATCCCTGCCTCGGGTCTGCCCTCCTTCCCCACTACGGCCTCACCCACAGCCAGGGTGCTAATGAGCCTGGGCAGGTGGGAGGCGGGCCTGGGCTTAGGAGGTGCGTCGGTTCTGTGTCTTCCGGGTCCAGGGTCAGGAAAGCCTTCAGTCGCGGGGCGGACGTTCTGGCTGGGCCGCAGCCTCCAGCCTGGACCCCGTAATCCCCTCTCAGTGTCCTGGCTCTTCTGGCCCGGGGGCCTCTCTGGCCTGTTTCCCCGGCTGACATGTCTCAGGGCGCCCATCTGCAGCAGCAGGCCGCCTCCGCACTTGGCCTTTGCGGCTCTCACAGTGTGACCTGAATGTCTCCCCAGCCTCTGGTCAACCTGCTGGGCCGATTTCTCGGCTGCCCAAGCCTGCCCTCTGGGGTCAGCTTGGCTGCCCCTCTGGCTGGAATGGCCGGGCGCCAGTGCCCCCAGGGACGTCCTCCGACCGGACAAGGCTCAGGTCTGCGCTGTCGTGTGGAAGCCTGGCCCGTCCTCGGGGGCCTGGCACAGGGCAGGGGAGGGGCTGCAGACTGATGGAAAGCCTGGCGTGGCTGCTTCCTCGTTTCCTTTTGGTCATTTGTTTGGTGTCGGGCTCCCTATATACTCTCCAGGGCCAGGACCCTGTCTGTCTCTGTGGCCCCAGCACAGGAAGAGCACACAGTAGGTGCTCGATAAATGCTCATGTAAGCACAAACTAGCTATTGGAAAGGGGTATTTCTCAGCTCTTTCAGCTGGTTTCTGGGCATCTGCTGTGCCAGGGGCCACCTGCATCTAAGGTGGGCCAGCCGTGAGCAGGTGCTTCACATGTGTGTCGTGGCTCCTCGGAGCAGAAGGGAGACGGCAGCTTGCAGAGGGTGGGTTATAGCTTGCAGGGGGCGGAGCTGTGTGGGGATGAGTCTTCCAGGGCCCTGCAGGTGGGTGGCACGTGGAACATGCTGTAGGAACCCTGAGGAGTGGGGCCGCAGCTCCGAGTGGAGGATGTGGTGGTTTTAGTGCCACTGGTCAGAGCAGGGAAGCGGGGCAGTCATTTCCTCTTAGACCTCGCGAGGTGGTGCCTGTTTTCCCAAGGCCACGAAGTGCAGAGCAGGCTGGGCGTAGGACCTGGCGTGTCCAGCCCTAGAACCTGGGCTTTCCCACTCTGCCCCACAGCGTTACCGACCCGGGTTGTGGAGAGCTGCTGGACCAGTGGCTTGAGGTGGTCCCCGGAACTGGAGGGGCTCTAGTCACCCCAGCTGGCAGCATCCTCTTCCTTCAGCCAGAGCAGCTCTGATCTCATCCATTTCACCTGGACCTTCTGAGGAGGATTGTGTTTGAAGGAAGGATTCTGTCGCTGGGAAAAGCTCTAAAGCTGGCTCAGCCCTCATTCTACACCTGGGGAGGCAGGGGCCAGAGCCGCCTGCTGCTGTGGGGTGCAGCCTTGCCCTGCCTCTTCCGTCTCACAGCGTGTGCCGCTGCCCACCTGCAGGAGGGGCTGGAGGCCCGTGGAGGGGGGCCCCACAGGCAGCAGGCGGGGTTCTGTCTTACGGGCCAGGAGGGCCAGCTGGGCAGGAGTGAAGTCAGGCAGCAGGTGCAGGCACGGATGTGATTGGATGGACAGAAGTCTTAATGGTGTAGGGTAGGTCTTGCTGCGGTAACAAGTATCCCACAGGTGCCAGCAGCCTAAAACCACAGAGTCAGCTTTGTGCCTCGGGAAGGACACCCTTCCTCCACCTTGGTTTTACTTTTTTCCCCCACTCGCTGGGCTTCCCCTTTTCCTTGAAGGATTGCCCTGTGCTCAGAGAGAGGTCGAGCCCTGTGGGGTCACCTCTATTGTGGCCCCCATGTCCCAGGAGGCAGGCACTCGGGAAGCAGATCAGGCTGGATATGTCCTCTGCTCTGGCCACTTGGTGACCTCGGGCATGGAGATTGACAGCCCAGTGTCTTTTGCTTTTTTAATTATTAAACTTTATATTTTGAGACGTTGTGTGTTCACATGTACAACTGTAAGAACGGATTCTGAGCCTTCCTGTGTACCTTTACCCAGTTTCCCTAAAGGTAGCATCTCACAGAGCTGTAGCACCATGTCACACCCAGGATACCAACGATGGATGCAGTCAAAATTCAGGCTGTTGCTGTCACGTGGTTGTACTTTTGTAGCCACACCCACCTCCCTGCTACCTTCACCCTCCTGAACTGGGAAGCCCCAGTCTGTCCTCCTTTCTTCTTATGTCATTTCAAGAATGTTATACAAATAGAATCTTACAGTATGTAGCCCTTGGGGACTGGCTCTTTTCATCTGGTGTAATTCCCTGGAGATTTCTCAGGGTTGTCACATGTACCTGTAGTTTGTTTGTTTGATCACCAAGTCCTGTTCCATGGTGTGAACAGACTACGGTTTAACTGTTCCAGTGCTCTTGCACTTTTTGAATAGTGTATATGGTTCAAAAGTAGAAACATATGAGGAAGCATACAGTAGAAAGTTAAAAGTCTCCCCATCCCAGCCGGCCCGGTCCTTGTCTCCACATGTGACCCTGCTCTTGGTCTCTTATCTATCCTTCCAGATACGTAAGAATGCGATTATCTACCACATACAGATCTACACTTTGATATTTTTCCTTTTTCTGTCACAAGTCATGTTATAAATTTCTTTCCACCTTGGTTTTACTTTTTTCCCCCACTAACCAAAACGTCCTGGAGGTCTTCCTGTATCAGTACAGAGAGCTTCTCTTTTTCTCGTTGACAACTGCAGAATATTTCGAGTATGGGTATGTCAGAATCGATTTAATGTAGTCTTTTGTTGATAGAAATTTAGGTTCTTTTCAGTCTTTGCCTATTACAGAATGAATGACCTCTTCGTATGTCATTTGATGCATGTATGTAGGATGTATGCTCTGAGTGCAGGTGCTGGGTCAGAAGACTCAGACTTTCCTCATGAGGACACACCCTGCCAGCCCCCCTCCAAAGGGGAGGCACTGGTCCACATACCCATGGAGAGCTGTCGGCGCCCGTCCCCCAGCTGCTTGCCTGCTGAGTTTGATCAGGCTTCAGAGTGGGGACACATCTGCATTTCCTTTATGATGAATGAGTTTGGTATCTTTTTATGCATCAAAGAGCCATTTGTGTTGTAGTTGTGAGCTTTCTGTTCCTTGACATTGTCCATGTTTTAAAAACTGCGTTGTTGATTTTTCCCTGTAGATTATGGAGATGAGTTCTTTGAATGTCAGACGAATTCAGGGCATTTGCTGCTGCCTTTTGTTGTCCTTACTGTTTTGCCATGTAGCAGCTTTCGTGTAGTCAGATCCGTCAGCTTTCACATGTGGTGTTTGGATTTCGAGTCGTAGTTAACGAATGCTTCTTTTCTTCAAGTTTAAAAAGAAGTCCTGTGTTTTCTTCTTGTTTTCGTTGATTTCCTGTGTTTTCTTCTCATTTACGTTGATTTCCTTTTCAAGTTTTTATTCATTTGTCTTTTATCCTGGTGTGTGGTGTGAGGTACGAGCCTGACCTTAATTTTTTCCCAGATGGTCTACTAGTAGTCCTGTCCGAGTTATTAAAGAATCCGTTTCTTCCCCCACCGGTTTTAGGTTCTAGCTTAGTCAGGCCCTAAACTGCCATTTGTATTTAAATTTTAAAATAATGTATTTATCCTGATAACAGCCCTTCA
>NW_020172779.1:21991121-21998137 GCF_003031525.2 Neophocaena asiaeorientalis asiaeorientalis | reverse complement strand
CCCCCGCAGATTAAGTGCATAGTGCAAGTACTGCGTGCTGTTGACCAGGTGCCGTGTTGCCCACACACGCTCTGGGGCCACATCGTACTGCTTCCGCGTGCTAATTAGCAGCTCTGCACGTCCCCTGCCCCAGCACCTGGCATCCACCGTTCCACTCGGTAGTTCTCTGAACTGGACTATTTTATAGATCCCTCGTGTAGGCGGAGTCACGCAGTGTCTGTACTTCGGTGACTGGCTTATTTCACCTTGCATGATGTCCTCCAGGTCCATCCGTGTTGTCACACACTGCAGAATTGCCTTTTTAAAGGCTGAATGATATCCATTATATGGATATGCTACATCTCCTCTACCCATTCATCTGCAGACAGATGCTTCGGTTGTTTCCATATCTTGGCTGTTGTGAATAACACTGCAGTGAACATGGGGCGCAGAGTATCTTGGAGATCCTGATTTTAATTCTTTGGAATATATGCTCAGAAGTGGTATTGCTGGATCATATGGTAGTTCTATTTTTAATTTTTGAGGAAGCTTCATACTGTTTGCCATAGCGGCTGTGCCATTTCGTGTTCCCACGGTCAGTGTACAGGGTTCCAGTTTCTCCACATCCTTGCCAGCGCTTATTCTCTCTCTCTCTCTCTCGTCTTCTTTTTTTGATAATAGCCATTCTGACAGGTGTGAGGTGACATTCATTGTGGTTTCGATTTGCATCTCTCTGATGATTACTTACGTTGAACATCTTTTCCTGTGCCTCTTGGCCATTGGTATGTCTTTTTTGGAAACATGTCTATTCAAGTCCTTAGCCCGTTTTATAATTGGGTAATTTATTAGTTTCTTAAACTCTTGAATTGTAGGAGTTCCTTATATGATTTGGAGATTAACCCCTTATAAGATGCACACAGTCGTATACTTAGCATGGTTCATCTTAACGATTTTACAGTTTTTTTGGCGTTTCGTGGTGCGAAAGTGATACACATTCAGTAGAAACCATGATTCGAATTTTGAATTTTGACCTTTGTGGTGTGGATACTCTTGTGATGTGGGCTGGATGCTCTTGTGATGCTGGGCAGTGGCAACCACAGCTCCCCATCAGCCCCAAGGTCACGAGGGTGAACAGCCGGTGCCCAGACAGCTATTCTGTCTTCAGTTTCAGTACAGTGTTCAATCAATTACATGAGATAGTCCACACTTTAGTATAAAATAGGCTTTGTGCTAGATGGTTTTGCACCCTTGTAGGCTCATGTGAGTGTTCTGAGCACGTCTCAGGAAGGCCAGGCTGAGCTCTGACCTTCGGTAAGTTCAGTGTTTTAAATGCATTTTCGACTTACCTTCAGTTTACCATGGGTTTATCAGGGTGCAGCCCCATTGTGAGGCGAGGAAGGTCTTCCGCTCTGTAGGTGCCTTTTCACTCGATGATTACTTCCTTTGCTTTGCAGCAGCTTTCTAGTTTGATGTAGTCCCACTTAGCTGTTTTTTGTTTCTGTTACTTTGTGCTTTTGGCATCATATCCATGAAATCACTGCCAAAACCAGTGCTGTGAACCTTTCCCCTGTGCTTTCTTCTAAGAGTTTTACAGTTTGGGTCTTCTGTTTTAAGTCCTTAATTGATTTTGAGTTGACTTGTGTGCGTGGTGTAAGATAGGGTCCAAGTTCATTCTCTTGCAGGTTCAGCTTCAGTTTCCTGGCATCATTTGTTGCGGAGACTGTCCTCTCCCCGCTCTGTGTTCTTGGCACCCTTGGCAGATCCAGTGACTGTGTGTCGATTTATTTCTGGGCTCTCTATTCTGTGCCATTGGTCTGTGTGCTCGTCTTGTGCCAGTAGCATACTGTTTCAGTGACTGTCACTTTGTAGTATATGTTGAAATCAGGATGGGTGATGCGTCCAACTTCATTGTTCTTTCTCAAGATTGATTACGTTTGTTTGCCTGTAAGCTGTTCCATTGTCCATGTGTGCAGTTGTAACCTCTATTTTAATTTTTTTTTTTTTTTTTTTTTTTTTTGCGGTACGCGGGCCTCTCACTGTTGCGGCCTCTCCCGTTGCGGAGCACAGGCTCCGGACGCGCAGGCTCAGTGGCCATGGCTCACGGGCCCAGCCGCTCCGTGGCATGTGGGATCTTCCCGGACCGGGGCACGAACCTATGTCCTCTACGTCGGCAGGCGGACTCTCAACCACTGCGCCACCAGGGAAGCCCATCTATTTTAATTTTTAAGGCCTTATACTGTGTTTCGGTATATCAAAGAACTCATTGCTCTTTTGTCATAATTTTGTTGCCTATTCTAGATTATCTTTACATATGAACTTTGAATTAGCTTGTCTATTCTTTACTCAGTCCCCCCCACCAAACACACACATACACACACTAGCATCCCTAAAACCTGATTGGTTTTGGGTTGGAATTATGTTACATGTACAAACTAACTTAGGGAGAGCGACATCTTTATGACATTGAATCTTCCTTCTTAAGAATGTGCTGTAGGGCTTCCCTGGTGGCTCAGTGGTTAAGAATCTGCCTGCCAATGAAGGGGACACGGGTTCGAGCCTTGGTCGGGGAAGATCCCACATGCCGTGGAGCAACTAAGCCCGTGTGCCACAATTACTGAGCCTGCACTCTATAGCCCGTGATCCACAACTGCTCAGCCCACGTGCCACAACTACTGAAGCCCGTGTGCCTAGAGCCCGTGCTCTGCAACAAGAGAAGCCACCGTAGTGAGAAGCCCGCGCACCGCAGTGAAGAGTAGCCCCCGCTCACCGCAACTAGAGAAAGCCTGCTCACAGCAACGAAGACCCAATGCAGCCAAAAATAAATACATAAATAAGTAAAAAAAATTATTAAAAAAAAAAAAAAAAAGAATGTGCTGTACTTTCCCAATTGCTTAGGTCTCTTTTTCTGTAATGTTTACAAGTTTATTTGCAGGAATTTTATCCTTTTAAATGTGATGGTTAGGAGTCTTTTCTTCTGTATTATCCTGTGTTTGTATACACATGTATGAATACTCTTGATTTCTTCATATGAGTTTGCCCCATGCTACCTTGCTGAATTCTGTGTTTTTAATTGAGTTGGCCAAAATGTTCATTCGGGATTTTCTGTAAGATGTTATGAAAACCCGAACAAACGTTTTGGCCAACCCAATAGTTAATTACCCTGCGTTCTCCAGGTCTCTGATCGTAGCAGCGGCAAATAGTGATATTTAACCTTCCCCTTTCCAGTTTTTATATCCCAGGTTCCTTCTGTTACGTAACTGCGTGGACTCATCCGTCAGTGTCTCCGAGGAGCTGGTGGAGGCCACCTCTCTTGAGCGCCCCTGGTGTTTCCCCGTGGGGCAGATGTGGATTTGGAATGAGATACATGCCTTCCACGTGTCAAGGAAGAGCCTGTCCTGCCCATTTTACTGAGGGTCTCATTTATAAAAATCAAGAATTATTGTCGAATTTTGTCAGTTTCTTTAAAAAAAAAATCATCTCTGGGATGATCATATGACTTTTCTCCTTAGATATAGTAATCTGCTGAATCACACTAATGGGTGTTGCTAACAGCGAGACATTCTTGAGTTCCCAGAATGCCCTTCACTTGGTCTGATGTGGGATTCCTTTAAGGTGCTGCTGGCTGCTTTGTGCTGTTTAATTTAGCATCTGTATTGCTCTTCATAAGTAGGCTTGGTCTGTCATTTCGTTCTTGGTGTGCACTTTCTTCTAGGTTTTGATATCAGGGTCGCGTCTGCTTCGTAAAAATAAACGTTTTCTTTCTGATGCATTTCTAGAGTAGTTTAATAGCGTTGAAATACCTGGTCTTTAAAGTGTTGGTAGACTTTGTGAAACTGTTGAGACCCGGTGCGTTTCCGTTAGTTTTGTTTCTGTTTTGAGCAAGAAAATCCTGTAAATTTTTTCTTTCTCTTTTGGGGGTCAGTTTTAGAAATTAGATTTTCCTAGAAAGTTATCAGTTTCGTCCAGGTCGTCAGATTTATTCATGTAGACTTGAGTATAATTATCTTTCACTCTTCTCTTAATTTTCTTGGTTTCTATGATTATTTCCATCTTATTCCTGTTTTTTCTTGGTTGGATCGGCTAGTTGTTTCCATTTTATGGCTTTTCTTTTTCTTCAAAGAGTCACCTTTTGGGTATTTTAAAAAATTCATTGTCCTTTTTTCTCCTGCTTCTTAATGCATCCCGTTTTGCTTATAGTTAAGAATTCCATTTGCTTTCTCTCAGTTTATCTTATCATCCTTTTCCCTAGGTGTTTAGATGCTTGATTAACTTGTTTCTGTTCTTTTCAAAACAGTGTTTAATGTTTAAAGGCTGTTCCTTCAGTTCTGATAGTATGTGTTTTGCTTATCAGTGCTGTCTGGAAGTGCTATAATTTTGGTTTGTAGTCTCTTTTTTGGTCCAAGAGCTGTTGAGGAGCAAGTCTTAAAAGCATCTTTTGATTTCTTGGTTTTGTTGTTATTCTGGTTTTAATTGCATTTTTTTTTTTCTTTTGCGGTACGCGAGCCTCTCACCGTTGTGGCCTCTCCCGTTGCGGAGCACAGGCTCCGGACGCGCAGGACCAGCGGCCATGGCTCACGGGCCCAGCCGCTCCGTGGCATGTGGGATCTTCCCGGACCGGGGCACGAACTCGCGTCCCCTGCATTGGCAGGCGGACTCTCAACCACTGCGCCACCAGGGAAGCCCTTAATTGCATGTTGATCAGAGAATGTTGACTATTCTCTTTCGAACTTTTTGGGTTTTATGTGGTTTTTCTTGTGGTTCTAACACGGAGTCAGTTTTCACCATTGTTCCACAGGCACTTGAAAAGGAGATCTGTTCTCTCTTTTGGGTGAACAGCAGTTGACGTGTGTGTCAGTCAGTTTCACCACCTGATCGTGTCGTGGGTCACATAGGTCATAGTTTTTGTCTGCCTGCTCTGTCGTGGACTGAGAGAAGGGAATTGCAGTCCTGCCGTAGGTCTGTTTCTGCCCCTTCCTCCTGTGTCTCCTGTGACCGCTGGCGGCTGTGGTACAACTATCATTTTTATTCGGAATTGTGTCTTTTGTTTCGTCTCCACGCGGCCTGACTTCGGGATCATGGTGCGCTGCCCTCCCTCTTGGTTTGCCTGGCGCACCTTCTCCATCCTGCCCGTCACCTCCTGCGTTCCTTCGTGGGTGTCTGTCTCTTCCATAAGCATGAGGTTGGATTTGCTTTGTGATCCAATCTGAGAATCTTTTTTTCTTTGACTAGAGAAGTTAAACTCAGTGCCGTTAACTGACGGCCAGCCGGCTGTCTCTGGGCCCATTGTTCTCAGCACCGCGGACAGCTCCTAGGGCGGCGCCTCCATCCCTGCAGCCCATCCTGCCAACCAACAATCTCCTCCCTGCCGGCCTTGGGGCAGGGCTGGAGGCCCAGGGCTGCCCTCGGGTCTGAGCCACTGGCCTGCCCTGGCATCGGGGAGGGGCTGCAGGGTGTTACTGTGGGTTTGGGGGTGAGGGCAAGCTCTCCTTTCCCCAGGGGCCCCTCCAGCTGGGTCTGCACTTTTAGGTCCGGGGCAAAGAGCGTGGGCTTTGGGGGTCCAGCCCACGCCTCCTGCCTGTCACTCTGGGCAGTGACACTTGTGGCTTACCTCTGCCATCTGTAGAAAGGGAGACCCCGCATCTTCCTGCTGCCACCCCGTCTCCTGCAGGAGGGGTCTTGCCCTCCTCATTAAAGCGGCAGACAACAAGCTGTCCAGCAGCCCCTGCCTCCTTGGCATCACTTCATGCTGTCCTCTGCGAGGGAGGAGGTGGCGATGACCTGGGGGGTGGCAGTGGGGCCGGTGGCTCATAGGAGGACAGGGCTGCTGCTGAGGGTTGGCCTGGCGATGCTGCCACTGGGGGGGCGGTACCGAGGGGTGGGGATGGCAGTGGAGGTTTTCCGGTGGCCAGGGTGGTGTGGTGACACTGTCCGGTCATGCTGCTCCTGGTGGGGTGGTGTGATGTGATGGTGAGACTGGGATGCAGCTGCACCCTGGACACTCAGGTGGTGACGTTGGCTCAGAAGAAGGCCCAGATCTCAGCACACTAGGGCCCCTGTCTCCCCGCTCCCTCTGCACGGGGCTTCCCCACGGGGCCCCCGGTGTTCGGCACCGGCTGCCCTCCGTAGCGGTAGTCAGTATGCGCCTGTCTCTGCCTGGGTGAGGGTGAGGGTGGGCGAGGCAGGGAGAAGGAGCTCTGGGTGTGGGGGTCATGAAGCCTGTGCCCTTAGGATTGAGGTTTCAGGTTTGTGCCTACCCCCTTTCCCCGCGACCGCTGGGCTCAGCAGCGCCCTCAGCCAGCCTGTTCTTAGGACATGGCAGGTGTGTGGCAGCCCCTCCGCCCTGTGGCTCCCCACGAAGGGCCGGGGGAGAGTCCTGGGGCTTCTGCTCTCTCGTCGGATGACCGTGGCCATCCTTGCCTCGCTGGCCCCTGTTGGGAGAGCTGGACTGTGAGCCCGGTGTGGCCTGAGCTGCAGCCTGCAGAAACTGATGTGTCCAGGTGTCACGGCCATGGTGGGGTGGGGACAGCACTGGCTTTGCCCAGAGACAGACCTGGGTCTGGTTCCCACCTTGGCCTCGGATCAGCTGGGCTTCCTGGGCAAGTTCCTCACCTCTCTGAGCCTCAGTTTCCTGTCCATGGAGTGTGGCAGTGAAGGTTCCTTCCCCACAGTTGAGCGGTGACCACGGGCTGTGAGTCCAGGGCCCTCTGGGTAGCCTGTCCCTGGAGAGCCGGGTTGCCTGCTGAAGTGGGCTGGCTTCCTGCCTGCGTGGGCCGCGCCCGGGAGGACGGGGCCTCCAGCTCTGGCTTCAGGCCGTGATCCTTCTCCACCCCACGGCCTGGGAGTCTTGGGGTCTGAAGGGGAGCGTGGGTCCTGGCCGTGTGCAGCTGTGCTGCGGGCCCTGCCCTCGTGACTCAGGTGCAGTCTTCTTGCTCCTTGGCTGCCACCATCCTGGGAGGGGGCCTGGCTGCCGGGCAGGCAGCAGGGCGGTGGGCAGAGCTAGGCCTTGAAGCCGGGCCTCCCGTGGCCTTTACGGGGAG
>NW_020172779.1:21980283-21991084 GCF_003031525.2 Neophocaena asiaeorientalis asiaeorientalis | reverse complement strand
GGGGAGGGGCGTGGGGGTGGGGTAGGGGTGGTGTGGCAGGTGGGATGGGAGAAGGGCATGAGTGGCTGGCATCCCAACCGCCCTTTGGTGCTGTCAGCAATCCTGCTTCTCCGTGGCCATTCTGGCATCATTCTCGGGGTGCCTGGGGCGCCTGGCTGGCGCTCTGTTTGACGAGGAGTCCAAGTTGCTATAGCAACACTCCACCGCACGCCACTGCAGCCCTTGGCCCCTCCTCTGCCTTTGCGCACACGGGCACCCGTGCGAGGGGCCCTTGGGGTCTGGCCCAGGTGCGTGCGTGGGGAGAGGCGGCCCGAGCCAGGCTCTGTGCCTCAGGGTCCCCTGTTGGGGTGGTGGCGCATGGCTAGCACACGGATGGAGCGCCGAACACGCCTGGTGCTTTTGAAGCGCTTACGTGTCTTAACTCATTGACTCCCCAGCCACTGGAGAAGTAGGTCTGTGGCAGCTGTCTCCTTGTTGCCGGTGCAGGGAGGCAGGAGGCTGCATTCTCATCCATGGTCTCTTAGCTGGGAGGTGAGGGGCCAGGGTATCCCAGGGTGCGGGCTGGTGTGTGGCCAGGGTCAGGGGTCACCATGTGCCCTGGCCCGACCCAACTGCGACCGAATCGGGGGTCAGGCTGGGTCCCTCCCGGGCTAGGCTCTGGCCGGGGATGAAGTCTCCTCAGTGCACTGGTTGGGTCTTCAGCCTTCACCAAGCTGCGTAAGTTAACTGAATGATCCTAAACCAAATGGGGCGTGTCCACCTGCCGAGGCTGGCCGGGCAGGACGTGGATGCGTCGGTCACTCCCGGCCGTGTGCTCTGCAGGTGTGGGCTGTCTCAGGTGGTTTCCCCGGGCGGCTCCCAGGGCATCAGGTGGCCCGTGTGGGTTGTTGGTGTGCCGTGGGTCCATCAGCCAGCAAACTACCTGAGGACCTGCTGTGCACTGGTCCACCCCGGGGACCATGGCCAAGATGCAGCCCTGGCCTGGGGGAGTGCCACCGCTGGCCTGTGCGTCCAGCCCATCGGCGCTAGCATGTTTGCTTGCTGGGTTAAGTGAACACATGTATTTTTCCTGATTGTAAAAGTGACGTGTATGCCTGGCCAAGAGCTTCGGGGGCCCCTGGCTCACACCCCGAGCACGCCCCGGGTCCCGAGTGCAGTGTATCTGCCCGCAGCCTCCGGTGACCCGCCACCAGCCACCGCGCTCTGAGCAGCTTTGTAATCGCCATGGGATGTGATTCACACACCGTACAGCTCACCCGTTACAGAGTACAGTTTAGTGATTTTTAACCCATTTGCGATATTGTGCAACCATTACCAAGGTCTAATTCCAGAACTTTTCCACACCTGCACAGGAACCCCGTACCCATGGCGGTCACTCCCCATTCCCACTTCTGATTCCCCCTGGCAGCCCGGGCCACGTCCTGTCTCTGTGGATTTGTGTGTTCTGACGTCTCACGTGGACGGGGTCTGGCACCGCGTGTTCCTCTGTGGTGGCTGCCTCCCCACCTCACCGTGTTTTCAAGGCCCTGGTGATGCGTTTCCTTCCAGTCTTTGGTCCGTGCACGTGTGCCGTGGGTCTGGGATGTGATCCCTGGAGGTTCCTCGTGCCTCTTCCCACTGTCGCATGAACGCAATCACCGGGGGCGGGGGCAATGGGGGGCCTCTGTTCTGGCTTCTCGAGGATTCTGCGAGCCCTGCGTGTGTAGCTCACATCAGCAGCCTGAGCGGATGGAGGGTCCCGGCGTGTCCCTTCTCCTGTTGGTGTGCGTCTGGGCTACTTTCAGGGTGGGTGATGATGACCAGGTGCCCAGGAGTGGGGTGACCCTGGCGGAGGTAGATGTGTCTTTATAAGAATCTGCTGAGCAGTTCTCCTGAGTGGCGGTTCCTCCATCCCCGTGGCCAGGACATGCACTCCTCAGGGTAACTGTGTGTCTTGTGTTTGTAGCATCATTTTTCACCTTGGCGTCATGTGTGAGCATTTTCCACCCACGACTGAATGTATACTTTTAGCACTATTTAAGGTCGCTTCATCACACCCTGTTTAGACACCTAACGGGATGCATTTAATTGTTTATTGCTGCTATTTTGGTGGTTCTAGCTTTCTGGTTTTTATTTTGTAATGTTTCTGGCTTCCGGGTGCTTCCTGTCTGGCTCCTGGAGCAGAGCTCTTGGGGTGCAGGGTGTGGTACCTTCTGCAGATCGGTTTGCAGGGGCCGGTGCTGCCGTGCCTCTGCACCCCCAGGGCCACCAGCCCCGATCCCTCCGCAGTGGACCCCGGCTGCTTGGGGGTGCGCTCTCGGGTGGGGGACCACTCCTGCTGTGCTGTGATGTTGGGTTTCGTCTTCTCACTGAGCCCGGCACCTCCCTGGGGTCAGGGGACTGGGTGTGTGGCTCTGCCAGGCGCTGGGCCTCCGCACGTTCCGTCCTGTGTGGGTTTGTCTAGCTGAAGAGTCTGATGTGGGGGGGCGAGCCGGGGGGACTTTCTTCGCAGGGTTCCCCTGCCCCCCGCCCCGAGGGCAGGGCACCGAGGTGGGGCTGGGTCCCTCCCTCCGCTGCCTGGCCTCTCCCTGCCCCACTGGTTCTGTCTGAATCTCAGTGTCTCTCCCCCATTTCAAATGGTTTTCATTTGCGAGAACCCTCCAGGGGCCTGAAATTCATGGATTTCCCACTTCTAAAGTGATGTGCTTGGAAGCCAAAGTCCCCAGTGAATGAACTTTAGGTTTAATTTCTCTGAATTTTGTAACTAACGTCCCGAGAAGACCCGCTCCTTCGCACATTCAGAGGAGGCCAAGGGGGCTCTTTCTTTTTGCTTTTTCATCACGTGGGGTTGTGTTCCTCCCTCCTTTCCCATCTATGTCGAGGCCTCCCTCTGTCTCACATTCTTGCGTCTCTGTCCTTGCCAGGAGGGGTCTCGGTCCCTGCTGGGCTCCGACAGCCACAGGCTCAGGCCAGGCTCTTGGGCTCTGGAGCCCCGGCCCAGCAGGTAGCTGGTGGGTCCCTGGCGTGGTTCTCTGCCAGGCCTGTCCTCGGCTCTGCCTAGCCTCCCCTTGCCCAGCCTGTGGTCAGGAGCCTGGGTCTGGGCACATCCTGGCATGGTCGGGGGGGTCATCTCCTCTGAGCCGGGGTCAGTGCTCCTCTGCGGTGTGGTGGTCTTGGGGTCCCCCACTCTCGGGGCTCCCCACCTCTCACAACCCCGGCTCCTGCAGTGGCCTGGGGCAGGTCCTGGGGGTTGTGGCCGACGGATGGTGCAGGCAGGAGGCCTGAGGCCGCCCTGGGCCTCCTTCCTGGGGATGGCCGGGCTGACTTGTCTTCAGTGCCTGTGTCCTGGTTTCTCAGGCAAGCTGGGGGTGAGGCGTTGGGGCAGAATCAGGCTGTCACAGCCTCCCTCGTGGGTGGGGTGTTTGTCCCCTCTCTCATGTGTGTGAACTCCGCTGGGACAGGCATTGGCTCGCAGGGCCTTTAAGACCGCCCAGCTGTCCTTTGAAGGCGCCTGCGCCTGGCCTGAGCCAGCTCCCGTGGCCCTGGGTCTGCGCCCTGCGGCTCCTTCAAAGACCAGATGGTTTTCTTCCCCAGGGAGTTGTGCTCAGCTCCCAGCCTGGTCCGCGTGTCCCCTGCCCAGTCCTGGGGGCCTGCCCTAGCCCCACCTTTTTTCTGGGGGGAGACACACGCAGAGGCGTCCCAGAGAGCTTGGGGTCTCAGCAGACTGGCGAGGCAGGGGAGTGCTGGGGCATTGCTGCAGTCGGGATGGGGAGGTGGCCTGGAGGAGCAGAGGAAGGATCCAGAAGCAGGTGCAGGGCTTGGCTAGGACCCGGAAGAGGCCGTATGGCCTTGGTGAGCATGTGTCCCTTTGACCCCCGGGTGCTGGGGCAGGAAACAGCAGGGACGGACGGGAGCATTGGTTCTGGGGCCTTTTGCACACACAGCTCCCTTACCCCTGCACCCCTTGGGGGGCCGGTGCTGTGGTCGGGCGCAGTCGTGGAGGAGGAGACCGGGTGAGGGGAGCTTCCACGAGGCAGTGGTCACGTGTGCCAGTCTCTTCGTTCACAGCATCTGATTTTGAGTCCTACTTAGGAAACCTGCCCTGCGTACAGGTTGAAGAGGAGCTCTTCTTTTCTCAGATACTTTGTTTTATCCTTTACTTGGATAGCCGTGATCCCTTTAGCATATGTTCTTTTATTGTGTTAGGCATGAACCACTTTTTTTCCCACGTGGATAGCCAGATGTCCCAGCACCATTTATTAAAAAGTTCTCCTTTGATTTGAGGTGCTGCATTTATTTTATCCTAAACATCCATACATATGCGGCTCTAATTTTAGACTTACTTTCTTATTCCATTGGTTTGTTTGTGTTTTCCTGCCTGGTTTTAATTATAGAGACTTTCTAGCATTTGTTATGATAGCTTTGTTGAGATATAACTCACGTACCCTACAGTTCACCCTTCTGACACGTACGGTCCAGTGGTTTTCAGTATCTACGCAGAGTTGTACATCCATCACCGCCATCAAAGCCCAGGACGTCTCATCACCCTAGATGAAGCCCCACACCCATTAGCAGTCACTCCCCTGTCCCCCGCACCCCACCCAAGCCTCTAGCAGCCACCTGCCTGTGTCCTGTTTCCGTGGACCTGCCTGTCCTGGGCATTTCACAGACGTGGGATCGTGCGCGTGACCTCCGTGTCCGGCTCCTCAGTGCAGCGTTTCCAGGATTCATCTGTGTCGCAGCAGCATCAGCACTTCTTTCTCTGGGATTTTTAAGTCTGGGGGAAGCAGTGCTTTTTACCTGCTTGTTTGTGTAGCGTTTTCTTACATGAACTCCCTTGGCCTGTCTGGCTCTATAAAGATGCTGGTTGGTATTTTTATTGGGGTGGAAGAAGGGATGTTTTTGTGAATAGGGTCATCCTGTTCAAGGACAAGGATGGCTTTCCATGCGATCCTCTTGGCCTTCCATCTTCTGGAGTGTTTTAAAGCTTCCGCTCAGAGGTATTTCCCATTTCACGTTAGCTTCATTCCTTCCTTGATGTGTTACTCTGGTGACGGGTTTTCCTTACGATTCTGTCCTCTAACTGGGTGTGTGTATGTGAAGACGGTTGCTTTCTGTATGTGAGTTTTATGTTCTGCTGCTTTGCCCAAGTCTTTACTTCTTGGAATTTGAACCTTGTCTCAGGGTTTCGCAGTCACCGTCATGCCGTTGGCATTGGTCCCACTTCTGTTTCCCACGTCCCGTTGGTCTCGCCTGTTGACCTGTGTTGCCGACGCCTCCGGAGCAGTGCTGGGTGGTGCTGCGCACGCAGGGAACCTCTGCCCTCTCCTGCATCTCTGGGAATTGCTTCCAGTGCTTTCCCTTTAAACAGATGCTTGTTTTAGGATTAAAGGGTGTTTACCATTTTAAGAAACATTTTTGATTGTTTTCTTCAGGAGTTTTGTTGATGCGTCTGTTTTTGGCACCTGTGGAGAAACTCATAAGCCTTTCCCTTCGGTCTGTTAACGTGGTGTCACGTTAATGGGTTCGTAATGTCGAACGTGCCCCACATTCCTAGAAAAATAAACAAATCAGGTTTGAATTTTGTTTCTTAGTATCTTATTTAGTGTTTTGGCATCAATATTCATAGCCAGTACTGGTTCGTAACTTTCCCATTTTTTGGACCGCGTTCATCAGGTTTCCGTATCCATGTTGTACGTGTTTCATAAAAGAATCAGGAGGTTCTCCTGCATTGTCAACACACTGGAATAATTTATGGAGCTCGGGAAACATGTGGCTTTGGAAAAGCGGTGGAATCATCCCCCCTCCCCCCAATCCCCACAAAAGCATCTGGTCCTGGTATTTTCTGTTGGGTGGTTTTTATGATAACTTTCTCTTTCTTTTATCCAAATTTGTCTGTTAGAGCTCTCTGTTTTCAGTGGGTAGCTTTTTTTTTTTTTTTTTGGTGAACTTCGTTTTCCTAAGATATTGTCCATCTTGTCCATGTTTTACGATTTATTCGTATAGAGATTTGAAAGTAGAGCCTTAATGATTCCTTAACATTTTTGTTTCAGTGATTTGCCTCCTTTTTCATTTCTTATATTGTGTATTTGTGGCTTCTTCCCTCTTTTCCTAAGTTAGCTATTAGTTGTCTTTTTTGTTAGTACTTTTTAGAAAACAGGATTTTGATTTATAAATTAGGTCTGTTGTTTTTCTGTTTTATACCTCGTTAATATTATTAACTTTTATATATATTGTTATATATATGTTATATATAAATATGTTATATATAAATATATAAACATATATGTATAAATATATATATATATATATTTTTGTTCTTTTCCAACCTTTTGAGCTAAGAATGAAGTCCATTTGTTTCCTTTTTTTTTTTCATGAAATGTTAAGGGTTATGACTTTTCGTCTGATCACTGCTTTAAATGTGTTTTGTTGGTTTTCACATGTAGTGTTTTCACTTTTTTTTTTAAAGAAATTTCTTCATTTTAGTGGGTATTTTTTTCCTTTTTCTCCAAGACTTGTCTAATTATTTTTGAAGTGGGAGGAACTTCTTGGTTTTAGAAGCTATGTCGGACATGTGTGCGAGTTACTGCCAGTGAAGTGTGTTACAGCTGATTCTGTAGCTGTGCAGTCTTGGTGCCCAGCCCACGAACACGGCGTGGCCCCTCGTTTGTTTTATGTTTCCTTTACTTTCTTTTAATAATTTTTTTTATTTTAGTTTTCAGTACACAAATCTTGCATCTTTCTTAAATTTATTAAAAAATACTCTAGTAGAATTTTCATTTTATTTTGAACTTAAAACTCTTGGACATAGTAATTCTAGTTTTAAAGAAAAGTTACCAGATTAACAGAAAGCCTACCTTTCCACCAGATTCCCCATGTGTTACCGTTTCCCCGTATTTGCTTCATCTCCTTCCCGTTTCATGTTCGTGTGAACGTCGTGTGTTCTTCTGAACCGCTCGGCGAGCTGCAGATGTGATGCTCCTCGATCCCCAAATACATGATCTCTTACGTAACTGCAGGGCGGTTATGAAAATCAGGACATTAACCAGCCAGTACTCTAGCCTAAGGGTCTTACTGGTGTTCACGGGACAGACCTTGTGAGGGATCCCAGTAACTCGTCTTAGCAAAATGAAATCCAGGATTGTGTGTTGGTTTTGGGGAGTGACATCCCTTTTAGCCTCCTTGAACCTGGACGGTTAGTTCCTCTGTCTTTGTTTCCCGAAACTGACATTGGTGAAGATTGCAGGTCAGTTGTTTTGCAGGCTTTCGCTCAGCTGGGTGTGTATGATGTCTCCACAATTGTTTGTTCTTGGCAGGCGGACCTGGAAGGCGCTGCCGTGTCCTCCTCAGCGCGTGTCCTCCTCAGCGCGTGTGGCAGCAGGAGGCACATGACATCTGATATGTCCCCGATGGTGTGATGTAGGTCCTTGGGTTAAGGTGACTAGTCTGCCAGGTTTCTCCTGTACGAGGTTATTCTTTTTCCATTTTTAATTAGTAAGTTTCTTGGGGAAGATACTTTGAGACTATGTGAATATCCTGTTACTCATGGGACTTCCACCCACCAGCTCTAAGGTCCACTGGACATTCTTGCCTGAATCAATTATGGTCACAATGTTGCTAATTCCATCATTCCTTCCCCAGTTGTCAGTATATGCTCTCAGAAAGAGCTTTTTCCTTTTTTTCACTTGTTTATTTGTTTATAACCATGTGGACTCATGGATTTCTGTTTTACTTCTTTATTATAAGGCTATAATAAATAAAAGTTATCTTTTATTACCATTGTCTATTTTTAAAAAATTAATTATTTTTTGGCTGCATCAGGTCTTTGTTGCTGCGTGCGGGCTTTTCTCTAGTTGCAGCGAGGAGGGGCTATTCTTTGTTGCAGAGCGTGGGCTTCTCATTGCGGTGGCTTCTCTTGTTGCGGAGCATGGGCTCTAGGCACATGGGCTTCAGAAGCTGTGGCACATGGGCTCAGTAGTTGTGGCTTGCAGGCTCTAGAGCACAGGCTCAGTAGTTGTGGCACACGGGCTTAGTTGCTCCGTGGCATGTGGGATCTTCCCAGACTAGGGCTCGAACCCATATCTGCTGCATTGGCAGGCGGATTCTGTTTTTTTTTTTTAATTTATTTATTTATTGGCTGCATTGGGTTTTCATTGCTGCGTGTGGGCTTTCTTTTAGCTGTGGCGAGCAGGGGCTACTCTTCGTTGCGGTGTGCAGGCTCCTCACTGCGGTGGCTTCTCTTGTTGTGAGCATGGGCTCTAGGCACGCGGGCTTCAGTAGCTGTGGCTCGTGGGCTCTAGAGCGCAGGCTCAGTAATTGTGGCGCACGGGCTTAGTTGCTCCACGGCATGTGAGATCTTCCCGGACCAGGGCTCGAACCCGTGTCCCCTGCATTGGCAGGCGGATTCTTAATGACTGCGCCACCAGGGAAGTTCCGCTATTGTCTATTTTCATGCTCAGGTTGTCCCAGATTTGGCCAGTGGAAGCCTTTCAGGCTGGTTCCTGTGTCCTTTGGGGACAGCCCCACCTTGCTTCGAGCACTTCCGTACTCTTTTGTGTAACAGAATATTCTAGGCTTATCTTTCACTTTCTCTGCCCAGTCCTGGAATCAACCATTTCTCCAAGCAGTCTTAATTCCTTTTTGCGAAGAATGGTACTTTGTAACCAAAATCTGCGTGCTGGGCGTGTCCGTTGCTCTGGGGCGTTACCCCGTCTTAGGGGACAAGGCTGGGAAGAAGATGAACATCACACTCACAGCTGTGTGAACGACTGGTCCTTGTGCGGCTCCGTGTACCCACTCACATCTCTCTCTGCACCGTCTGTGTGCAGTGCAGATTGCATTCACACGCCACCTGCCAGCTCCAGTGGGCAGGGAGGGTGCTGGCGGAGTACCAGGCAGGTGCGGGAGTTGCTCTTTTCTTCCTCCCCAGCTGTGGGACCACAGTGGGACCGCAGTACCCAGGGCAGAGAGTACTGGGGAGGGCGGGTGGGAGGAAGGCAGCCACGGGGAGGGGTGTTGGGAGGCTTGTCCTAGACCCCGTCTGTCTCTGTGACTTGGGTGAGTCGGTTTCCCTCCCTGAGTTCAGTTTCTCTTCTTAAAAATTGGGGTTTGACCCACAGCCAGCATCATTCTCAATGGTGAAAAACTGAAACCATTTCCGCTAAGATCAGGAACAAGACAAGGTTGCCCACTCTCAATGCTATCATTCAGCATAGTTTTGGAAGTTATAGTCACAGCAGTCAGAGAAGAAAAAGAAAGAAAAGGAATCCAAATCAGAAAAGAAGTAAAACTGTCATTGTTTGATGGGCTCTAGGCACGCGGGCTTCAGTAGCTGTGGCTCGTGGGCTCTAGAGCGCAGGCTCAGTAATTGTGGCGCACGGGCTTAGTTGCTCCGGGGCATGTGAGATCTTCCCGGACCAGGGCTCGAACCCGTGTCCCCTGCATTGGCAGGCGGATTCTTAATGACTGCGCCACCAGGGAAGTTCCGCTATTGTCTATTTTCATGCTCAGGTTGTCCCAGATTTGGCCAGTGGAAGCCTTTCAGGCTGGTTCCTGTGTCCTTTGGGGACAGCCCCACCTTGCTTCGAGCACTTCCGTACTCTTTTGTGTAACAGAATATTCTAGGCTTATCTTTCACTTTCTCTGCCCAGTCCTGGAATCAACCATTTCTCCAAGCAGTCTTAATTCCTTTTTGCGAAGAATGGTACTTTGTAACCAAAATCTGCGTGCTGGGCGTGTCCGTTGCTCTGGGGCGTTACCCCGTCTTAGGGGACAAGGCTGGGAAGAAGATGAACATCACACTCACAGCTGTGTGAACGACTGGTCCTTGTGCGGCTCCGTGTACCCACTCACATCTCTCTCTGCACCGTCTGTGTGCAGTGCAGATTGCATTCACACGCCACCTGCCAGCTCCAGTGGGCAGGGAGGGTGCTGGCGGAGTACCAGGCAGGTGCGGGAGTTGCTCTTTTCTTCCTCCCCAGCTGTGGGACCACAGTGGGACCGCAGTACCCAGGGCAGAGAGTACTGGGGAGGGCGGGTGGGAGGAAGGCAGCCACGGGGAGGGGTGTTGGGAGGCTTGTCCTAGACCCCGTCTGTCTCTGTGACTTGGGTGAGTCGGTTTCCCTCCCTGAGTTCAGTTTCTCTTCTTAAAAATTGGGGTTTGACCCACAGCCAGCATCATTCTCAATGGTGAAAAACTGAAACCATTTCCGCTAAGATCAGGAACAAGACAAGGTTGCCCACTCTCAATGCTATCATTCAGCATAGTTTTGGAAGTTATAGTCACAGCAGTCAGAGAAGAAAAAGAAAGAAAAGGAATCCAAATCAGAAAAGAAGTAAAACTGTCATTGTTTGAGATGACACAATACTATACGTAGAGAATCCTAAAGATGCTACCAGAAAACTACTAGAGCTAATCAATGAATTTGGTAAAGTAGCAGGATATGAAATGAATGCACAGAAATCTCTTGCATTCCTATACACTAATGATGAAAAATCTGAAAGAGAAATTAAGGAAACACTCCAATTTACCATTGCAACAAAAAGAATAAAATACCTAGGAATAAACTTTGCTAAGGAGACAAAAGACCTGTATGCAGAAAACTATAAGACACTGATGAAAGAAATAAAAGATGATACAAACAGATGGAGAGATATACCATGTTCTTAGATTGGAAGAATCAACATTGTGACAATGACTATACCACTCAAAGCAATCTACAGATTCAGTGCAATCCCTATGAAACTACCAGTGGCATTTTCCAAAGAACTAGAACAAAAAAGTTCACAATTTGTATGGAAACACAAAAGACCCCGAATAGCC
>NW_020172779.1:21977376-21979699 GCF_003031525.2 Neophocaena asiaeorientalis asiaeorientalis | reverse complement strand
CTGTCATACAGAGTGAAGTAAGTCAGAAAGAGAAAAACAAATACCATATGCTAACACATATATATGGAATCTAAAGAAAAAAATGGTTCTGAAGAACCTAGAGGCAGGACAGGAATAAAGACGGAGACGTAGAGAATGGACTTGAGGACACGGGGAGGTGGAAGGGTAAGCCGGGACGAAGTGAGAGAGTGGCATGGACATATACACACTACCAAACGTAAGGTAGATAGCTAGTGGGAAGCAGCCGCATAGCACAGGGAGATCACCTCGGTGCTTTGTGAACGCCTAGAGGGGTGGGATAGGGAGGGTGGGGGGGAAATGCAAGAGGGAGGAGATATGGGGATGCATGTATACGTGTAGCTGATTCCCTTTGTTATACAGCAGAAACTAACACACCATTGTAAAGCAATTATACTCCAATAAAGATGTTAAAAAAAAATATTGGGGGTTTGAGGTAGATCAGGGGATGCCTGGCACAGGGACCTCCACCCCCTCCCCTGGGCCCACGGTAGACGCCTGTCATCCTCCAAGGCCCCCATGACCCCAGACAGGTCCCAGATGTCTTCTCTGCAGGACACTCCAGATGCGGGGCCTGGTGCCGGGCAGCCTGGTCTTGGGTGATATCCTTGCCTTCCTCCCGGGGTCTCCGAGCTGCTTTGGCTTCCCCAATGCCCCCCATCGGAAGCCCCTTCGGTGGGCCCATGGGGTGTGGTCAGTGGGGGGAAGTGTGGGTCTAGCTTGAGGGCTGCCGTGTGCGGGCCGACTCACCGTGTCCTCCTGGCCCTCAGTGGGCAGCAGCCTGGGCTGCTCCACCTCCGCCTGGAGCGGCGTGGGCGGGACTGGGCATCAGTGTTGCCTCCTGCCTCGCCCTCGCCCTTGCCGGGGCAGCTCTGCGGTCTCTAAGCAGTGCAGGTCAGGACCCGGAGCCATGCTGCTGGGCCCAGGGTGGAGCAGAGCGCAGAGCAGAATCGGGGCAGGTCTGCCCCAGCAGCTCCCCTGCAGGTGGGTGTGGGGCGGGCCCGGGAGTGGACCCTCCAGCGAGGAGGACGACTGCTGCTGCTGTCAGGCCCATCACCAGGGCCGGGAGGGCCTCACAGAGGCTCCAGCAGGAGCGAGGTGCAGGGCGAGGCGCAGCCGTTGGGCAGAGGTCAGCGCGTACCTCCAGGGGGGCTGCGGGGTCCCCGTGCCCTCCTCCTGCTCTGGGTTTTGGGCGCATCTTGCGGTTCCTGGCGGGCTCAGGCCTTCGGGAGGCTGAGGGCAGGAGGAAGGAGGGACAGCCGTGCTGCTGTCGCTTCTCCGGCCCCCAGGCCTAGCCCTCACACAGCGCCGCTGCTGTCCAGTGCCGCATGTGGCCCCATGTCAGCACGGGGCACAGGCTCACAGGTGAGCTCCTGAAGGTCACTGATTGACGCCTCACCCTGATCTGCTGAGGGCGGGCGTGCTGCCCCCTATTACAGATGAGAAAGCAGGACCAGGGGGGGTGAAGTGACTTGTGCAGGCCCCAGCTTGGGAGGACCGGCTCTCCATCCTTGGGGGGGGGGTCTCTTCAGCTTAGTGAGGGGGGCAGGGCCCATTCTGTGGCACCCCCGTCTAGACAGTACCGTTCCTTGTCTGCTGCTGGGAAGGTCGACCCTGGTCTTGGGGGACCCTGGCCTCTGAGAGACCCAGGCCAGCAGGAGAGAGCTGCAGGCAGAGGTCACGCCCTGCGTGGGAGCCCATCCGGGGCAGAGACGGCCCTACCACAGCCTCAGCTCTGGCCCTGGAGCTCGGCTTGTTGGCCCCCAGCCTGAGCCGTGTCCGGGTTCCCGCTCTAGCCCCGTGTCCCCTGGCATCCTGCTGGTGGGCCGCTCCTCCCCCGGGCCTGGGGGCTTTGTCCTGCAGGCAGGGCTGCATTGCTGGGGGCGTCCCCTGGCACCCGCACTTCCTCTGGTGCCTGGGGGACAGGATCTGGGCAGTCTGAGGACAGACGGCTCCCTTCAGGCTGCTGGGGTCAGGGGGCTGACGTCCAGGGCACAGCCTGGCGCCAACATGAGCCAGGGGCACGAGGCTGGAGGAGGCTGGCAGCCCTGGTGGGCGGTCATGGAAGCCGCTTGGTAGGAGGCCTCCCGGGGAACGGGCATTGCTCCCTTGGCCTCTGCCAGCAGTTTGGAGGCAGCCTGGGGCTGCCCTGGGACACCACAGCCCAGCAGCATCCGCCTGGCCCTCTGGCCTGGCCCTGCTGCAGCTTCCGCCCGCCCTCTGGGTTGCCAGCGGCTCCCTCCCTCTTCTTTGTTTGGGTCATTGCTGCCTGCCGCCTGCCCTTGCTGGGGGACACCTTGGTGCT
>NW_020172779.1:21961411-21977335 GCF_003031525.2 Neophocaena asiaeorientalis asiaeorientalis | reverse complement strand
AAGCTGAGGGTGCAGCCTGGCACGTGGGGAGCCTGGGGGTGGGGGTGGGTGGCTGCGAGCCACCGGGGACGGACCCCCTGGGCTCTGGGTCCCCAGGGCCTTGAGGCCCAGAGTCCTGCCCGGTGGCGTTTCGTGTTCCCAGACCAAGGTCCTCGGGCTGGGCTGAGTCTTTGTGGCCCAGCGGTGGGATGGCCTCCATCTCCCAGTTGCTGAGCAAAGGCAGAGGCCGTGTGAGACTGCAGGTTAGATGAGATGGCAGGCTGGGGACTTGCCCTTCTCAGACCAGGACTGCCACGACCCCTCACGTGCCTGGACATCGGTGGCAGTCCCTTGGATTGTTTTTGCCTCTCAAGCAACAGGTGCTGTTGGCTGGGCCCCGCAGTCCCTTCCAGTTGCCCGTCTGTGGCTGGGTGCACGGTGGGCCTTTGGGTTGGAGGGTCCCTAGTGCCGCCCCGCAGCCTCCGCCAGTCCCCCAGGTGGCCGTGGGACCGCCTTACACTTGCTGTCCCTCCCGTCTTCCCGGGGCTGCCCTGCCCCTCCCTTCAAACCGTGGCTCTGCGGCTTGGCCACCTGCTCTGTGCTCCCGGCTCAGATCCCGCTTGAGCTGCTGCTCTGGGGACCCGCCGGTCTGTGGCTCTGCTGTGCCCCCAGGGTCTCTGAAAGCTGCTGTTGGATCCCTTGTCGCCCACTCGACGCTCCGGTCCCCAGGGCCAGGCCCCCTTGACCACGTTGGACACATTGCCTGGTGCACAGCAGGTGCACGGGTGCACCTGTGGAACTGGGCCGAGTCCTCTTGGGTCCCTGTGCCTGCCTGGGGTCTGCATGGCCGCACAGGACAATGATGGGGTGGCCTTCCAGAGATCTGAGGAGATGCTGGGCCCCCACCTGGATCTTGTCTGCTCAAGGCAGACACCCCTGCAGCCGCAGCTCTTGTTTCCACACTGATCTTTCTGGAGGATGATCTTACTGGAATTTTGCAAATTAAGCTTTAATATTTTTATGTTATCCATCCATGAAGTTTATGGAGTAAAGGAGCGCTACATGGTTAATTCAGAGAAAAGTCACCCCTAGCCGCCCTCCTTCCTGTCCCGAGTCAGCTGCTTTGGATTCTTCTAGTAGATCTTTGATGCTTTCCTCTGAATAACACACTCGTGTCGCCACTGCTTGATTTTGTTTTCAACATTTACACATTATTTGTTGACTTGCAAGGTGAGGGTGCAGCAGTCAGACTCCTAGGCAGGGTGGGCGGGGCCAGAGTGCATCCTGAATCCCAGCGCTAAACCCTCTTTCCTCCCTCCCTGCCTGGGTTTGGTTTCTTCCAGCTCTGCAGGAAGGCGGCGGCCCTGCCTTCTGTGAGAAGATGTCCTACGGATCCATCACTGGCAGCGGCGGCCTGGGGAGCCACGGCCCTTTTGGGGGGCCCTCCGCACAAGGCTATCAGCCCCTAGGTAAGGACAGCAGTGGGCAGCGTGGGCGGGTCTCCACTGTGCTGTGTTGGTGGCTGTAGATGGGTTCTGTCCTGGCCGGCGCTGCCTGTGACCCGGGACCAGGGGTGACCCTGGCCCTGGGCTGGGATGGCGCCGTTGGTGTTGGGCTGAGTCGGCACCAGGAGAGAGCAGAGTAGGAGAGGCTGCTCTGCTGTGGGGTGGACGTGGGTGTCTGCGGTCATTCTGCGGTGGCCCGCGGGTGCTTGGCAGATGGCTGAGTGGGTGACCGTGGAGCAGGTGTGAGCGCGCAGTGCACAGTGCGGGGAGCGAGGCCCGCGGGGTGATGGACACTGTCCTGAGCTACACCGGGCGGGATCCGCTTCCAGGTTTCCGGGTGCCGAGCCCTCACCCCGCAGGCTGACCGCACAGTCTGCTCACTCGCTGGCTCCCTTCCCTGGGCCAAGGGGGTTTTCGGCAGGACGTGCGGCTTACGTAACTGATTTCGTGTCCTTGGGGGTGCCAGGCAGGTGCGACTCAGTGTGAGTGTGAGTGTGTGTGGGGGCTTTAACTGTGACGGTTTAAGGCTTGGCGACGTGGACTCCCAGGTGCCTCCCCTGGAACCCGGTTCCTTCCCGTCACCCCTGGGCTGTGGGTTGCGGCTTCCTGGCTCTTGCTTGCTACATGTCATGGTCTCACACAGACCTTGCGAGTCTGCGTGTTTTGGGACTCTGTACGGTTGAATTATTCTGCAGTTTGCTGGTTTTGCTGTTTTGCCCCTGAGCCACTGCCGTTCACGTGGCTGCCCTTCCATCTCCCTTCTCTGTGGCGCTGGGTCATGTGCGTGGCCATGGCAGGCGTTCCTGGTCCATGGGCGAGGGGCTGTTAGGGCACTTGTTCTGGGCCCTGTTGCGTGGTGGTGCTGAGGACCCTTGGACGCTGGCGCGGTCGGGACGGCCCAAGCGAGGGGGTGGCCAGGGGTGGCCAGCTCGGTGGCTGGTGGTTGTGCTGACCTGCCCCTGCTTCCCATCCCTTCAGCACCAGGCGGTGGCGGCCTTAACTGTTTGCCCGTCTGTGGGCATGGAATGGTGTTTTCTGGTTGTAACTCACATTTCTCTGGTAACTCATGGGATTGATCAGGTTTTCGTGTGATCACTGGGCATTTGGGGCTCTCTGGGTAACTCTTTCGTGTATCTTTCCTTTGAGTTTGTCTTGTTCTTGTCGATGTACAAGGTTTCTGGAGGTGAAACCTTTGTCCACTGGGCTGGCTTTTCACTATGGTGCTGCTGAGGAAAGCAGGTTCTTAATCACGACGTAGCTGGGTTTATCAGTCATCCCTGTCATGGTGTGCGTTTTCTGTTTAATAAATTCTATGACACGGTGATAATGATGTTGCCTTTACTTCCTCTAAAGCTTATATAATTTGTTTTTCATATTTAAGTCTTGCAATCACCTGGAATTGAGTTTTGTTTATGGTGAGAGGTGGGGCGGGGAGGGTGGAGTGCAGTGCCACTTTTCTCCGTGTAGCAGATGGCCCCCGGGCCCTTGACTGAGAACTCCATCCCTTTCTGCAGGCCTGCAGTGTCCGCTCTGTGATGGGCACAGTTTCCCTTGCAGGTTCTCCTGGTCAAGTTTTCTATTCCTGTGCAAAGTTCTACCCTAATTTTCATACATTGTTGTAACTTTGATATTTTTTAGGGCAAGTTGCTCTACTTGTTTTTCCTTAGAAATGTCTTGGGCATTTTGGCCTTTTGTTGCTGAATAGATTATAGAATCCCTGTGTCAAACTTGGACTGGGATTGCTTTGCATCCGCTGTGTTAACGTGTGAGAATCGGAATCTCTGTCATCACCAGTCTTCCAACCCATGAACGTGTAGGTCTTTCTGTTTATTGGGTCTTTAACGTCTTTCAATAAAGGTTTATAATTTTCTCCATAAAGATCTTACATATCTTCCATTAAACTTAACAAAATGACAACATGTTTTTTGCTGCTTTTATAATTGGTACCATTATAAATGGTATAAATTACACGTTCCAAGTCATGGTTGCTGGTGCACGCACACACGACTGGTTGTTTTAAGAAAGAAAGTCCAGAGGTTTTATTTAATTTTTACATCCTATTTTTTAACTTTCTGAATGTGAGATACTTCAAACAGAACAGTAGACGCAGTGGTACCATGAACCCAGCACCCGTCCACTGGGTTTCGGGGTGAGGGGCATCCCCCGTGGCTGGTGCAGCCTTAGCTCTGCCCTCATGACCCCTCTGCCCAGGGCATTGAGAAGGAAGCCCCAGACGTCAGCACATCTCCTGTGTGAGTATTTCAGGGTGTGTCTCTTTTCCGTGACCAAGTGTCGTACAGTTGCAGCCGTGGCTTCCTGCCCACTGGTGGGTTCCGGAGCACCACATTCTGTTTATTGGGTCTTTAACGTCTTTCAATAAAGGTTTATAATTTTCTCCATAAAGATCTTACATATCTTCCATTAAACTTAACAAAATGACAACATGTTTTTTGCTGCTTTTATAATTGGTACCATTATAAATGGTATAAATTACACGTTCCAAGTCATGGTTGCTGGTGCACGCACACACGACTGGTTGTTTTAAGAAAGAAAGTCCAGAGGTTTTATTTAATTTTTACATCCTATTTTTTAACTTTCTGAATGTGAGATACTTCAAACAGAACAGTAGACGCAGTGGTACCATGAACCCAGCACCCGTCCACTGGGTTTCGGGGTGAGGGGCATCCCCCGTGGCTGGTGCAGCCTCAGCTCTGCCCTCATGACCCCTCTGCCCAGGGCATTGAGAAGGAAGCCCCAGACGTCAGCACATCTCCTGTGTGAGTATTTCAGGGTGTGTCTCTTTTCCGTGACCAAGTGTCGTACAGTTGCAGCCGTGGCTTCCTGCCCACCGGTGGGTTCCAGAGCACCACGAGACATGCGTTTCCACAGGGTCCTTACGAGATCCACGCATTGTAGTCGATGATACGCCTTTTAAGTCTTTCCAAATCTCTAGATTCTCCTCTATCTTAGTTTTTCTTTTTTTCCTCCTGAACTTTATTTCTTGAGGAAGCCAGGTTCTCCCTGTGGAGTGTAATTGACTTTTGCCCACTGACTTTGTCCTGCCATTTTGCTAAAGTCTTTTTATTAATTGTAATAATTTGTAGAATCTTGGGTTTTCTGTATAAACCGTGTCATTTATGAATAACAACAGTATTTTCCTCTTCTATTTCAATGCTTTTATCTTTTACTTATTTTTCCTGCCGTCTGGAGCCGGCCCGATGCTCTAGTTCAGGGTTGAGTAGAAATGGTGCTTATGTTCTGTGTGAGTTTTGGGACAAAGAGGACTCTGTGTTCCTCACAGGCATCTGGGATTTTGCTGTAAAACTGCCACGCGGGCCTGGAGTTTTCTTTGTGGACTGCTTTGGACTGCCCATTACTCTCTCCATCTGTGAAGGCTGTCCAGGCTCTCTGTTTCTTCTTGGGTCAGTTTGTTGTGTTTTTCTGGACATGTGTCTGCTTCGTCTAAATGTTCAAATTGATTGAAATGACATCGTGCGTGGTAGCGTGTCAGTGTCCAGTGGGACCCGGGCAGCATTATTGTTTGGTCAAGGGCATGGCTCTGAGGGTAGCTGCTCTGGTTCCGACCCCCTGCTCTGCTGTGTTCCAGCTGTGCCCCGATCACCTGAAAATGGACCAGGTTAGGCTTCCCTCCTGTCGTGGTGGAGATTGAGCAAGTTAACCCGGTGAAGCCCTGTTCCTGTTGTTTTGGTAACGTCTGTGGTACCTGGATCACATTCTCTTTTTTATTCCTAATGTTGTTTATTTGTACCTTCCCGTTTTCTTCTTTCGTAAACAATATTGCCAGACCCTTGGCAGTGTTATGAGCCTCTCCAAAGAGCTGACTTGACTTTCTTGATCTCTATCATATGCTAGTTTTAAAATTTGATGGATTTCTGCCCATGTTTTTACTATTTTCCTCCTCCTTTCTTTGAGTTGACGCTGTTTTATTTTGCTGACTCCTAAGCTGGATGTTTACCTCATTCAAATTTAGTTTTTATTCTTTTCTAATAAAAGTATTTAAGATTATAAATGTCCAAATAATCACTGTTTTAGTCGAATCTCACACATTTAAAAATATATAGTATTTTTTTTGTTAGTGTTTAGTTGTAAATATTTTGTGTCCATTATGATTTCTTCTTTGACCCAGGATTTATTTAGAATTATAGTTCGTCATTTCCAAACACATGTATTTCTTTCTAATTGTCTTTTAAAAATGATTTCTTAAGTTAATTGCATTTCTGTCAGAGAAGGGTCTGCATCTTCCTGATTCGTTGACAGCTGTTGAGACCAGGGCTGCTTCTGGGATGCTGGTGTGATTCTGGGGGTGGCCAGGAGGGCTCCCAGGGAGGCAGGGCTGGGCCTCCCAGCCAGAATGGTGGGGCCCTGCGGAGACCCCAGGTGTGGGAGCAGCTGCCGTCACCAGTACCTGCTGTGTGCCAAGCACCGTGTGTTACGGCTTACTCGGGGGCCCTAAAGTTAACTATGAAGAGCTCAGAGTGGGCTCTTATCGTAAAATCCCATCGCAAATGCAGCAAAAAGCCAAGCGGGACATGACTAACACATAAAGAATTCACATAAATAGAAGGAACTCCCCCCGCCGCCAAATCTTCATGCGGATGGGCCAGATCTGTGACGAGATCGGGATGGCCCGCAGCATGGGAGAAGGCATTCAGCCTCACTGGTACCTGGAGAGGTGGAAGTGAACTTGGCCATTCTCCCGTGGCCAGGCTGCGGGGGGGGGAGGGGGGGAGGGCACACGGCTCCCTGCCTCCAGACCCCGCTGCCTTCCCTGTCGGCCCAGCCACGCCTCTTCTCTGTTAGGGAATAATCAGAGATACAGGCAGAGGTGTTTGCCACGTGGGGGTAGGAGACAGAGTTCAGAAACGCCATCACCCCTCAGCCTGGGGAGACTGTGAAGAGAGCCGCGGCCCGGGGCGGGATGTGAGGCCGCCGTGTGGATCAGTCGTTGGCGAGTGCCGACGACCCATCCACGGCCCGGTGGGATGACTGACGGACATGGGGAATGAAGCAGGCAAAGCCCCGTCCACGGTCTTCTAGTTGCGTGAGACCTCAGCCCCGAGTGTGGACTGTGTTTACCTAGGGATGTGCGGTTGCAAATGATCTTTATTGTTTTCTTTTTAATTGTCTGCATTTACATGTAAATTGTCCCAGTTCCCCCCCCACCACCCCCCAAAGTTCAAAGTACACGTGATTCCGGAGGGCAGATCAGACTGGCCCCTCCATGGGTGTCTGGGAACCTTGTGGAGCAACCAGGGGGAGGTGGGCAGGGTCTGGACTCCTGGTGACCGGATGCCAGCGAGGCTTGGGCATCGAGTGGCACCTGGCCTGCAAGCCGGGCCTGCGGTCTCCCTGCTCCCCACGAAGCAGAAGGGTGACCCCATCGCCCGGGACCTGGGCGGCTGCATCTCCACCCTACACAGTGCTGTCTGGGCAGCCATCACTGGGGCCCGGGTTCCCGGGCCTGGGGAGCGTCTGCCTGCAGGGGAGGCTGCCTGAGGAGGAGGCCCTGCCTGGAGGCTCCCCGGGAAGCCCCTGGGGAAGAGGGGAGGTTAGGCCCTGACCTTGTGCGCGATGAGATGGGCCCTGTCCTGGACCCTCAGACCCGCAGATACACCCAACGTGGAGGCCTTTTCTGCGAAGGAGCTGCCGCTGTAGGAGGTCAGCGCTGAGACGGGCCGGCACTGCCAGTCCCCAGGACTTTGCCAGACTGTCGACGTGCTCAGATGTCTCCCCTGGAGCAGGCTTCTGGAAAGTGCCCTCCTCGTAGAGCCAGGCGGAGCAGGGCCCACGCAGCCTCATGGGCTCTGGTGTGTCGTCTCCGCCCGGCACCACCGCCTCCGTGGGCCCCAAGGTGCCGCGGACAGGAGGCAGCTTGCTCAGAGAGGTGTCCGAGTGTCTTCACAGCGTGCATCTTAGGGCTCAGGAATTTTGGCAGACCTGTCCAGGAAGTGTTTCTGAATGAATGAAACTTATCGAAGAGGAAACGCCACAGTCGCTCCTCAGCTCGGCAGCCGAGCGTCAGGGGAACTTGTTTTTCTTTTCACTTCCAGTACACCAGGAACAGTGTTTTCATGAAATACAGCAGTATGGTCCTGTGCTGGTGTTGCGGCAATTTCAGATTGCCACAGACGTTCCCAAGGCCTCATTCTCCGTTTTTGCCGCGTTGTTTGTTGCACACAGATAACACCTGTCAAAGGCCTGGCCTGGTCTGTGGGCCACATCTGAGGCTCTGCTCTAAGGAGTTTCGTACTGGTTTGGAATTACCTTTCAGAAGAACCTGGGTGTGGAGAAAGATTTGGAAAATTTAAAGTTCTGAACTGATTGCTCTCTTTCAGCAAACGGGGCGTTCTGGAGGGTGTGGCAGTCAGGGAGGGCTTCCTGGAGGAGGTGGGTCTGAGTGAGTGGAGCTGTCAACATGGATGCTTGGAGGGCCTGGCACACCTGCTGTGCTGCGTGAGAGCCTTGTTCTACCAGCGGCACCCTGAGCCACTCTGCAGGCAGGCGGGGCATAACCGAGACTGTCCCTTGCTGTCTGTAGAGTGTGCTAAATGTTGGACTGAGTACGGAATCCGTCATTTCCCCTGCCCGTCGCCAGAGAGCAGCCTGCAGGACCCCTGTGTGGGCAAGGACGGGGAAGGTGATCTGGGGCCGGCCGGTACACCCAGAGGCCCAAGGGCCAGGAAGCGAGGTACTTCCGCTGGGATGCTGGGTCTGGGGGTCCCAGGGAAGGCCACCCAGAGATGATGAGCACTGAGGAGGCAGGGTCAGTGGGCGGGGCATGGACTTCCAGGGGCTCGGGCTGTGGGTGCTTCCCTGGTGGCACAGTGGATAAGACTCCTTGCTCACAATGCAGGGGACCTGGGTTCGATCCCTGGTCAGGGAACTAGATCCCGCATACATGCGGCAACTAAGGGTTTGCATGCTGCAACTAAGGAGCTGGCAAGCTGCAACTAAGGAGCCCACGTGCTGCAACTAGAACCTGGTGCAACCAAATAGATAAATAAATATTAAAAACAGACAGACACTAAAAGCGGGGGCCTGGCCCGTCTCCACCCTCACCCCCACCAGCACGTCCCTTCCCAGGGCCAGCTGATGGCGTGGTGGAGCTGGACCAGTGGCAGGAGGGGTGTTGCCAGGCTGTCAGGGCCCTGTGGGCTTCAGGGATGAGGCTGACCCTACAGGACAGGGTGAGGGGCTGGACCGGCTCCCGTGACCCCTTGGTCTCTTGGCCCCAGAGCCTGCATCCTCCTTGCAGAGGGGGCTGGCAGGCGAGTGTCGGGTCCTCGGTGTGTGCTTTAGGAGGACGCTGCGTGGGAGGGGAAGCCGAGGGCAGGACTCATGCAGCTGGGCAGGAAGGCAGGGGTCAGTGGCGCCCCAAGGGGTGGGTTCTTGGCCAGCGTGTCTGGCGTGTCAGGGGTGAGTGCTGTCCCCGGGCTGGCCCTGGCCCCAGAGGGCCTTCTCCCTGCGGACAGGAGACAGCTGTCCCAACCTTCTCACTCCTTTGCCCCTGACATCAGCTTCTGGAGGCAGGTAGGGCCGGGTGGCCCTTTTTGGAGGTAGATGGGCACCATGGCCCGGAAGTGAGGTCCATTGTCGCATGGCGCCCAGCCAGGCAGCTGCAGGGCCAGGACTTGGACCCAGGCCTCTGGACGACCCAGCAGGGAGGGGGCCGGTGGGTGGGAGCTGGCAGCAATGTTATGGATCTGAAGAGGCTCCCCGCGAGCCTCCACCGTATCTGCCACTCCACTGGCCGGGGCCTTAAACACCCGCCTTTTGGTGCCTTTCCAGGGCCAGGGGTCGCCACGGACGGCAGCAGGACACCGGAGCGCACCTCGCCGCCTGCTGGCCCGAGGAAGGACTTAGCTGCAAGGGCCCATGGCCGGGTGGCGGGGCCCAGGGCCTCCCGGGCCAAGAAGAGGAAGCCCAACTTCTGTCCGCAGGAGACGGAGGTGCTGGTGGCCAAGGTCAGCAAGCACCACCAGCTGCTGTTTGGCACCGGGCTGCTGAGGGCCGAGCCCACCCGGAGGTACCGCGTGTGGAGCCGCATCCTGCAGGCCGTGAATGCACTGGGCTACTGCCGCCGCGACATCGTGGACCTCAAGCACAAGTGGCGGGACCTGCGTGCCGTCGTGCGGCGCAAGCTGGGCGACCTGCGTGGTGTGGCCCCTGGCCCCAGCCCTGCCAAGCCCCAGGCCCTGGCCCTCACGCCTGTGGAGCAGGTCGTGGCCAAGACCTTCTCCTGCCAGGCTCTGCCCTCTGAGGGCCTCAGCCCCGAGCTGCCCAGAGGTGAGTTCATCGCCCAGCTCAGCCAGCAGGAAGCTCGTGGCCCCTGAAGGCCGCTGTCCCTCCCCTCAGTCCTCCCTCCACGATCTCTGGATCCTTCCTGTCCTTCATCCTCTGCTCCTTCACTCGCGTGCTCGCCCAGCCGGCCGTCGTGCACGTGACAGCGTCTAAACCCCAGGCATTTCGGGGGCTTGGCTTCCTCCTCGGTGGTGCTCGTCCCGTGCCTCACCCGTCGCAGAGCAGAGCCAGGCACAGACAAGATGCAGCTCTCTTCTCAAGGGCACCTAGTTCCAGCCTTTGGGCTGTGACCTACAATGAGAAAGGCCTCTTCTCCCGGCAGTGTCACACGTGAAGCTGAAGCACAGGGTCTCCGGGGCAGCGCTTAACCTGCTCCGTCCCACACGCGCTTGCTTTTCTCTCTCTGTTTCTGGTTCAGCGTCCAGACGAGGCCTTGGCTCGGGCTGGGCTGGCCCTGCAGCTTCAGGATGGGCAGGTGGGGACCTCGGGCCTCGCAGGCAGAGCCCTTCCCGGGCTTTCCAGGGGAGCATCGCTCTGCGGGGCCTGACTTCTCCACAAAGGCTGCAGTCGGGCCCAGCGGGTCAGGGGGGGCGGGGTCAGTGCAGGCCTGCTGTCCGGCAGCCCAGAGAGTGCTGGGCCGGTAATAATAGGCGCTGTCTGGGCGGCACGCGGGCCGCAGAACTGCTGTGTGAGGCCATCGTGGCGGCAGCTGTGGAGCCGGGGGAGGGTGTGCCTGCGCTGGGTCCCCGCTGCACGAGTGTCACATCTCCGTGCTGCCCTGGGGCTGGGCTGGCCTAGAGCCGGGGCTGCAGTGGGTGGCCCCTGCTCCCCTCCAGATGCCGGCCCGGCTCTGCTCTCCCTCCCAGCCTGGGTGAGGTCTGCGGGCTGCTCTCCTTCGGCTCCGGCTTCCTCCCCTGTCCTGATATGTTCGAGGACTGGCCGTGGGTGTTGGGTGTGTCATAGCTTGTCCTTCTGTTGCTCGGGAGGGGCCGCTGTACGGTTTGTGTCCTGTCCACGTGGTGGGCGGGCTCCTCGTTGCCGGCTTTTGGCACAGTAAAAGGGCGTGCGAACATCTGTGTGGAAACACGTCCTCGCTTTCTTGGCGGGTTTGGATAAATACCTGAGAGTCGAATTGCTAGTCCAGCGTGAGTGTAAGTTTAACTTTGTAAGAAACTGCCGAGCCACCGTCCACAGCGGTTGTACGTTTTCAGGCCCCAGGGCAGCTGTGAGAAGCCCTCTGCTTGGCGTCCCTGCTGGCAGTCGTGCTGGCTTCAGCCACACAGAGCTGGCGGGAGAGGGGCCTCGCTGCGGTTCAGCCCGGTCTCCGCACCAGGGGCTTGTGCTGCGCTGTCTGTCCGTTCATCCTTCTTCTTTGGTGCAGTGTCTGCTCACACCCACGTCCATCTCTTCCTGGGCTGCTGGCCTGTCGCATGCATCTGCTCAATCTTGATTCTGGAGACAAGGCAGTGGACCTGCCGGACACCTGTGTTGAACCTGTGGTCCACGTTGAGTTCATTTTTGAGTGTGGTGGATTTGGGGTCGAGGTTCTGTAGATATCCAGTTACCGCACTGTTGCTTGAACATGGAATGACCTGGGCACCTCTGTTTTCATGTTTCTTTCAATCTGTGTCTCTGCTTCTCCAGCCCACACTGTCTGACTACGGAAACTACGAGGCCAGTGTTGAAGTGAGCGGGGAATCATTTCTTCCTGTTTTCCCAAAGGCTTTCGGTAGAATTGGTCTTGTTCTTCCCTTAAACACGTGGCCACCATCTGAGACGGCGTTTCTTTCTCTGTGGGAGGATCGTCACCCGCAGTCTCTCTAACAGTCTGTGCCACCCTCGCTGCGGTCCTTCTTGAGTGAGCTTCATGGTTTTGTGTCTTTCAAGGGACTTGCCTGTTTTGTCCAAGTTGTCAGAGTTGCCGGCGCGAGTTGTTCCTAGAGTTCCCCTCGCGTCATCTGAATGCCTGTAGGACCTGTAGTGAGAGCTCCTCCTTCCTGACGTTGCTACATTGTTTCTTTTCTGTTTTGTTCTCAACTAGTCTGGCTGCAAGTCTATCCATCTTGTTGATAGTTTCAAAGAGCCGGATTTTTACTTCATCAGTGTTCTCTATTCACCCATTTCCATTTAACTGATTTCTGCTGACCTTTATTATTTCCTTTCTACTTTGGGGTTGATTTGTTTCTGTTAGATCATTGACTTGGGACTTCTGTCCTTTCCTAATGTAAGTATTTATTGCTGTAAATTATCCTCGGCACACTGCTTTACTTACACACATTTGTATTATGTTTTCATTCAGTTTAAAATATTTTCTAATTTCCTTTGTGATTTGTTTTCTTTACTAATGGTTATTTGGAAATGCGTTGTTTTTTAAATAAGTGTCTATTTCCAGATCTCTTCCTGTTATTGGTTCCTAGTTCTGTTGTGGTCAGAGAATATACTGTGCGTAATTTCAACTATTATCAACAATCGAGACTTGCTTTATGGCCTGAGGTATCGGCACCCTCCGCGAGTTCCTTGTGTGTCTGACAAGGATGTGCGTTCCGCTGCTGCTGGGTGGCGCGTCCTGCGATGTTCATTCCGGTCAAGTTGCTGGAGAGCGCTGACAGACAGCTGATCTTCTGTCTGCTCGTACTGGGAACTCCTGAGAGCGAGGTGTTGGCGAGTCTCAGTTTTGCCAGTTTCTACTTCGTGTATTTTCACACAGTGACACGAGGTGCATATTTAGGGTCGTTTGTCTTTATCGCTCGTCCCCGATACCACTGTAACCACGTCCTTTTGGTCTCCGGCTGGACCCATCGTCCCGAATGCTACTCTGTCTGACGTCAGTTGTGGCCACTCCAGCTGTCTCATGACTACTGTCACATTGATGCATTTTCCAATCCTTTACTTTATAAGCTGTATCTGATTTTACACGTGAGCTGGGTTTCTCGTGTTCGGCGTGCCGTCGAGTTTGCTTTTGTCCCATCTGACATCTCTGCTGTGGATTGAGTGGTGGCAGCAGTTCACCCTGAGCTTCTGGTGACGACAGAGATGTTCTGAATCCACGCTCCAGCGTGGTCTTTACTGGTCATGCGTGGGCTGTGATGCATGACCCTGCTTTAGATGGGTTCTCTCTCGTGTCAAAACGTGTGTGTTTGGGGTAAATCTGCCACGTCGATAGTTGCTTCCTTTGTTTCCCTGTGATCCCTCGTCATTCTTCTCTCTGCCTTCTTTCTTTGGAGTGACCGAGTGTAGTGTAGTGTCCTGTGTTAGCTCCGCTGTTGGCTTATGGGTGTTCCTGGTTTTGAGCGGTTTCGCTTGGAGTGTGTAACCAGCGTCTTCAGCGTCCGTGGCCTTCCCTCAAGGAACAGCCTCGCCTCCTTCTGGTGTGTGAGCTCCTTATAGGACTCCCGTCTGCGCCCCTGCACCCCGCACATACGTCATGTCTAACGCCGTTGGTACTCGTTTGGCTCCGATGATCTGACTCTGAACTAGATCAAGAGCGAGACAGGACGTCTTCGTTTGCCCGCACGCTCGCCCACTGCGGTCTTCAGCTCCTCCGGCCGATCCAAGCGTCCTTTGCCCTCCTGAGCTGCTTTTAACATTTCCTGTCCTGCATCTCTGGCTGAAAGAGCTTCTCTCAGCTTTTTTCTGTCTGAGAATCAGTCTTTATTTTGCCTCTAGTTTTGAAATATATCTCCACTGGGTACAGAGTTCTGGTTGACTGATTTTTTTTCCCTTTCTTTTCAGTGCTTAAAGATGTCATTGCGGGGTTTTCTGGCTTCCGCAGTTTCTGAGGCTGCCGTTGCCCTGGGGCGTGCCCAGCAGTGGGGGCTTGGCCCGAGGAGCTGCCCCCTTTGCCCTTCTCTTCGCCCCCCACTGAGCATTGTGGCTCCTGTTCTGTCTCTGAGGCTCTGCTGGACCCCGAGGGGACACAGCTGGGAGGGGGTGGCTCTGCCCAAGCATGGTGGCCCTGGGATCCACCCAGGGATCCACCTTCAGGCTGCACAGTGAAGATGTGACCTCCCCTTCCTGTCTCCTCGCAGCCACCGAGATGGACCTGAGTGACCTCCAGGAACTGTTCCAGGAGACGTCGGCCAGCGTCTTCCGAATCAACTCCAATGGTGAGTTAGTGCCCTGGCCTCACCCTGCCCTGATCCGGGCCGCGGAGTGCACTGCGGGAGGTTCGGGGTGGTGGCCTCCCGCACTAGGTTGCCCTGTGGCGCAGGCCCTGCCGACGCAGGACAGTGGGGTGGGGGCAGGGCATGAGCCCAGTGCTTTGGGCTCAGGCTGGGCTGTGTCCTCGGCAGGTGCCCTCTTGGGCCCGTTCCTCCCTCCCCCGTCGCACACCTGGGACCTGGATGGGCCCCCTGGGGAGGAGCGTGTCAGAGCCTCCCTCAGACTGGCAGGGCCGCCCCCTCACAGGTCACCGAGGCTAGGGGTCAGGGCGAGAGCCACAGCCCACGAGGACAGGGCTTGTCCTCCACTCTCTCAGGACACAGGGGCATGGACACAGGGTGGCCTGGGCCCCCTGTACCCTCGTGGGTGGGAGCTCGCGTTTGCCCTGAACTCTGAGCTCTCCCAGGTCAGAGAGCGCTGACCAGGGGGGGAGAGAAGCCCCTCCCTCCCCAGAGCCAGGGCGAGGCCCACTGGGGCAGCTCCCCAGGGCCCCTGAGCCCTACTCGGGCCTGGGCCTCTGTCTCTGGACAGCTGGGGAGAGGGCTGACCTGGGGCCCTGCTGTGGGGTCTCGGCACCCACGTCCCTGCACAGAGGCAGGCTGGGGGCGCATCCTGGAGGGTGGGGACTGCGTGGTGGAGCCCCGCTGCCCCTGACTCCTGCCCCCTTCTCTCGGCAGTGGCCTTCTTGGAGCAGAGCCTCCGGTCCCTGGGGACGCCAAGTGGCACGCAGGAGCTGAGGGACAGCCTGTGAGTATGCATGTGGTGCGTGTGGGTGTACACGGATGTGCCCTGCACCCACTCGCATGCCGACCCATCCACACACCAGCCCGACAGCTGGCTGGGCTCACGTGGGGCCACCCCCAACACAGATGTGTGACACCCATGTAGACACACCCGTGTACAGGTGTGCACTCAGGTGGCGGGACATGCGTCTCTTGCACACTTCTTGCTTCACTGACTGTCCCCACACGTGTCTGCCACACGCCAGAGCTCCGGCTGCACCTCCGAGGTCTGGGCCAGTCACCGGTGGGTTTAGCGTTCTCTGCCCTGATGATTCTTGATGCTTTGGAATTAGCTGTTGTGGCAGCGGGGTAGGGCTTCCTGCTGGCGGGGCTCAGCCCTGCCCTCGGCTCCTTGCATCCCGCAAGTACCCTGGGAAGGAAGGGGGTAGGTAAGGCTGTTCCCCTTCGTGGAGGAAGACTCTGGGGCCCCGGGAGGGGCTGGATGTGTGGCTCAAGCTGCACCTTCTCAGTGGACAGGCCAGAACCCAGCCACCCACTCGTCCGTCCGTCCACCCACCCCTCCTTCCTTCTCTCCGTCCACCCAAGCAGTCTGGGACCACCCCTGCCAAGTCTCAGGGTGCAGAGCAAGGCAACAGAGGGCCCTCGGCAGATTTTGTGTGCAATTCTGCTTTAAGTTATTCTTTACGTTTCTTTTTAAAAGTAGCATGTATTGTTTCCTGATCGTGAAAGCAGTGCGTGCTCGTGGGCACTCGGGTGGCCTCCTGCCAGCCTCTTCTCAGGCCCACAGGCGTTTCGTGGAGTCGCGTTTCAGTCACTGATGTCCTGGGTCCTACTCGTCACACTTAGGGTTGGGGCTGTGCGTGCCCCCGTCGCACACTGAAGACGTGCCTTTCAGAGGCGCAGACGGCGCTGTCGGCTCTGTGTGGTTGTTCAGCTGAGATGCGGGACCTCTCTCGGGCTGGTCCGTCTTCACCATCAGGAACGTGCAGTCTGTCTCTGTGCTGCTGCCTGTTTCCGGGTTGGGCTCCCGGAGTGTGGTCCCCAGGGTCAGACAGGTGGCCTTCTCAGAGCCCTGACCCTTGAGCGCGTTTCCTGGGCTGCCTGGTCTGGGGGCTGGAGGATGCCATCACCGATGTGGGTCTGGAGAGGGGAGCGGGCCCTTCCCTGGGCCCCAGCTGCTCCCCCCCCGCCCCTGCAGCCTCAGGGTGCACAGC
>NW_020172779.1:21945069-21961260 GCF_003031525.2 Neophocaena asiaeorientalis asiaeorientalis | reverse complement strand
CCCCGGGCCCCCAGCTGCCCCCCCCCCGCCCCTGCAGCCTCAGCTTCCAGGTCCACAGCTCGCTGAGTGCCTTCCTGCCCCCCTCTGCCCCTCAGGAACCCCAGCCCTCTGCCCCTCCTCCAGGTGGGGCTGACCAGGCTCCCTAGCCTGTGTGTCCTGGCCTTCCAGAGCCTTCCATGGCCACATATGTGGGGGGAATTTGTGCACCTCCTGGACCGTTAGCATTTTTCTCCACCAGGGAAGCCCAGCAGGCAGATTCTTAAGCACTGCACCACCAGGGAAGTCCCCTAAGTTTTTTTTTGTTTTTTTGCGGTACGCGGGCCTCTCACTGCTGTGGCCTCTCCCGCTGCGGAGCACAGGCTCCGGACGCGCAGGCTCAGTGGCCATGGCTCACGGGCCCAGCCGCTCCGCGGCATGTGGGATCTTCCCAGACCGGGGCACGAACCCGTGTCCCCTGCATCGGCAGGCGGACTCTCAACCATCTGCGCCACCAGGGAAGCCCGCCGTTAGCATTTTTAAATGACTTGAGACAGCACGGAGTTGTCAAGTCGGTATTTTCTCCACATTGACAGTCGCCAGCTTTTGTATTTTGCCAAGTAAGGACACTAAAAAAAAAAGTACGCTACCATCCACTATTGCCATCATATTAAAAAATAAAGATATTTCAGTACTCCTGAAGTAGGCAGTATCTGATCTCAGGAGAAAGAACAGTCTTTCAAATTGAATAAATATAGCTTCACGAGAACCTCACAAGGTTGAACCTGTTTTTCTCATCTTGCGTGAGACAGGCGTGGGCTTTGTCATTTCTGTCAGCCACCGTGAGTGGCTCTGTCCCGCCCCCCAGCACGGGCTCCCAGACTGGCCGAGGTGGCCGGGGAGTGAAGACGAGGCTAATCGGTGTCAGCCCAGGGCACTGCTGGCACCCCCCGGCAAGAGTAGCTGAATGAATGGACGGTCCTTCCAGGAGCCCCGGGCAGGAAGTCTGCCCTGCGGCCTCACCTCCCTGCTGGACGTCCTCCGGCTCTGCTCATCTTTTCTGAAATTGTCTTGGCTACTTCCGATTGGTTGTATTTCAACATCAATTTTAGAGTCAGCTTGTCCTTTTCTGATTTTTGAAGCTTGCTCTAATTTTATATGGGGTCACAGTGACTCTGCAGACCCATTTAAAGAGAACTGGCGTCATAGGATCCTGAGTCTTCCTGCCCGTGATCATGGTCGGCTTTCGTGTCATTTACAGGTGTTTTTTTTCCAGCAGTTCCCTATAGGTTTTAGTGCACTGGTCTTGCATGTATTTTGTTAAATTTATGGTAATGATTTCATATGTATATATTTTAAAATTAATTAATTAATTTATTTATTTTTGGCCGTGTTGGGTCTTCGTTGCTGCGCGCGGGCTTTCTCTAGTTGCTCCGAGCGGGGGCTACTCTTCATTGTGGTGTGCAGGCTTCTCACTGCAGTGGCTTCTTTTGTTGTGGAGCCCGGGCTCTAGGTGCGTGGGCTTCAGTAGTTGTGGCACGCGGGCTCAGTAGTTATGTCTCGCGGGCTCCAGAGCACAGGTTCAGTAGTTGTAGCTAATGGGCTTAGTTGCTCTGTGGCATGTGGGATCTTCCTGGACCAGGGATCGAACCCGTGTCTCCTGCATTGACAGGTGAATTCTTAACCACTGCACCACCAGGGAAGTCCCTATATTTTTATACTATTGTAAGAGGTATTGTTGCTTAAATTTCATTTCCCATTTTTGGTTCCGCTACATGGAAATACAGCTGATTCTGTTTATCGCCTGTGCCCTGTGCCCTCGTTAGATTCCATATTCCCTAGGATTTTTCTACGTAAATGAACCTGTCGTCTGTGACAGAGACTCTTCCACTTCTTTGTTTTAAATCTGTGTGCTGCTTACCTCTTTCGTCCCGTTACAGTGTTGTAACCGTGTCCTTTTACAGTTAGAATGTCATAAACCTATGAAGTTCCACGTGGAGGTAGGCAGTCCTGGAAGTGTACGCCTGTGCCGGTGCCCGTTCAGGGGGAGCCGCCCGCCTGTCCTGGCAGAGACAGGATGCTGCTTTGACTTTACAGTCTCTCTTCAGCAAGTTGATCACCTTCCCTTCTCTTTTCTAGTTTTCTTAGAGCTCTTGTCGTGAATTCTTGTTGAATTTTGTGGATGCTTTCTCTGCATGGTTTATTGAGATGATTTTCTCCCTTATAAATTTGTTCTGTTAATATGAGGATTACATTAATTGATTTTGGATGTCAGACCAACCTTGCGTTCCTTGGACGATGTTATCCTTTTTGTATGTGGTTGGATTCAAGTTTCTAATATTTCGTGCAGGATTTTTGCTGCTCTGTTATGTGACTTTTGCTGCTCTTTGCTTTTAGATTCTTTGTTTAGGTTTTGGTATCAGGGTAATGCTGGCCGCGTAAAATGTAAGTGTCCCTTCTTGTCTGTTTTCTGGAGGACTCTATAGTATTGATATTACTTCTTTAAATATTTGATGGTGAAGTCGTCTGTATCTGTAGGAATGTTTTCGAGAACAAATTTAATTCCTTCAGTAGGTGTAGAGCTGTTTAGGTTTTCTGTTTCTTCCTGAGTCAGCTTTGATAATTCTTGTCTTTCAAGGAATTTTTCTTTTTCATCTTAGCTGTCAAATTTATTGACATTTGGGATTCATAATATTTCCTTATCTGGGTGGGAGGTGTGACAAGGAGGGAGGGCTCTGTGGCGCCAGCGACCACGTGACCAAATCCCGAGGGGAAACACGGCGTGTGTCCCTGCTGTTTCCCGTGGCCTCCGGGTGACCTGGGAGGAAAGGGTCCCTGCACCGCGTCCTCGGCCCACGCCCCCTTAGGCTGGTGCAGAGTCTCCTTCCTATGCCACCCCCATCCCCCTTTCCACATGCCGCAGCTCCGTGTGACCCAGGGGCCAGCGTTGGGGCCTGGGGCCTGCCCGTGCCTCCTGGGGCGTCCACCTCGGCAGACGGCACCCGGCTCCGTGGTGCCCACGCCCGCTGCTGCCACGTGGGGGTCCCACAGGGGGCAAAGAGGGGCATCTGCGCTGCAGCTTGAAGGTTGGGAGGGTCTCTGGTGTCTGCGCCCCGCAGCCAGGCCAGGGCCCTTCCCTCACTTGGGCCTGTGAGCCCGCAGGAGGCCTGAGGACAGGGTCTACCCTGTGTCACTCCATCCACAGGGGCAGTGGTCAGCCCCAGGCGGCGAGGGGCTGGTCTTTTCAGCACCTTCAAGTTCACACTCAGGTTCTTAAACTGAGGGGCTGGGAGAGGCCCCGGGCCCGGCCTCGCCATGTTCCTGGGTCTGGAGGTGGGAGTCTCACCGTGGCCCCCAGAGGCCTGGGAGAGGGCTGGGCTTTCCTCAGCAGTGGTCCCAGGGCCACCTGTGCGGCCACCGTGCTTCCTGGGCCCCGACCAGTGCTGACCCACAGCGGCCTTTCCACAGGGAGGGCTCATGGCTGGGGTCCTGGGGGTGCAGCTACCGAGCCCGTGGCTTGGGTATGGGGTCCATGGGGGCTGGGAGGTGAGGGGCCTGGTGACGCTGACCTGAGTTCACCGTGTCATGTCATTTCCCCCTTCCCCCCGCCTCGCCTGTCCCCCTCCCGTGTCCGTCCCTCCCTGGGCCTATCTTTACGTCCTTCCCGTCTGTTCCCTTTTTCCTCTGCACGACTCCTCCTTTCCTGTGCACTTTCCCATCCCTCCGCGAGCCCCCCACCTGCCGTGCTGCCCTTCTGTGTCATCCACCCTTTCTGCTGCCCGCCCCCCGGTCTTCTCTCCCCTCCACACGCACTCCAGGCACACGGTGCAGCAGCAGACCAACCACGCGGTCGCAGCCAGCGCCAGTGCCCTGAAGCAGATGGCTGAGCTCCTGCGGGGCTGCTCCCGGGTATGTTCCCTGGGGCGCGGGGTGGGGAGACAGATGCTGACCACGCGGCTGCTCGGGGCAGAGGTCGCGCGTTCCTCTGTTCACTGGGCCGCGGGCCGGACAGCGGTGCAGGTGCCGTGGGCTCCCGGCCTCCTGGGCAAGAGTGCCCTGTCCCCCTGCCCTGCTCTACGTGCCCCTCACCCACCTGCCACCTCTACGTGTGCCCTTCCTGCCACTGCACTCACCGTCGGCCTCCTCAGCGTGGTCACGGCCACCGCATCCCAGACCACGGCCCCTTCACAGCCCCCATGTCCCCGCCGCCCCTCCCCACTGGCCTCTCACGTGCCCTCCAGCCCTGGCCGGCTGTCTGTTATCCACACCCTACCTGCTCCCCCAGAGGTTGGGGGAGCCCAGAGCATGCAGTGTTGTTAAGCCCTCGCGGGTTACAGAGCAGGGGCCTGTTTTCTTCAGTGAAGCTTGTTTGTTGCCCATTCGTTTACATGTGGCCCAGGGCTGCCAGCAGCTACAGCAGCAGAGACCCACCTCCAAATCCTAAAAGCTGAAGTGTGGCCCCTCGCAGAGAGGCCCTGCCTCTGGTGAGGAAGACTCAGGCCCCGTGGTGAGCCCCGCGGGCGCCGTCCGGCAGTGGGCAGGCGTGGACCGCTGATGCTGCTCAGCCTGGGCGAGCACAGAGCTCCCGCGGGGTGAGAGGAGCACGTGTGTGTTCTGTTGGTCCGAGGTGCCCGGAGGTCCCTTTGGAGACAGAAAGCAGACGTGGTAGCCTGGGCTGGGGACTGGTCTCAGGAGGACACAGAGGACTTTGGGGGCGATGGAGGTGTTCTAAAACCAGGTGCTGGTGATGGGTGTACAGCTGAAGCTTACACTTAAGGTGAGCTGTACACCTAAGGTAGATGGATTGTTACCTAATAGCGTAGACCCGGCTCGAAAACTTGAGTTACACTTTGATAAAAAAAAAAAAAACACTTAAAAAAACGTCCTAGGATCAGGGGTCAGGTGTCCCTGCATGGCGTGGGCAGGGTGCACCCGAGGTCCCAGGTGGAGGAAGCGCTCAGAGCTTTGCTGGGAGTGGCGGGCACTGCTCTGCATGCGGTATAACAATCACAGCCTGGTCGTCGGGACCAGAGGCAGGCGCCTGGTCCTGGCCTTCGCCCAGGGTTCACGCAGCACAGGGCAGCGTCTGCAGCGGTTCTGAGGCCTTGGTGTTCACGGGCCTGTTCACGTGTGGCCTTGTGACCCACGTCCCCGGCTCTGTGTATGTCACGAGGGCTGGAAAGCAGAGTTGACCCCCTTGGGAGTTCAGAGGGCTCACTTTTAGCCTAATATATCCTTCCTTCTTTCCATCCACCCACCCACCGGCCCCCCTGTCTGTCCATCTGTCCCTCCATCCATTTACCTGCCCGTCCACTGACTTACCCAGCCATCTACCCACCCGTCCATCCGTCTGAGAACCAACAAACATTTATTGCACCCCTGCTCTGCCAGATGCCGGGAGAACACAAATGAGGTCCTGCGGGAGCACGTCTTGTCCAGGTGGGCAGCGTGGGTCACTGCTCTCGCAGGGAAGAAAGGCTGAGCCCATCACCTGGAGCTGGTGGTGGATCACGTGGGCTGCAGAGCTGGAGATGTTTTGCTCAAAAGCACTAAATAGCCCCTTGGACTCTTAGGTCTGTCCTGGGGCATACATATGGTGCCAATTATAAGAGCCTTACCTGGACACTGAAACAGACTCCACAGAGCTGCGGCCACACGGAACTGTGAGGCCCAGACACTGCCAAGTGCCCTGGAAGGGCAGGTGTTGGAGAGCTGGTCTCCCGAAACGCGCCTGGCCTGCTGGTGCCCCGCGGCTCCTTCTCACGCATGGGCTTGCATAGGGTGCGTGGTGGCAGTGAGGGCTGGGTTCTGGGACTTGAGACGCAGGGTCTGGGGAGTGTCCAGGGCCCTCCTGGGAGCTGACAGGAGGTGCTGGGAGCAGGAGGGGACCAGGAGCCTGTGTCCGCGTCCTGGTCCAAGGACGCTGGGACTGGCGTGGCTCCATTGGTGCTAGTGCTGTGTGGTGAGAGAGGAGGGGCTGTGGCTCCTGATGGCCTGGCGGTGTCGGGTCCAGGGCTTGCTTGCCCGTTCCCTCGTCTGTCAGTATGCCTTGAGTGCTGGCTCTGTGCCGGGTTTCATCCTTGACGCTGGGGTGCAGAGACGAACAAGAGATGAGGTCCCATTCCAGCAGGAGGACAGAGGCCGTGTGTGAGTGCTGAGGTGCTGGGGGCAGGATGGATGGTTTGCCGACTGCAGTTCTGATGCTGGGGATGAGATGCAGCCTCACCACCTGTGTGACCTTGAACAGGCCACTTAGGACTTGTGCCCAAGATCTCCTGAGCTGTTAGGTGGGGATCGTAACACCTCTCACCCGAGTAGTTTGTTTTGGGGACAGGACAGGCATATCACGTTAGAGCGGCTGGCCCCGAGGTCAGTGTTGACGATGCCTGTGGTTTGGGTGGAGATGGTGTTCACGGTGATGCTGGCTGAGCCCGTGGAGCCCTTGATGGTGTCTGAGGTGATGGAGATGACGGCAGCGGCTGATGAAGATGGGGATGAACCCAGTTCTAATGGCAGAGGGGATGGTGACGGCCGTGAGGCTGGAGATGGACGGACGGGGACGCTGTGGCGCAGGTGCTGCCAGGCGGGACGGGAGGGGCACAGGAGCATAGTGAACTGAAGTGCCCAGGGGTGGAGGGGCCGCGGGGGCAAGATGAGGCCTCGGCAGCCTGTTGAAGCCCCCCCTCCCCCTCCTTGCAGCAGGAGCGTCTTCAGCTGGACCGTCTGAAAACTCAGCTTTCAGACGCCATCCAGAGCTATGGAGTGGTGCAAAAGGTGAGGCCCCTGCAGGTCCCCTGAGCACCCACTCTGGGTCGGCCTGGTACAGTCCCATCCCCCAAAGCAGAGGAAGGGCCACCTTGCAGACGTTGGATAATCGCCAGGATCTGGCTGGTGGGACCACAGCATGTGTGCAAGTGAGGGATGTTTACCTCTGGAGTGCTGCCCAAGAGGGTCCTCATGACAGCCCCCTGGGAGGTGGGAGAACAGGTATCACCCATCCTTCCACACCCGCCTGAGTGTGTGGGAGGAAGCCATCTAGCAGATCAGCCCCCAAGCCCAGCCAAGCTCCCAGTTTTCCAGAGTCCTGGGGCAGCTGAAGGTGTGCTTTGCTATTGGTCATCGTCCAGTACTTTGTGTTTATCTGACTGTTTCTTCTCTTTTCCCCACCTTTTCTGTTCTTCCCGTCTCCCTTTTCTTGTACTTTATCCAACAGAAAATTGCAGAAAAGTCCAGAGCACTGCTTCCCACAGCACAGAGGGTTGGCAAGCAGCAGGTGGGTGCTGAGTATTTACCCTGGTCAGTGGGTGTTAGAGGACAGCATAGAATCCAGTGCCACTGGGGCTCCGGGAAGGGCAGGGAGGACCAAGGTCCTACCGTATAGCACAGAGAACTATAGTCAATATCGTATGATAAACCTAATGGAAAAGAATATAAAAAATAATGTATACATGTATAACTGAATCACTTTGCTGTACAGCAGAAGTTAGCACAATATTGTAAATCAACTAGACTTCAATAAAAATGTAGGTAAAATAAATAAAATAAATTAAACTTATGAATTAAATATCCTTAAAACAGAAAAAGAAATTGACATTTTACCCTCAGGTCTCTGGCATGGGCTTGATACAGGGAAGTGCTTGCTGACAGTTCTGCCTACTGTACGGGACCAACTTGTATTAGACCAACCCTCCTGTGAGTAGGAATGATAGAAAATCCAGTAAAGAGTGTAATTGGAGTCCTAGATGAACAGGGGAGAGAGAGAATGGACAGAAACAATATTTGAAGAGGTAATGGTTGAGAATTTTCCAAAACTGTCCAAATACTTCAAGCCACAGATTGAAGAAGCTCTATGATGACTAGGATAAAGTTATCCTGTTTCTTAAAGCTACGCTTAGTCACTTCATAATAAAAAACTTGAAAACCAAAGACAAAAATAAAATCTTAAAAGCAGATTAAAGCCAGAAAAAAAATCTTAGATGCCCAAGAAAAAGTCACATTATTTTTTAAAAAGCAATGAGACTTACACTTGACTTTTTAAAAGAAACAGTGGAAACCAGAGGACAGTTCAAAGAAAATAACTACCAACCTGGAGTTCTACATCTGGTGAAAATATTTTTCAGAAGGAAAGGTGAAATGAAAACATATTTAGAGAAAGAAAAACTGAGAGAATTCATCAACAGAGCTCTCTAAAAGTAGAAGAAGGAAGATAGTCCCAGATGGAAGCATAGTAATGGAGGAAGGAATTATGGGCACTGAAAACAATAAAATGTGGATACACCTACATTCATGTTGACTGTTGAGTAATAATAATAATGACTTGTGAGGCTTAAGATATGGGGCAAATGAAAATACTTGTACAACAACAGCACAGAGGACATAAAGGAGGTAAATGGTGTTAAGGTATTGTAATGTCCTTGCGTCATCAGAGAAGAGACAAAAATACCAACGTAAGGTAGGCTGTAATAATCCAAGGATGCATATTGCATTGTGGGTAATACTAAAAGGACAATACAAGAATAGACAGTGTAACATAAATAGAGAGGTACCTATGAAATAATAAAACAAATGCTTAATTTAAAAGCAAAAAAAAAAAAAGAAATCAACACAAAACAGGGAAAAAGAGGAAATAAATTGTAAGATGGTTGATTTATGCCACTTATGCTAAGCTAAAATGGACTAACCCTTCCAATTAAAAGGCACAGATGGTCAGACTTGGTTAAAAGAAAAAAGCTGTGTAGTGCTCAGAGGAGTCAAACCTTAAATATAAATCCAGAAAAATGTTGAAAGTAAAAATATGGAAAAAAATACACTGTACAACCAAAAGCTAAAGAAAGCTGTTGTAGCCACATTAATATCAGAACAAGTAGACTTCACATGAGGAATTCTTAGTGGGCATACAGAGGTATATTTTGTAAGGATAAAAAGTGAACTCAAACGGAAGACATAATTTTAAATTTATACGTACCTAACAATATACCCTCAAAAATAGAAACATAAAGCAAAACTGATAGTAGTAAAAGGAAAGCTAGTAAATCCACGATCACAGTCGGAAAGTATGACGCACCACTCTAGATGACTAATAAAATAAATTGAAAAAATTCAGGAAGGATATGAAATATTCAAGCAATACTACTGATTAATGCACTGACCTAATTGATATTTATGACACTAAGAGAATATACACATGATGCATATGCTGGATGGTAAAGCAAGTCTCAGCAGATTCTAAATGACTGACATAATACTGAATATGTTCTCTAGCCAGAGTGCAATTAAACTAGAATCTGGTAACAAAATTCTCAACACCAGGGCTTGAGAATTTAAATAATATAATTTGAAATAACCCATGGATCAAAGAAGAAACCCTAGTAGAAATTAGAAATCATCTTGAACAAAAAGGAAAATGCAACAAATCAAAGCTTATGGGTTGCAACTAAAGCAGTGCTTAGAGGGAAGTTTATAACTTTAAATACATATATTAGAAAAGAAGCACGTGTGAAAATTAGTGATCTAATTCTCAATCTCAGATGGCTAGAAAAACAACAAAAAATTAAATCCAAAGAAAATATATAGGAAAAAGCAGAGACCAGTGAAAAATAAAATAGATGTGCGATAGACATATTCAACAAAGCCAAAGATTGGTTCTTTAGAGTGATTGATGATTGGTTCTTTAGAATGATTGATGATTGGTTCTTTAGAATGATTGATTGATGATTGGTTCTTTAGAATGATTGATGATTGGTTCTTTAGAATGATTGATGATTGGTTCTTTAGAATGATTGATGATTGGTTCTTTAGAGTGATTGATGATTGGTTCTTTAGAATGATTGATGATTGGTTCTTTAGAGTGATTGATGATTGGTTCTTTAGAATGATTGATGATTGGTTCTTTAGAGTGATTGATGATTGGTTCTTTAGAGTGATTGATGATTGGTTCTTTAGAGTGATTGATGATTGGTTCTTTAGAGTGATTGATGATTGGTTCTTTAGAGTGATTGATGATTGGTTCTTTAGAGTGATTGATGATTGGTTCTTTAGAGTGATTGATGATTGGTTCTTTAGAGTGATTGATGATTGGTTCTTTAGAGTGATTGATGATTGGTTCTTTAGAATGATTGATGATTGGTTCTTTAGAATGATTGATGATTGGTTCTTTAGAGTGATTGATGATTGGTTCTTTAGAGTGATTGATGATTGGTTCTTTAGAATGATTGATGATTGGTTCTTTAGAATGATTGATGATTGGTTCTTTAGAATGATTGATGATTGGTTCTTTAGAATGATTGATGATTGGTTCTTTAGAATGATTGATGAAATCGTTAAATCCCACAAGGCTGACCAAGATACGGAGAGAAAACACAAATCACTCGCATCAGTAATGACAATGGCTATATCATTATAGCTTCTGAAACTAAAAAAAAAGTCATAAGATAACCGTTAGCAACTTCATACCCATAAATTTGACAACTTACATGAAGTACAAGTGTTTAAAGAAAAACGTAACCTCCCAGGATGTGTGAAAAATCTGGAAAGTCCAGTATTTATTAAAGAAATGAAATCCATAATTAACAAGCATCCTAGCAATAAAACTTCAGACTAGATGGCTTTACTGATGAATTCTCCCAAATATTTGAGGAATAAATGATACCAGTTTACACAAACTCTTATATAGAATATAGAAAGAGGGTATACATCCCACCTTGCTTTATGAGGCTAGTAAATGGAAAATAACATGCTGTCTCACGAGCATAGAAGCAAGAATCCTAACCGAAATGTTAATAAGCGAAGTCTAGCAATATATATAAAGGTAATACATCGTTATAAAGTAGGATTTATTCTAGGGATGCAAGGTTGGTTTCCATTCAGAAATAATCAGAGTAATTTACCATGTTAATTCAGTAAGAAAGAAAATCTATTTGATCATCTCAATAGACACGGAAGAGCATTTGGTAAAATTCAGTACCCACTTAGGGGGACTCAAAACTTTCCACAAACTAGGAGGAGATAGGAATGCCTTTGATCTGGTAAAGGGTATCTTCAGAAGTCTACCAGTCAGCAGCACACTCACTGGTGAGATATTAAAATCTTTTCTCCTGAGAGTGAGGAGGAGACATGGTGTCCAGTATTATTGCTTCTATTCTCCATTGCACTGAGGGCATATCCAGTGCAATAAGAGATGAAAAAGAAATAAAAGGTTTAGAATTGGGAAGGTTTAAAACCCCTTCACAGACAACATGATTGTGTAACTAGAAAATGTGAACGAATCTGATGAAACTTAAGAGTTCGTAAGTGAATGTAGCAGGATTTCTGTTACGTCAGTATGCAAGAAAACATTGTGTGTGCCAGCAAAAGACAATTTGGAAATGATACTTAAAAAGTGAGAGCATTTATAAAAGCATCAAAACTAGGAAGAAATCTATGACCAGTTGTTGAAGCTTCTATATAGAAAACTATAAAACATTACTGAGAGAAATGACAGAAGGTTAAATAATGGAGGGGTGCACCATATTTGTAGATTGGAAAATTTGATGTATAAAGATGTCAAATTCTCACCAAGTGGTTCTGTAGGTTCAATACAATCCAAATAAAAATCCTAGCAGGTTTTGAATATGTGTTTGTATATGATGTGTGTGTAAATTGTCAAACTGATCATAAAATCTATATGGAAATATAAAGACCCCTGAATAATGAAGACAATTTTGAAGAACAGAACTGAGGGTTTACATTCCCAGGTATCAGAACACCATATAGAGCAACAGAAATTGGAACAGTGTGGTATTTGTTGAAGGCTAAGCAAACAGACCAGTGGGGTCAGAGTCGCATATAGACGCAGACTCACACATATGTGATTACCTGGTTTGTGGGAGGTGCACTGCCACGCAGTGGGAGGCACAGGATTTGCACAGGACTTGATGCTGATGGGCTGATGGTTGAGCTGGGAAAGGTCCTGTTGCGCACACGGCAAGTACAGGTCCGAACACCGTGCCCGCTTCATCTTGGTGTCAGAGTGACTGAGGAGCGGTGTGCAGGGCAGGATGTCCACACGAGGCGACAAGCCAGCTCAGGCTGTGAGTACCCTCTCAGCCAGGAAGTGCTGCGGGCCCAGGGCCATCGCTGTGTGGCTGGGAGGGGGCTGGAGCACTGCTGGCACAAGGCTGCCACCCCCAGCAGATCCTTCACCCCGGTTCACCCAGGCTCAGAACACTTCCCTGGATCACAGATCTAGATGTGAATGGTAAGGCAGTGAAGATTCTAGAGGCTACCATAGGAGGCTATCTTCCTCCCACACAGATGAAAATGTACTTACTATAAAGAAAACGTGATAAACTTGACTTTGTTACAGTCTGTACAACCCTCAGAGAGCGAAGAGGTGACCCACAGAGTGAGAGAAGGCATTTGCACATCACGTATCTGAAAGGACTTCATAATATGTAAAGATCTCTTACAAATCAGTAGGAAAAAGACAGACAACTCAATTCAAAAACATAAAAGGGCAAACACCTTGGGCATGCACGTTCAAAAGGGACGTCGGAATGGCTGGTAAGCACGTGGGTGTGTGCTCAGCATGTGTCATTAGAAGCAGACAAAGTTAACCCACGATGCTCCATCTCTGCACACCTCACACCCACCAGCACGACTAAAAACTAATGAAAATGGAGGAGCGTGCCGAACGCCGGCAGGGCTGTGGGGCAGCCGGAGACCTTGTGCGGTAGACGGGAGTGTGAAGGGTGCCCCCTCTCTGGTAGCTGAACACACCTGTGGAGTGAAACGTCGTCCTGTCTGTGGCCTTGCAGCTCCACCTCAAATGTATACCCAGTGAAAAGTCACGTAGAAGAGCGCTGAGCACACGTGACATACGGCAGCAGACACCTGGGAGAGAGCCAGCCTGCGGTGGGATGGACAGAGCATTTGTGCTGAGTCCGTAAATGGGAGACTGTGGCAGCAGAAGGGTTGTGCTGTGGCCAGCAAGGCCCCGGTGACATCTCGGACACACGCTGAGCCCAAAGAGGATAGAGGTCAAAACCGGACCAAACCAACGGGCAGAGCTAGAAGCCCCTACCCTTGGTAGGGGACAGCATAATGAGGAGGAGGCTGGAATGTCCGTTTCTTGACCCGGAAGTCTTCCTTTGGTTACAGTTCACAGACCGATCTACACTTGTGATTTGTGCATTCAACTACTGATGTCCTATTTCAGTAGAGTTTTTCTTAAAGAGGAAGACAGTGGTCAACAGTGCTTCTGAGAAGTTATGAAAGATTAGATTATTTCCAGGAATTTTGCAAGCTGTAGTTGATGAGATGATATACTGCAGGATTCAGCCCGGGGATGTGGCCGCATCCCCCGGACTTCGGGGCCGTCATCTGCGGACCGGTGGTCCTGGTCCTGGCAGGAGCAGGGGTGGCCGCTGCCTGCTGGCTCTCCTCTGAGCTGAGTGCCGGGTGTGGCTGTGAGCAGGGGCAGGTTGGCTTCTCTGGAGTCAGCCTTCTTGGCTGTTGTCGGCCGCAGCCTCAGCTGGGCCCTGGGTCAGTCTCCTACCCAGACCTAGGCAGTGGGCAGCCGCCAGGTGCTTCTGGGCCGGCCTCTGTCCCAAGGCAGGGCTGTGCTTGTCCAGCGCTGGGAACACTCCGAAGTCTGCATCGCCGTCGCCAGCTCGGTGTGGGTTCACCAGAGCCCCGTGCTCCCAGCAGCAGCAGTAAAGACCACCTCACCTCCACGTCTGCTGGGAAGTACCCTAATTGTGGTCCCCGCCAGGCTCAGGGCGGGTTGGCCCTGCCCCGGGGCCCCAGCGCCTTTATTTAATATGGGGTCAGGGAAGGATTGCGACAGTCACGCCTGTTCTGTGTCCTGGGCTTTACTGAGCCTCCAGACTTCCGTCAGCTCACACACACACAGCCTTTTGCTGTTTGGAGAAGTGGATGACCAGCCTCGGGCTATTACGCAGAAGCTGTGTTTCCCAAGTGTGTGACCAGCTCTCATTCTGTCGTTCTGACGCTTGCCCTGCCGCTGAGGTCACGGGCTTCCCATGCAGAGCCCTGGGCCGGAACTGGCGAGACAGTGGCCCGTTTTCCAGAGCCCCTGAGAGCCCTGGGTCGCTGCTCACTGGCCCTGGGTGGGGGGCCACGCTGAGCCCCCGCCACGCACCCTCCTGGCCTCCCTGAACCCCCTTCGGGCTCCATCTCTTCTCACGGGAAACCGCTGGGCCCGCCCCCCAGCAGTCTCGTTGGATTGTGGGCTTCTAATGGACGTGTCGGAACGGAACCCAAGCCCTGGGCCTTGGAGCAAAGAGAAAGCCGCCTTTGTTGGCTGCCCCGCAAGCTGGAAAGCCATCACACGGCTATCCCTTGCGCTGCGGCCCCAGCGCCCGCCCTGCCAGCACATCCTAATCCTGGCTTCAGAGCTCAAGACCCACATTGAGGCTTTGTGAGGAGAATAAAGGGTGCTTTCTGATCCTTACAGGAGGGGGGCTGCGGCGGGATCAGCCCTCTCTCCCTCCCTGCTCCCTTGTCCTGAGCCGCTTGGGGAAGGCGGCCGGTACCTGTGGAGGCCAGGCGCCGCACCCACGCCTGCAGGGAGGCCGCACCCTTTGCTTCGGCTTTCTGGAGCTTCCACGGAAACCCAGACTCCAGGAGGCTTCACGCGACACCCGTAGTGTCACTTCTGCACTGTAGTGTCTGACTCACTTTCAGCTGGTCCGTGGTGCTCACTGCAGGCTGCGCCCCCGTGCTCCTGCGCACCCCCTGCTGGTCACGTTGTGCTTTACAGCAGAGCTGCAGTGGGCGTGCCCCTGGGTGCGCGGGCCAGGGCTCTTCCCACGGGGGCTGTTAGGTTTGCCAGGGAGGCCTTTAGAAGCCCCTGTCCAGGCGGTGCCCCAGGCCAATGGAATCAGGTGGGTCGGGGGCAGGCGTCAGTGCAGCTCAGGGCTGGGTGTCCTGTTCTGGAGCAGCCGCTGCTGGGAGGGGTGCACTGTTGGGGTCCCCCGCAGGCACGCGTGTCCTGTGCCCTGTAACTCACTTGCCCTGGGACGGCCGGCCCTGCATGGTACCCGACCTGGGCTTTCCATTGGCGTCTCGTTTTCACGTGTGCTCGCTGGTCAGTGCCTCTCCTGCATCCCAGTCACTTCTTTATGTGACTCTGGGACGTGGGCGGTATCAGCCCCGTCTTAGGGAAGCGAAGGCTGAGGTTGGAGAAGTTAAGGAAGTCGGCAGGATCACACAGCTAGTAAGCGGCAGAGCTGAGCTTTCTCGGTCCCCTCCCCGCCTTGGACTGAGGGCGTGGGATCAGCGAGGGGGACCAGATGCCGCGGCTCCTGCTGGGAGTGAGGGGTGTGCCGGGCAGCACGGGGAAGGGACAGGACAGGGGGTGCAGACAGCACAGCTGCTGTGTGGTGAACACAGGCCACAGGCCTTGGGCGCAGGTCACTCTTCCCGGTCTGTGGAGGAGAACGTTGAGGCCCTGAGAGTGTGCCGCTGGCCCGACGGTGCCAGTGCTGGGCCGGAACCTGACTTGGCTCTGCAACCTAGGCGCGGCCTGGGAAGCGCAGAAGGGGGGCGGTGGAGGCGCGCGGCCTGGCGCGGGGCCAGCCCGCACCCCGCTCCTGCCCGCCTGGCACTGCTCACTTCCTTCCGCCCACACCGGGAAGGGGAGGTGGTGACTGCCGCCTTGGATGAGGAGCGCCCGTCAGCAGAATTTGTAGATCTTTTATTTTGTGTTCATGTCTCCACGTATTTATTTATTTAAAGGTCTCTGCTGACTCTGGGGACGAGTTGCTGCGTGTATCGGTGTGGTCTGTAGGGAGAGTGCCAGCTTTGGGAGGAGGACGGGGTGTGTGCGGACGCATCACCCTGTAACCGAGGGGAGCGTGCCCACCCTGCGGGGCTGCGAGCAATGGAAAGGGTGGCATCTGGTGTGTCCCCTTTCCTAGGCGCAGTCACACGTGGCTTTCCAGCGCCTTGCGCCCGCCTGTACTGGCGTTTGCCCAAATGCCCCAAGGTTCTTGTTTGTGCCATTTGCTGCTTTTGGTGCCCAGATGAGTAGGTGTGGGCAGTGTCCATCCGCTCCACTGCACCGCAGGCCAGGCCTGCGGTGGTCATCATGGGCCCCAAAGTGCAGGAAAGAATGTGGACACTAGACTGTGTTCTCTTCCTGCTGACCCGCGGGGCCTCCTGTAGGCGGTGTGGCAGGGCCCGCAGGGAGCAGGATCTGCTGGGAGGACAGGC
>NW_020172779.1:21940996-21944980 GCF_003031525.2 Neophocaena asiaeorientalis asiaeorientalis | reverse complement strand
CCCACACACACCCAGAGTTACTTCTCTGGCGTCAGTGTGGCCAGGACTCTGCCGTGTGACCCTGAGCTGCACAGGGCACGGGAAGGTGGTCTTCATTGCAGGCAGACATCAGGGGCCTATAACAAAGGGGAAACAGAAAATAGGCAAGTGGCAGCCTCTGCAGCCTCCTTCCAAGGTGACCGACGCCAAGTGTCCTGGGGATGTGACAGAGGGCCGTTCCGTGGGTGATGGTAGTCCTGTGTTTCAGCCCCGTCCCCGCTGCCCAGACACCTGTAGGAGGGGCTCAAGAAGAGCGGCAGCTGTCCCCCCGTCTTGTCTGTGCGCCCAGCACTGACCTCTGCCTCCAGGGCAGTGTGTCCCCGGGCCGGGAGGAGGGCGTGTGGTCAGCATTGTGCCGGCACCGTCCTCTCTCCTGGTCTGTGGTTCTCGCCCTGGAGCTCCCTGTGCCAGGTGGGAGCCCGGAGCCCTGCTCCACTTCCCGGCTCTTCTGGGTTCCTTGGCCTCTCGGCCTCTGCAGCCTCATCTGTAAAGTGGGCTCCTGGCTGCTCCCTGCAAGGATGTCGGGAGCGTCAGAGACAGTGGCTCCAAGGAGCTTCGACACACGTGGGAGGTGAGGGGCACTGGTGGGCAGGCTGCCCTCCCGGGGCTCTGCCCGTCCTCTGTGCCTTCTCCTCTTGCTCTGGTCATCACGACAGGCCTGGGGGAGCGGGGCTGGGGGGAGTGTGTGTGCCATTATCTGTCTTCCTGGGGGGTGCCGTGGGGTGCAGGTCAGTAGTCTTTGTTGCTGAACATTTGCAGGTAAATTGGAAGCATTGTTCGTGTGAAGCCATGGCTCTGGGAGGAGGGGTATCCCTGGCTCCTGCTGTCTCATCTCTGCGGGGATTGGGTAGGCGCAGCCCCCCACTGGCACCCCACTCCCCACTCGGGACTGGCACCTCATGGGTGGATGTCAGCTCACTTGTACCCAGGTTGTTCCATCGGGGGACAGATAGAATTCATTAAAGGGAGAAGCTGCTAGTTTATTGAATTCGAAAATTTGGTGAATTAAAGAAATCAGTAAAGGATAAGACAACTTGAAAACCCCCCTCAGGCTTTCCTTCCCCGTGATCTGGTCCCAGCTGGGGCGGGTCTGTGCCCTACTGGGTGACGTCCATGCTTCGGTTTCCATGGCCCGTGCCCGGCAGCTGCACTTGGTCTGTAACCAGCTCTGGGACGGGCTTCCTGGGGGGGCCACAGCCCCCCGACGAATAGCTGGGGTTTGTGTGCATGTAGGCACATTTTCTGGGGTCTCATGAAGAGGCTTGTGACCCCTCAAGAGCTGGGAACGTGGCGGCTGTGCTCTGCAGGGTCTTCTGTGTGGCCCTGGCTCTGGGGGGCTGTGGGGTCCTGCCGAGTGCTCCCCGCAGCCAGGCCTGGGACAGCCACAGGGCCCGGTGTCTGCCCACCATCTACGGCAGCCCCAGCACCCGGGACCCTGTGGGGACATCCCTCGAGTGACAGGGTGGAGTCCGCCCCCCCGCCCCTTCAGGGCTGCAGGCTGGGGGCTGGCTCCTGGGTGCCTGCCGAGAGCTCGGCCTGGTGGCAGCAGGCTGTGCGTGCGGGTAACCTTGGTCTGTGTCTCGGCAGAGTCCCCAGGCCCCATTTGCCGAGCTGTCCGAGGACGAGAAGATTTTTAACGGGGGCGACGGCGTGTGGCAGGCCCAGGGGCAGGCGCTGCTTCCGGAGATCACCGAGGAGGACCTGGAGGCCATCCGGCTGCGTGAGGAGGCCATCCTGCAGATCGAGGTGCGGGCTGGCGTGCGCACGCGTGCGTGCGTGTGTGTGTGCCCACGGGTGTCCCCGGCTGCCGTGGCGGCTCTCGGCGCTCCAGCAGTGGAGGCTGGGCTGGCCCTTTGGTGGTGCCACTGCTCTGTGATCAGCAGACTGAGGCCCGCCCCTTGCCCGAGCCCAGAGGGGCTGGACCTGGGCTCCCAGGGCATTGCCTGAGCTTGGCCACCTGGGCCGCCCAGTGGAGAGAGGGAGTCCAGGGAACCCAACAGAGTCTCACCCTGTGTCTCATCGCCCTGCCCCCCGCGTTTTCCTAGTGGACTCAGCCCTCTGGCCTGGAGCTCAGGGCCTGTGCCCGGGTGGCATGTGTCAGTCTCCATGGCTGCTTCCTTCACTGCATGCTTAGGTTTCCAGGAAGCCATTTCGCTCTGATGAGGCCATTCAGCGCCCAGAGCAGTTAGTTCCAGTGGATAGTTTTTGAGTGGTTGAGTGACCTGCCGAGAGAACTGAACCTGTAATTTGGGGCGGCTGCCGGCAGGTGGCGGTGGTGTTGTCAGTGTCCGACCATGGGGTGTGGGGGGCTGCTAGTTCTTTGTTCTTCTCAAGTTTGTATGTGTGTAATACGTGCTGCCAGATGTTTTGCTGGCCATGGATGACCTGTGACAACTGCCAGAGGTGTGCAGTTCCCTGAGATGGACCTGTGGGAGCAGGTGCCTGAGTGGGTGTGCCAGTATGTGGGTGGATGTGCATGTGCAGGGGCAGGTGTGCCAGTGAGTGTGCGAGGGGGCCTCCTGATGTGGGAAGTGCATGTAGAATGTAGCCGTTGGGCCACCTGGTTCTCTTGGTGGTGGGGCCTGAGCCTCTGAGTGTGTGTCCCCTCCTCCCTCTGGGCCTCGGTTTTGCCTGCCGGCGGAGGAGTTGGGGGGCCTGCCTGCCCCGAAGCTCTCAGGAGCTGGGTTTCTGGAACAAAATTTCCCTAAAAGCAGATTCTTTTAGAAAAACAGAGACTTGGGCAAGTTGGTAAACTGAGTCGCTGGCCCAGGCCCTGTCACCATGTCTGCAATGAGCAGGTCCTACACTCTTGAAGGAGGTGGACGCCACCCTGAGAGGCGGGGTTCGACCCCCCTCCTTCTGCCCACCCCTGCACTTTGGCCTGGTGGAGGAATGCTTATTTCTTCAGCCCCCGTCAGAGGGACTGCCTCAGTGGACCACCTCCCCCCAACCAGACCTCGCTGCCCAGAGAGGAAGGCGGCCACACGGGGGCCGTGTCTCAGAAGGCAGGCCTCTTCCTCTTGCCGAGATGGTCCAGAAAGGGCCAGACACACAGAGATGTTTTTATCCCGCCGTTGGCACAGTGAGACTTGCTTTCCCAGAGAAGCTGAGAACAAATTAGGAGCCATCGCCCCGACAACTCTGGGTGCCGGCAGGCCTGAGCGGGGAGGGACCCGCTTCTTCCTGCAGCTTGAGAGCTGAAGCCCTCTTAGGGAGAGCCCCCGACAGCCCCTCGGGCACCCCCGGGGGTCTGGGCCGCCTGTGTGAGGTGGAATGAAGCGGCTGCTTAGGACGGATGGACTTGGCCTTGGCCCGGCACATAGGGAGCAGAGCTGCAGGCTCCCCAGCAGGGCCCAGGGCCTGAGGATGTGAGTGGGGTGAGGGCTGCCCCCCAGGAAATGCTGGGAGCTCCTGAGCAGGTGGACCCTCCGCTCTGAGGGCAAAGCCCCAGGAGGTCGTGGGATTTGCTCAGGGGGTCAGCCAGTGCTTTGGACAGCCTCTCGTGGCCGCCAGGTTGAGGTAGGGGCCAGATGCACAGCTCTGTGTCCACACAGAGGCCCCCAGCCGGGGTTCAGGGGAGCAGAGGGCCCAGGTACCGCCAGCCCCTCCTCGTGTGAGTGGTGAGTACAGGCAGGGGGTGGGCTTTACTGGGGGTGAGGGGGCCCCATGTGGAGGCCACTGCTGTCATTTAGCCAAGATGGAGGGGCACGGGCTGGTGGGAGAGGAGTGGGGCTCTGGGCCGACTACGACCTCGGTTGATGCAGGCCCAGCCTGAATTCAGTGTCTTGTCTGTGGCCCTCAGAGCCAGGCTGGAGCTTCCTGGGGGGCCGTGGGCGGGGCCTGAGGCTTGTTTTCTCATCTGCAGCGTGGGTGGTGTGGGTACGAGGCAGGTGCTGGCCAGAGGGTGATGGCGTGGGACGGGGAGTCAGCATCACTGGTCTTCTG
>NW_020172779.1:21936355-21940950 GCF_003031525.2 Neophocaena asiaeorientalis asiaeorientalis | reverse complement strand
CTCCCTCCCTCCCCACCCCACTTCGGGGTCTTTGGAAGTGGGAAAGACAAACGAAAATGTCATTAGTGTTTAAAAAGCCCTCCCCCAGGTTTGCATCTGTCCTGGTGACAGCACATCTCTAACAGGACTTGTTGGGAGGGTGCCGAGACGGCCAGAACCCCGCTGCTTAGGTTTCTTGGGGCTTGTTTGTCCAGATCTGCATGGCCTGTCAGGGGCTGGGCTGTGGTGAGTGGGCCAGTGCTCTGGGAAGGGGACTGTGGGAACAGCTTCAGGAAGACACACGTGGCATTTCTCACCTTGGCAGGCTGCAGACTGGTTCCATGTGGAAACTCCTTACCGCACCCCCCCTACTGCCCCCCACATTCCACGGGGGCTTTTGGACTTGCATGGGTTTATGCGTTCAGTGTTACTGGAGTGAGACTTGTGGTCCCAGGGAGCCCCTTTGAGGCCCTGTTCTGCCTTGAAGGACTTACCTATTAGGTGGGGGGTAGGGGGTGTGGACAGATGGGGAAACTGAGGCCCAAAAGGTGGAATTAAAGTCACGACAAAAGGTTAATCACATCCGATTCCTTCATAATTTTCTCTTTCTGCTTTCTGGTCCATGATGGGCATTTCCGGGGTGGCTGCTGGGCACCGAGCAGCCTGGCGCTGAGGGTGTAGAGCTGATGGGTCCACTCAGTGTCTCTGTCCCTGCTCTCCTCCCTCTCCCCGAGTCACCTTATGGGACAAAATGAAGTGCCAGCCTGGGGTGCCTTTTCCTGGCTTTAGACCCAAGTCTCCACTAACTGGCTGGGTGACCTTGGGCCTGCCTCTCGCCTCGGTCATTTCATCTGTGAAATGGGTGGGTCAGGGAGGAGCCTCCCTCTCAGGGCCCTGCCATTTCAGATGGCCCATGGAGGGCTGTCAGGGGCTGACCGGCACCTTGGCTTGCTGGCCAGGGATCAGGTGGTGAGTGGGCAGGAGACTGAGGGCTGCCAGGGCCTCCTGCAGTGGTTCTGGGCCCTTCCCTGGCTCAGTGGCCCCTGGACCTGCTCAGTTAGGTTTCGAGTGAGGGCATCCTGCCCTGGGGGTGCTGTAAAGACCTCCACCCAACCTCCTCGGGCAGCCCGTCCTCTGGCAGCATGGAATGTCCTTTAAGACCCTTTGGGGGCTCCCCATCTGTGGGCACGATGAGATGGCCCCCACTGCTCTCTTCCCTGTTACCCCACAGATACCCCCCTCCCCACCCCTGGGCTCCTGCGATGCCCAGAAGGCGCCTCACCTGCTGCTCCTGCCGCCCAGAAGCCCCTGCCCAGATCCGGGTATTGCTGGCTGCCGCCCCTCCCCTGCTCTGCCCTCTGCCTGGAGCTTTAGAGGCGGCCCTGGCGATGGAGAGCTGTGTGCCTGGTGTTCCAGTAGCTGGCTCCCTGCCCCAAGGACGGCTGTGCTTGGCCTGCGGGCTCCCAGAGTGCAGGAGACCCCTCTGGATAGCCCCTTCCAGCCAGAGGAGCAGGGGGGCACCTCGTGGCTCCAGAGGGCAGAGTGGCTGATCACGAAGGGGAGCCGCGCCAGCCCAGGGCACACGTGTCCCTGGCACGTGATCCCGTGGAGCCAGGATGTCGGTACCCGCTTCCCGACAGGCACGCCACACGGCTGGGACCCAGGTGGTCTGAGCCCTGGCCGCACCCAGGCGAGGCGCATCAGGAGGGCCGTGCCAGGCCGAGGGGAGCTCCAAGCATACAGGAGCCTGGTCTGCGGGGCGGGTCCCTCCGACGGCAGGGCACCCGCGGCACCGTCCACCCCCTGCCAGCCCTTGGCTCCCCTCTCGGGCTCCTTCCCCCCGCCCTGTTTTGGAGGCGGCTGGTCTCTGGATTCCCAGCTGAGGGTACCTCCCTGACACTGGTCCCAGGTGGGCCAGGCCTCAGGAGCCCCAAACCTCCCAGGACCCCGAGGGTCGGGGAGGGGTGCTGCTGGGGCAGAGGTGGCGGGTCGCAGCCTCCTGGCCAGTGGCCCTGTCTGGAGCAGAGAGGAGAGGGAACGTCCATGTCGTTATGGAGTGTGAGCTGTACGTGGGTTCAGGCGGCGGCGTGAGGCTGGGAGTGGGCAGGCAGCGGCGGGGTCGGTGGGCGTCAGGAGGTGTCTGGGCTCCCGGTGAAGTAGTGTCCAGGAGCTGTGCCCCTCCCCACTGCCGGCCAGCGGCAGCTCTGTCCCCAGGCCTGTCCTCTGCCCCTCGACGGCCTGTCTGTCCACCCGCAGCTATGCCAGAGCCCTGCGTCCTCCAGGGCCTCGGCCCTCCCTCCTCTGGAGTCTGGCCTGCAGGGCTGGGTGCCCACTGCCCATTCTCAGTGGCCGTGTACCCTCCATCCTGTGCCTTCTGTAACTAAGCATGTGGGGTCCCGAGAGAAGGGCTGGGGTCCCTTCAGACACACAGCAAGGCTGTGGCCAGCCTGGGGAGAGCCGGCTCTCCCAGCTGGCCCCCCCTCACATCCCTTCCAGCCTCAGGTCCTCTCTCTGATCCTGTTTCTTAGTCCTGTGGCGCGATCAGAAATGGGGGACTCTCAGATAATGGGCTGCGGGGTGCTTGGCAGACTGGAATGTGGGGCATCCCTGGGTGCCACTGTGGTGACCCCTGGGGCTGCAGGCTGAGCTGGGGGCTGGGAGACAGGGCGAGGCCTCTCCCGAGGGGCAGGAGGGGTGCCTGCAGGTCCCCACCACACTCCTTCAAGTGCCCAGCCCTCCGCCGGGGCCCCTTTCCCGGGAGACCGTCCTCCCAGAGGGTGGAGGCAAGGCCTCCAGAGCTTCCTCTTCTGGAGACAAGGCCGCCCTCAGAGCCCCAGTCTCCCTCTGGCCAGTGGCTTGCCTGCTGTCCCTACAGCTGCGGCCGGTGGTCTTCGTGGACCCTCAGGGCCCTCCCTGCTGCCCAAGTGCTAACGGGTGACCCCTGCTTTGTCCCTGCACAGCTGCCCCTCGCCTCTGCCAGGGGTGCCTCCACACCCCCGTGCTCCTGCTGCCCCCTGGCCAGCTCTGGGCCCACGTTCTCCCAGGTTCTCGGCGGGGCGGCCCTCTCCAGCCCGGGGGCAGTTTGGTCCCACCTCCCAGACCTGGACTCCTCGTTGCCCCCAAAGTGGGCTGCCCTGTCCGTCCTCCCTGAGTGCGGCCGAGGTCACAGTGCCAGGACCGGGCCAGTGCGTCCCTTCAGCCCCACCCCCGTCCCGAGCCTGGACCCTTGTCCCTCCAGACACTCCAGCATCTTGTTTCCTTTTATTTTCAGGTTTTGACTCAGATGTTCCCCGTCTAAAATTTCAGTTGTCTTCTGCATTGTCTAACATACCACTTAATTACTTATCTCGTTATTATTTCTCTTCTTCCAGGAGAACGTAAGCCCCATGGAGGCAGGGATTTTCGTCTGTTTTAGTCCTGGCACCCCAGAGGGTGCACGACACTGGGCACTCAGTGACTCTCTCTGGAACAATCAAGGGGATGGGGGATGGAGGGGTGGGTAGATAGATGGATGGTAGGGGGATGGGTGGGGAATGGGTGGGTAGATGGACAGGGTTGAGTGGATGGCAGGTGAATGGGTGAAAAGTTTTACATGTTGGGACTCCGCAGAAGATCTGTGTTTTAATAAAAGGGCTCTGCTGCCTTTATTTACATGCAGCTTCTCGTCAGCCCACACAAAAGCCCTGTGAACCTGAGCAGCGCGGTGCTCCAGTTTGACCAGAGATGAGGTGGAGCCTTGGCGGAGTCGTCACTTGGCCGGGCCACACAGCTTGCGTGTGGCAGAGCTGGGACTGGAGCCCAGCTGCCTGACTCGAGAGCGGGGCTGTCCCGACTGTGATGCTCTGACACCTTCCCCAGATGAGGAGGTTGCAGCAGGGCACTGAGATCGCCCCACGAGGGGATGGCGGAGCCCAGGAGCCAGCCCGTGAGGCCCAGCTCCGCCTGCCCATGGCCGGTCACTTAACTCTGGTTGAGGTGGGCTCCTCCTGTCTGGAGGGCAGGGCGGTGCCTGGTCTCCCCAGGGGGTTGGGAGGAGGTCGAATGAGATGGGCACGTGCCCCCAGCCATTGCCAGCATGGAACGGGCTTGCCAGGCACGGGTCTGGCCGAGTCACCTGTTGCCTCCCAGCCAGCTCTGCCCACGGCCTGTACTGCCATGTCTTCACCGGCTCCTTGTGCCAAAGCCCAGCTCACCGGACCTCACCTGCGAGGCCTGGCGCTACCTGTTCCCTCCTGAGCTGCTGTGTCACCTGACCCAGGTGCAGAGCTCTGTGCTCACCAGCTGCTCTGTTGCCATGGCTACCTGGCAGGCCGAGGAGGGAGCAGGCTGGGGTAAAGAGGGGCCAGGAAGGGCCTCCAGGCTGAGCAGAGCGTGTGGGGCCTCAGCCACCCTGCCGGTAGCTGGCATTGTGCGGCCAGAGCGTGGGGGGTTGTTGATCTGGCCAATATCTAGCTATAAATATGGGAATAAATCGATAAATAAAGTTTGGCTATTCCATGAACTGGGACCGCGTCTCTGTAGGTGGATGGTTGCCAAGATCCTAATTACGAGAAGAGATTGCATGATAGAGAAAAATGCAGCGGCATTTTCTTTGCTTTTGCTCTTAAATGTGGAAG
>NW_020172779.1:21932890-21936222 GCF_003031525.2 Neophocaena asiaeorientalis asiaeorientalis | reverse complement strand
ACACACACACACACACACACACACACACACACACACACCCCGAGGTTTTATTATGTCCTGTGCAAGGTTGTTATTCCTCAGTGCCAGTAAAAAGAGAGAAGATTCCGTGAGAGCTTTTAATGAGTTCTAGTTTTAGAAGCCATCAGGAAAATAATTGCCTGATTTAAACATTTACTAAGTTAAGGTGTTTTATAGTCTCTCCCACTCTCTGGTGCCCACGCCTGGGCACATGGCTCCCAGTGCCTGCCGCCCTCATGCACCGTGGCTGGGGCTGCTTGCCATCCCCGGGGGCTCCATCCTAGGGCAGCCCTGGGGGGCTTCTGGGCTCCCAGCATGGCCCCTGTGACCAGCCAGGCCTTGAGGTCACACCCCGGGGACTGAGTCCTGGACTTCTGCCTGGAGTTCGGCTCCTACCCCAGCTCCTGGTGGGGCCCAGATCTCTGGCACAGCCCCCTCATTTGCCCTTGGCATCCTCCATCGGGAGCCCAGGCCTGCTCAGGTGCCCAGCACGGTGACCGGAGGGACAGCCATCCGTGCCGGTCGCCTGTGCCCAGATACTGACGCTCTGTGTGCTGCCCCCTCCCCTGGGCCCCTCCCTCTCCTGGCCCGTCATCAGGTCTGCCCCCAGCCAGCACGTCCCAGCACCCGTGAGTGATCCTGGAGGAGGTGGAGGTGCTGGCCCACAAACTCCTCCACCGGCCAAAGGCCTGGGGCTGGGGGTGGGGACCGCAGACACTGGGCAGCCAGGGTCACACCTGCTTGCATTACTAGGGAAGTGCGCCTGGGGCTCCCTGCCCCAGACCTTGCAGGGGGGCTGGAGGCTGTGCGCCCACAGGCTCATCTGGCTGGGAGCTCGGATCCTGGGGTCCCCATGCTCTGAGCAGCCCCTCGGAGCCAGTCCGGTCTGTTCTCTGAGGTCACATAGGAGGCTTCTGCCTGGGAGTCCAGGAGGGGTCTGTGGCCCCAGGCTCACCTGCCACCCTTTCCCCGTGGTCCGTCCGGCTCTGCGTGGGGGGTGGGGGTGGGTGCACCCTGCTGATCCCCTCACGGTGGCCCGAGGTCGGGGGTCAGCCTGGTGCTGGGGCAGTGTCCCCTGGTCCCATCCTCGCTCCCTTGGCCACCAAGCTGGTGGAGACCCGCCGGAGCAGGGGGCCCTGGACACCCTCGCTGCCCTTATCCCCCCGACGCGGCTTCCTTCTTTTTTGAGTGGGTAGGATCTTTATTCAGAAGGATTGTTCCAGGGAGTGGGGGGCTCTTGAGCGAGGAGGACGCTGTGCCGTATGACGTGCAAACACCTGGGAGTCGGGACAGGCTTCTCGTCTGCAAGGGAGTGCGCCGAGCTGGAGGGGCTGGGCTGGGGCGTCTGCGGGGGGCGCAGGCCGTGGCGAGGAGCTGGGCTCACACTTGGCCAGCATGCCTCCTGTCCCAGCGGGTCGCGGGATGTGTGGTTCGGCTCCTCTTGTGTGAGGCAGAGAGGGAATTAGGGGTCCGGGCCCAGCCTCGTCCTGGGCGAGTCAAGTCTGAGTCACGTGGGGAAGGGTCTCTGCAGAAAGCCGTTCCTGAAACACGGAGTGTTGCCAGGAGCCCAGCCTGAGCGTCTCTTCCAAGCGAGTGATTTATTCATCGCCGAACAACTCGGAGGGTCATGGGTCTGAGGGCGAAGCAGGGCCCCAGGACAGTCTGCAGAGGACGTGGGGCTGGAGGCGCTCCTCAACGCCAGCCGAGCGGTGGCGACGGTCAGCGGCCGGAGTCTCAGGCATCTTAAAAAGAGGGAGGCTGGGAATGAAGGAGGGTGTCCATGTCAAAGGTTACATCGACTCCCCAGATCCCAGTGAGTGGAGACCTCCCAGGAGGCAGCTGTGATGATGAGTTTCTGGAGGATGAGATGCGGGTGCCCTTGGAGCACAGTCCCGGCGGGTCGCCCGCGTGAGGCTCCGCCTCCTCGGTGCTGCCGGCCTGTGTGCCCGGTGCTCTGGGTGCATCTCAGCTCACGCCGGCGGACCGGGTCATTGCCGCTCCGGGCCGCCGTCCTCGGCCACAGCCCCGACCGTGTTCGGAGGGCTCCTCGCTACAGAAAGGTCACGTGGGGAGGAGACAAGGCCCTGGTGGAGACGGCAGTTTGTAGAGCTGGTCGGCAGCCCCTGCGCCTGTGTGTTTGCAGCGTTTGGAGCTGCATCTCCGTGGGGGCCTCTCCTGAAGCCCAGAACGTGAGCGGGACCGGGGACCCCGTGTTCCACCCGGGCTGTCCCGGGTTCTCGGGGTCAGGGCTGCTGCAGACAAGGAACACCCGCCGCAGCGGCCGTGTGTCCCGCCGAGCCCAGGCCCCAGGAGGCACCGGGCTCGCGGCCCCTGCTCAGCCACCCCCTCCCTGCCCTCTCCCTTGCCGAGGCTCCGTCCCTGTGCCCACGGGAAGGGATCCAGCGCGTGCACGTTAAGTCTGCCGGTGCCAGCGGCCGTGGCACCAGACGTCCCTGGGAGTACCCGCCGCCCCTGGGTGCTGATCAGGTGTCCCGACTGCGGGGGCTGCCCCGCTCCCAGCGGTGACCCAGGGAAGGGGGGCCGGGTGGGCGTGAACGCGGGTGCCGGTATTCCCCAGCTGCGTATCCCGGGGCAAGTCCCTTAACCTCTGGTGATGATTTCCCCGTCTGTGAAGTGGGGGTACCAGCGGTGCCCTCACACAGCATGGGAGGCTGTGTGCCCTAGAAAAGCTCCTCTGAGCGCCCGAGTCCAAGTGCACCCACGGTCAGGCTCAGGGCCCCCAGGCCAGCCTTGTGCGAGAGACTTCTGTCCGCGGCCCACCGGGCAAGCTCAGGGGCCGAGGTCAAGGTTGGTGGTCTGGTGGCCTTGGGACAGGAACCTGGAAGTGTGAAGAGGTGTGTCTGTCTGCCTGAGGCCTGGCTGAGCCCGCGGCTGTCACGTGTGACCTTGAGGTCTGGACCTTAGGGTGACGCCTAAGCTTGGCCTCCCCACCAGCGGCCTCAGCCAGGGAGGGCCGTGGGGATGCGGATCCCGGAAATGGGCCCAGGCCAAGGCCACTCGAGGCCCCACGCTCACCACCACCTTCTCGGCCGTGGGCCCCGTCCCAGCAGAGCCGCCGCCTCCGCCGTGTGTGAGCCCCGTGGTGGAATTGCAGTTGATAGTACGTGTTGGTTTAAGATCAGGCTAATGGCTTCGTCTCTCAGAGCACTCCTAAAAAGGGGATGAGTCTCCTTGTCATATTTTGCAGCGGGGTGAAATGACCCTCGTGGAAGTCAGTCCAGGCTCCGCATGAGCTGCAGGGTGGTAGGGGCAGGGGCGGGCTGTGAACCCCCCCCCCCCCCCCCCCGCCCCGC
>NW_020172779.1:21912281-21932618 GCF_003031525.2 Neophocaena asiaeorientalis asiaeorientalis | reverse complement strand
CCCCCCCCGTCTCACGGGCGTGAAAGAACCTTCCCTCTGGCTCTACCCTGGCCGCGCGCTGGGCACTGAGGGAGGAGGAGGTTTGGATTTGCCCAGTGGTAGGTGGGGGAACCTGGCTCCAACGTGAATGGCTTTGCGCAGGGTCACCTGGCTGGCCGGTGGAGGAGCCGTCTCCTGCAGGGAGAGGGCTTCAAGTCAGCGGGCATCAGTGCCAATCCCAGCCCTCCCCCTTTCTGTGAGGCCCGGGAGGTCACACACCTTTCCGAGTCCCGCAACCTCCATTGTCAGGTGGGTGCTGTGACTTCCCTTCACAGGTGCTGCCAGGTGTGAAGGTGGCCATGTGTGATGTGCCCCTAGCACAGCCCCAGGCGAGTGGTCTGTGAGTGGTGTGGCCACATCCCTCACCAGCATCATTGGTACTTTTGCTGGGCAAAGTGGAGTTAGGATAGAGGTGGGAGGCATGGAGGATGCAAGAGGCCAGCATGACCTGCAGGGTGGGAGGTACCCCAGTTTCCTGGCCTCAGTTCTGCTTCTTACCCCATTCACTAGCTTCACGAAGTTGCTCATTCTTTAGACAGCAGTGGGGCTACTGTCCATCCACCCACCCACCACCGTCCATCCATCGTCCATCCATCCATCTACCCACCACCCACCCACGTGTGCTGGCCCATGCTAGGGGCCGAGTGTACAGAGAAGGGAAAGTGGACCCTCTGTCAAGGAGCCCCCCTGGGAGGGAATGAGGAGTGAGGTGTCTGCAGGACTGACAGGCCTGTGGGAGGTGCAGACTGTGCCCTCTGCTCTCAGCCTCTTTGCCCCTTTAGTCAGGCCTGCAGGACAGTGCTGGGGCCACAGCCGTGCACGAGACTGGACTGCAACCTTCCAGGCTCCTCTGTACACAGCAAGGGAGCGCACAGCCCTGGGGTCCTCAGCATGGGGTTTGGCCTCGGGGTCAGGGGACAGTATTTCAGATCCCAGCAATGTCTCTGACTTGCGGGGTGACCCTGGGCTTGTTTCTGGTCCTTGGCTCTCATTTAGCACTCTTGGTGGCCGTGCCCTTGACCTAATGGCTGCCATCTTGTTTCCACAGAGTGACCTATTGGATGTGAACCAGATCATCAAAGACCTGGCCTCCATGGTGTCAGAGCAAGGAGAGGCCATCGGTGGGTACCCATGCCGTCCACCCAGCCGCCTGCCCGTTCCCCCAGGCGTGGGCCCACGGCAAGGCCTGGGCAGGTTTGGAGGTGTAGGCATCTGCTGCATTCCTTCCCCACCTGCTCAGGTCGCCCCCAGCCCCTCGGGAAGGCCGGGCCTGAGGAGTTTCACTCAAGAGGGTGGCCCACCCGTTCTGCTCATGGAAGAGCCCTGGCCTGCCTGCCCCCGCCACCCCCACTCCGGGCCTTCCTCCCCAGCCAGGGACTCCCCAGGGGGAGGACAAACTGTCCTGGGCGGGGGATGGGCTGCAGCGGGTCCCCCCGCGGAGACTGCTGGGGGTGTGTAGCCGGGAGCCACTTCCCAGGAAACGTGCGTGGTGGGTTACAGGGCTGTGAGCGGGGAGCTGACGTCCCTGCTGTTTCCCAGTCTCCCCCACGTGAGGGCATCCGCCCCACCCAGCCCGGCCTGCCACCTGCTGTGGCCTTAAGACTTTCCTGCTGCTGCCCTGAGTGCCCGGGTGCCCTGGGCAGCGGGGAGGTCGGGGAGGGGGTACTCACAGCCCCTGGCCTGGAAGAGCAAGGCGGCTCGGGGCGCCCAGAGCCACTCGGCCAGCAGTCAGCACCCAGCCACAGCCCAGGGCTGCCCCCCACCCTCCACCCCCATTCCCCTGCCGAGTCGTTGCCTCACTGGGGTCCCCTGGCTCTGGGTAACCTCCCGCCTCTCAGGCCTGGGCGCTGGGGAGGTGCCGAGGCCCATGCACGCCCTGCTCCCCAGCGGGCGGCCCGGCTGCCCTCCTCGGGGTGTGCTGCACCCCCAGGAACAGAGAGGGTCGGGCCGCGCTGCCTCAGGCCTCTCGCTCAGCTGCAGAGCCTGGGCTCCTGCAGGACCCTGCTCTGGCCTGGGCCGCTCTGGGCGGGGCCGCCCGTCACCCCAGGGCCCCCTCTGTCTCCACGTCCTCCCTCACCCTCACTCTGGCTGGCCGTCTCGTGCTGGGTGTGCAGGAGGCTTTTACGCTCCAGATGGACACCCAGGTGTCACCTGGATGGTCACTGAGCCCCATCACTGATCGGTAGGGGCTGTGTCCCAGGCGGGGAGGTGGCGAGGACTCACCTGCTGTGACCCTGGTTGGGGCCCGACGGAGGGGATGGGCACCTGGGCGCAGACGGGCCCCCGCTGCGTGCTGCATGCTGTTATGGGTGTCCCCGTGACGATGGTTGTCGGTCTGGGGCCACCGTCCCCTCTACGGGGGGCAGTGGAGACCCGGGGCCACGAGCCGGGGTCGGGGGCTCTGCTCTCCATGGCCCGTACCATCTGCAGCCAGGCGCCCGTTGGCCTCCGCCCGCCCTGAGCCTCCGGTGCCTTTCCAGGGTCCAGCAGCGGCAAGGCCGCGTGCCGGCGCAGCTCCAGCCCCGAGCCGGCCGTGGTGGCCCCGCTGCCCGGGCCGGGCTGTGCGCCCCTGCGGCCGGGCTCCCACTCACGCACCAAGACGCGGAAGCCCAACTTCAGCCCGCAGGAGACTGAGGTGCTGGTGCAGAGGGTGACGCGCCACTACCCGCTGCTGTTCGGGGCTCTGCGGGGCCCACCCGCCCGGAAGCACCGCGTGTGGAGCCGCATCCTGCAGGCGGTGAACGCGCTGGGCTACTGCCGCCGGGACCTGGGCGACGTCAAGCACAAGTGGCGGGACCTGCGAGGGGTGGTGCGCAGGAAGCTGGCCGAGCGCCCCTGGGCCCCCGGCCCCGTCCTCACGCCCGTCGAGCGCATGGTGGCTGAGACCTTCGCGGCCCCCGGCCCCGCTGGCGAGGGCCAGCCCGCCGAGGCCCTGCCGAGTAAGTGGACCCTCAACAGCCTGCACGGAGCTTCGAGCAAGAACCGCGGGGGAGAACTGAGGCCCCTGTGCGTCTAGATGGGGAGACCGAGGCTCCAGGCCAGTCCTGGGCGTGAAGGAGCTGAGGCTCAGAGCCAGGTCCATCTGGGGTCGCCCCACATGACAGGGCCTCTGCGGGGCCTCCGAGACCTCGGAGAGCCGAGGTCCCCGTGAATCTCTCGGGTGCTCGTGGGAGGCCGGCACCGTTTCCTCCATCACTGGCCCGGCTCAGCTCACCTCCCTGCCCCTGCTGTGCCCTGTCTTGGGCGTGGGGCAGGCAGGGCGGGTGAGCTCACCTCTGACGTCCTCTTGGGCTCTCAGAGTGGGGTCCCTTCTCCCTGGGTCACTCAGCCCCCAGAACAGGCCAGGGCAGTGTCTGGGGCTCGCAGCCTCCCAGGGCCTGGCGACCCCTCGGAGCCCAGGGCCCACCGCCGGGGCCAGCTTTGCAGAAGTTTCTGAGCCTGGTGCGGAGGGCGGGCCGGGCCCTCCGGGGTGCCTCAGCGTCTCCTCCCCGCACCCGTTTTCCTCCTCCTCCTCGAGGCGCCTCTCAGTGTCCGTCAGGGGCGCCCTTCGCCGGGCTGCCTTCTGTCTGCACGTAATGGCTCCACCCACAGCTCCAAGCTGAGCTCCACCGGACCCTTGCCTCACCCCTTCCTGGGGAGCTGCTGGAAGGACTTTGGAGACGATGGCAGAAGCAGGACCAGCTCCCTCCTGAGGGCTGCAGAGTGGGCGGCAGGATTCAGCCTCGTGGGGACGAGCAGGGGCCACAGACGCCCCCAGCAGAGGCCCCAGCAGACCTTCTAGTGGGGGTCTGCACCGAGCAGGGCTGAGCGGATCAGAGACGCACGCAGACCCAGGACGTGGCCGTGCCCTGGGCTGGACCATGGGGAGGGGCCTAGTTCGGGAGGCCACCTGCTCCCCTACAGGCAGAGCCAGACCTGGTTTTGGGGTGCTGCAGGGTGGGCACACTCTAAGGGCCGAGGGGGGCTGGCAGCAGGTGGCACGGGTGTGGCCCTGGGTGTTGAGACCCGTCCCGCGAGTTCCCAGCCCCGGATCGAGGCAGGAGCTTGGTGGCTGTGTTTCTCCTGGTGGCCCCCGGGTGTGGCGCTCGGCATGCTCCGGGGTCACGAGGCCCAGCCTGGCGCAGACGCCCCTGCCTGCTCTGGTGGGCTGGCGGCCCCTCTCCCGGGCCCTGTGGCTCCCGGGCTCTCCTCCGTCGGGACGGTACGCTGACAGCGAGCTCCTCTTGGGATCGGCTGGCACAGTGCTGATTCAGAGAGGTTTGTTGAATGAGTGAGAGAGAGGGGTAGGGGCAGGACACCCCCTCCCGCTCCGGTGGGCTGAGACCAAGCAGGGGAGTGGCTGCCACGCCTGGTTTGGGGGTGGCTCGAGGCCCAGCCGCACCGGATCCTGCCTCTGGGTCAGTTCTGGCCTGGGGCTTGGGCGGGGTCCGGCTGCAAGGCTGAGGACGGCTGGTTGGCAGAGTGCAGGCCCCCCCCGCACCCGGCATGCCTGTAGCTCTGTCCGTGTTTGGGGGAGTGGTGCTGAGGGGCTTCTCTCTGGTCCCGGGGGGCCTGACCCAGAGTCTGGGTGCCCCGGAGACCCCCAGAGCAGAGGCCTCCAGGGCAGCCCCCGCCGAGCACTCCCCGCAGGGACTGGGGGTGAGCCCAGGGGCCTGCGGCCCTGCCTGTGCCCCCATACTCTCCTGATGGGGCTCCCCATGGAGGGGCCGGACTCAGACTTCAGGGAGGGAACCACAGGCAGGGAAGACGCCCCCTGCTCAACCCGGGGCCCAGGGGACTTGGTGCCTGGGCGGCACCTGCGTTTATGGGAACGGTCCCTGCCTGGGCCTGGGTGGTGCCCAGGAGCGCAGCTCTCCAGGGAGATGTGTGCGTTTAGCCGTTTCTGCCTCTGGAGTACTCACCAAAATGCATGAATTTGGAGGCTTGTCCCGTTTTCCTGCAAGAATTTACCTGACGCACCTTTGTGCCTGGTCCCTGCAGAGGGCCGTGCCCATGGCCGCGGTCACTCCCTGATCGTCTGGGCGGTCCTTCCCTTTGGGAGGAGAGAAAACAGCATAGAGAATCGCCCTGGTCCTCAGCTGGGCGCAAACCCGGTTCCTGCTGGGGTCAAGCCCCGCGGTCCTAACTCACCCCTGCCCTGCGTGCCCTCCAGCTGGGCTGTGCAGCCACAGCGGGGCATGGATGGATTTGCCACCTGTTTTATGCGATGCCACCTTTTTACCAAGGGCGTCACTGAGGGGAGTCTCGCGGTGTGCAAGGGCGGCCCCTGGGCCTCGTCAGGGCGGCTCAGGTGTGCTGTGGGGCTGGCACCTCTGGGGGGCTGTGTGGACGCACCCAGCAGGCCCCTGCCTGAAGTCCTGGTCCCCACTCAGCCCCTCCCTGTTGCCAGGACCGGCCGGTCAGCGCACTTGCTGATGTCCAGGGCCGAGTGCGGAGGACGCTGTTCCCAGGCCCAGTCCCGCTGTCTCCACGGCGACTCTGTGGACGTGCAGAGTCATTGCAGAGCCGGGCCTCACCCCTTCCTGAGCGGGCTGCCGCGGCTCCAAGGGACAGGCACTCCCAGGCTCTCTGTCCGGACAGCTCAGGCCGGCCAGTGCCCGCGCCAGAGCCGGGCCTCACCCCTTCCTGAGCGGGCTGCCGCGGCTCCAAGGGACAGGCACTCCCAGGCTCTCTGTCCGGACAGCTCAGGCCGGCCAGTGCCCGCGCCAGGGGGCTGGCCGGTGCCCCGTCACTGCAGCCTCTGTTCTCTGGAGGCTGGGCTCCCCACTTGTGCCTCGGAGTGATCACCGGGGGGCAGATGCCGTCCACGCCCCGCCCCCACGGCCCTGGGTGACCTCGGGGTCTCCACTCTGTAATTGCTTCTGTTGTCTTAATTTGCAGATAGTATTGAAGCCGGCCTTGAGGCTGCGTCCTCGCACGCAGAGGCGGCCAGTGAGCTCCTGGCTGGAGCCAGCCGGCACCAAGTAAGTCAGTGTGAGGGGACAGCCCGCCGCTCCGCCGGCCCCTGCCCGCGCCTGGGAGGGGCAGGCCCGCAGGGTCTTCTCTGTGCCCAGGCGGGCTGCTATGGGGGAGGGGAGAGGAAGGGGTTGCGGGCCGCGTGCCCAGGGTGGGAGGTCCCGCCTCCCCCTAGTCTGCACCACCCCCTCCCCCAACCGCGCCGCCGAGAGCACGGCCGGGGCTTCTGCCCACCGCTCAGCAGTGAAGTGAGAGGGCAGGGGTGAGGGGCGGCCAGGAGCAGCGCCCACCAGCTGGGTCTCGCTGCAGTGGGTGCCGACGTGGCTGTTCTCCCTGTTCCCAGCGTGTGCGGCACCCCGGCTGCCCCTGCAGGAAGCTCTGCTGCTTCTCCCTTATTCTCAGAAGGGCAGGATGGGTCTGTCGGTGTCTGCTGCCTTCCTGGAGGGCGCGGGCCATGGAGAGGGCCGCCTGGCCTTCCGGCCGCTGGGCCGGGTGTGTCCGTGTCTGCCCCTGGCCTGGCCCCCGGCTGGAGCTGGTGGGGCCCTCTCTGCTTGGGACGAGTTGGCCGGCTCAGAGGGAGTGAGGACAAATATCTGACCCTGATTTACTTGAGATGGGCTTAGGGCAGCCTTGGGGACCAATGCCGGGCTGCCGGGCTGACCTGCAGCCACCGCGTGAGCCCCTGACTGGGCCAGGCAGGCTCGGACCTGGGTCCAGCAGGGAGGGGGGGCCCGCAGCCGCCCTCCGCTTGCTCGCCATCACTCGCTGGCCCTCCGCTCCGTGCTGCGCCCCGACTCGCAGGGGTGGAGCTCACGGAGCGCATCTCTCCTGGAGCATGCGTCCTAGGGGAGGGCGGGGTGGACAGTCCAGTCCAGTGACGCGAGGGCCCTGGGCCAGCTGAGGCAGGGAGGGCTTCCTGGGGGAGCTCCGAGCAGGAGTTGTTCTGGCAGAGGGGGCAGAGGCCAAGGGAGGGGCTGCCCGGGCGAGCTCAGGACACCCCAGGCCGGGGTGCGGACAGCTGCGTGGGGGCCGTGCCGGCGGGAGCAGGGAGGGGGCTGGGGAGAGATGATGGATGACGTCCTGTTCCCTGGGGGCTTTGGGAAGTCAGGGCTGTGCTGGGCAAGGGACTCCGGTTGCCTTAGCGGGGAGGAGAGGGCACAGGGTGACGGTCTGGACCAGGCAGGGCTGTGGGCAGGGCGAAGCGTGGGAAAGAGCGGCCCCTCCTAGCAGCTGCGCTCCCTTCCCAGGCCTCCCGTCCCTCAGGGAGCCCAGTGGGCAGAGCACACGCGGGACGGGAGGCCGCTGGACTCCACGAGAGTGCGTCGTGGGGTGGAGGCTGGCCCCGCTGCTGGCCTCCCCTTTTCTCTGTCAGTGGCCACTGGACGCCTAAGTCAGGGCGACAAGCGTAGGCCACACATGACAGCTGGAGAACACCACGCCGAGCGGGGGCGACGGCATGTATCTGCAGGACGGGGCGGAGGCAGGGCCGGAGGTCGTGTCTGCTGGTGCCAACTCGGGGCTCTCTGCCCCAGCCACGGGCCCCAACCTTTCAGCATGCCGAGGGCAGCCAGACCTGCACCCGGACCTCTCCACCTGGCTGGGTCCTTCCAGGGCCTCCCAGAATAGAAGGTGCAGACTGCAATTGACAAGCGAGGCGGACTTGTCGGAAGCCCAGGGCCCGGCCTCTCCAACGGGAACTCTCCGAGCGGGCCAGTGCCTGCCGCGGGCCCTCAGCCCCAGGAAGCCTCCTCGCGGGAGGGAAGCAGCACGCCGGCAGGGTGGCTCCGCCCGTGAGCCTCCGGGCTCAGAAGGGTCAGCAAGTGCCTAGACCGCAGATGCCTGGAGCCCAGAAGGAGGAAGTGACAGTGAGGAGGAGGAGGAAAAGGAAGAGCAGGAGGCGGATGGGCGGCCACTGTGCCCGCGGACACACCAGGCTCAGAACCCCCCCTGGCGCCGGGGAGTGCGTGCGCCCAGGCCTCTGCGGTGGTGCTGTCATCGCCCCTTTGCCATCGCAAAGCAGGACCCCCTGTGCCATGGGTGAGGTGAGATGGGCTCAGATCCAGGAGGGACAGCCCAGAGTCGCCCCCCCGCAGTAATTCCTCGTGCTCTTGCCCACTGCCACGCAGCGTGTCGGCAGGTGTCAGCAAGGCAGTACACCACAACCTGGGGCTCAGGCCCAGGGCTTTTCCTTGGTTGACTCACCCTCCACACCCAGCCAACTGGAAGGTTAGCCTTCAGCTGGGCCTCTCATTTGCAGACTAGGGATTTGAGACCCAGAGGAGAGAAGGGTTTTCCCAAGGTCACACGGCTGTCAAGAGGAAGAGCTGATTTTGGAGCCCAGTTTGTAGAATTCCAGGTCTTGGCTTTTCCTGCGACCCTGGGGTAGCTCTGCTTCTATATACAGCTGTTCATCTTTATGGGATGTCCGCTTGGTGGATGGATGGACGGACAGACAGATGGATGGGTAGATGGATGGAGGGATGGAGGGACTGAAGGATTGGAAGGGTGTATACACAAGTGGGTGGATGGATAGAGGTGTGGGTGGATGGATAGACAGATCAAGGATGGATAGTTGATGGATGGATGGATGATGGAGGGATGGATGATGGATGGATGGATGGATGATGGATGGGTGCTTTGAGGATGGATGGCTGAGAGATGAACAAATGGATGGATGGATGGATGTAAGGAAGAAGGATGAAAGGAAGGAAGGAGGTGGACAGATGGAGGGACGGATGGATGCTTGATGAGCAAACAGATGGGCAGATAGATGAGGGGACGGATGAGTGGGTGGATATGTGTAGGTAGACAGATGGGCAGACAGGAGGGTGGGTAGATAATGGCCAGCTTGGGTGGGTGGGTGGATGGACAGACAGATGGCAGCATGGTGGTGGCACCTTGGGTTTGGAGCTGCCAGGTTGAAGTTTTACCTTGACGTTACTGGAGGACGTCTTTCGCCCTCTGAGTCTTGGTGTCCTAGCGAGGGCGCTGCTGCCCACTGCAGAGGGGCCCCGCGAGACCTAAATAGCTGCGCGGGCAGAGGGCCTCGTGCAGGTGGTGCTCCCTGGCATTGCCCCGGTCCTGGCTGGAGAAGGCTCACGTTTCCTGTCTCCCTCTGCCAGCCGACGAGGACGAGGCCCCTGGCTGCCTGTGGCTACCCCTGCGGACGCTGGATGGGCCGAGCCTGCCTGAAGCCGACCCCCTGGACCCCCGAGGAGCCTTCCCTGCGTCCCCCTCCTCACCCTCCCCGCCCGCCTCCCCGGCCTCGGCACCCCCCGCGGCCACATTCCCCGGGGCCTCCCGGCCCTCGCCGCCCTCCTCGGCGGCACCGCAGCCCCCCGGGAAGCCCTCAGGGGCTGAGGCCTCGGACTTGGAACGGCGGCTGCTGGACTCGCAACGGCAGCAGGGCGCCCTGCTCAGCGCCTGGTCCCAGCAGCAGAGTACCCTGATGGCCCAGCAGAACCTGCTGCTCCAGCGGCTGGCCGACGGCGTCGAGGCCCTCAACCGGACCCTGGAGAGGCTGGTGGAGGCCCTCCCGACCCGGGGCGCCTCGCCCGCAGTCCCAGATGGCTCCCCTGGGGGCGGGACAGCCTGCAGGCCAGCTGGAGGCTCCCAGGGCAGCCCCCAGGGCAGCCACACAGGCCAGGAGGTCTTCTCAGGGATGATCCTGAAGGTGGAGGAGGAGATCTAGGGTCTGGACCCCGTGGGCCGCGTGCAGAGCAGGGACTCCGGTCCTGCCCCTCTGAGGGGCAGAGATAGGTCCTCGATGGAGCCAGAGAGGATGCAGGACTTGGCCTGTTGTTGCCCCTTCCGTCCTGCCGTTGTCCGTGGGCCTGTGACGCGAACGGAGGGCTGGGCTGAGGTCTGCTCAGGGGTGACGCCGGTGGGCGGACTAAGCCCCCTCCGCTCCCATCCCGTGTTCCGACCGTCGGGGCGAGTGCTGTGGAGGGCAGAACGGGGCGCCTCTCGGCGGGCAGTGGGTGAGCGGAGCTGCGGGAAGAAGCACGCGGAGTGCAGCGCCCCCAAACCACTGCCTCGGGTGTGGGTCCTCGAGTGTGGCTCTGCTGGGCCCCCAGAAAGCCCCCGGCGTGTGCCCTGGAGTGACTCCTGGAAGCCCGCCTGCTCTGCGGGCGTATGGACTGAGGGGGGCTGGGCCCCTGCATCCTCTTGATTCTGCCCCGAGGGAACCACACCCCGGGGGCCTGCGGTTATTTCTCTCTATTTTATGCCTGCGGTGTGGGGTATATATATGTATGTGCACATATGTTCGTTGGTACTGGACGGGGTGGGATGCCATTTTATACCTGTCGACTTTTCTTGGAAAAAGATATTTTTCTCATATAAGCATAAAATAACAACAAAAAAAGGCAGTGACGATAACGAGGGTGATGCTGACAGGAAATGAGATGGAGCCCGTCTGTCTGCGCGGGGGCTCTGCCTCTGCCCTCGGCTGGCAGGCGGCCCTGATCCCCCCGCCGGTGTCAGATCCGCCTCACCTGTGACTCCTGGCCCTGCGGGGTCCCTCGGGGCTGGCCCCAGATCCTGGCCCCGCCAGGCAGGGCACAGGGGCTCAGCGCACAATTCGGGTGGCTGTTGGGGTCCTCGTGGCCCTGGGGCTGCGCCACCTCCAGCTTCCTCTTGGCCTCCTTCTCCAGACTCGTGATGAAAGCCTTTTCCGGAAGCGAGAGGCAGAGGTCCTGGCGTAAACTGGACAGCGTGCTGGTCCCAGGGCTCCCAGGCAGCCTGGCGCTGAGGGGAGCAGAGACCAGGGTGGAACACACACAGTGGGAGGGACTTTTCCTGGTTTCTCTGTTTACCGTGGGGCCAGCAGCATGTCAGCAGCTCTTGTCCACAGAAGAGAGCCCGAACTCCTTAACTGCCCATCCAGCCCTCTGCAGTGTGGCCAGCGCCCTTCCAGCCTCCTCTTCCCCTGCGGTCTGGAGGACACCATGTGTTCTCCATGGCGGCCTTTCCTTCAGCCCTACAAAGCCAGAGTGCATTTCAGTGCCATGTCTGGCGTCTTTCTAGAGCTTCATTCCAGGTGAAAGGCATGGACCCTGCTTGTCCACTAAGATGCCCACTGCAGTGGACACACATCTCTCTATAGGCAATGAACACTGCTCTCCAAGGTTACCCACTAACCCTGGTCAACACCTACTCGGATCCCAACCTAGCTCTGACCCTGGTCACACTCGGAGCCCTGATCCTGGTCACATGCTGAGCCCTGACCCTGGTCCCGTGCTGAACTCTGACCCTGGTCCCTTGCTGAACTCTGACCCTGGCCAGTCCCATAATCCCTATTGGACACCTGCTCTGGGCCCTGCACTGAGTGCTGAGGACACAGCAGCCCAGGCTGAGTAGAGGTCTGACTGCCTCCAAGGGCCAGTGTGCTCTCTGCCCGCTGAGGACCAGGCAGGGCACGACTGGGCTGGGGTGCCTGCCTGTCGGGCCATCGGTCTGCGGGTGCACGAGGGAGCCTGGGTGGCAGGCAGGGGGACAGGGGCTCTGCCTGGCCTCGAGCGCAGGGGTGTTCCTGCGGGAAGGGGAACCAAGGGTCTGGGGTCGGGGTGGCCTGAAGATCCGTTCAGGAGGAGGCTGGGTCTTCGCTTAGACAGGAGCTGGTCAGAAGCAGAGCTTTGAGGGAGGAGCGTGTGAGGTGAGGCAGCGGGGAGACATCTGACCCTCCCGGGGGGGTTCCAGCACCTTCTGTGCAGAACCTTCTGCCCAGACTCTGGGCCGGGTGACCAGGCAGATGGCGGGCCTGGACAGGGAGATGGGGGAGAGGAGGGCCACCAGGAGGGTGGTGAGGGCGGGCAGCGTTGCTGTCCTGTGCGGGGCCCGGGGGCCAGGGGGGCTCTGAGGACCCCGTGTGGGAGCCCGGAGACAGGGTGGCAGAGAGAGGAGGAGACCCCGTGGAGGCTGGGTGACAGGTGCCCGGGGGTTTTAAGGAGAGGGGGAAGGGCAGCAGCGTCCCGTGCACAGAGCAGCCCATAGGTGTGAAGGCCGAAGGGTTCTGATGCGGGGCGTCTAGAAGGCGTCAGCCACCACGGCAGGCCATGTTTCTGTGGCCTGCTCTGGTTGACTGCAAGACCTCTGTGTTCCAGTGAGACAGGCTGGAGGGTGGCCAGGACAGCTTTCCTCAGATCCTGAAGAGACCCCAGGTCACCATGGCAAATCTGAGGCCGGGTGGCCTTGGGGGCACAGGGGTGATGGCCGGAGTCATGGAGAGAGCTTGGGGCCTCTTGGAGCCCGGTTTCAGGATTTCCAGTTCATGCCCGGTCCCTTCGTCGTGCTGCTTTACCAAGTGCGTGAGCCCGTCCATGTGCCCCCAAGTGAGTAGGGCCAGGTCCCCGGCCTGGGAGAGCCGCAGGCAAGGAGTTGGGCCGATCCCTCTTGGTACCCTGCGGGTTCAGCAGCCCATGCGGCTCCCCTGCTAGGAGACAACTTCACGTGGAAGAAACCACGTGAAGGACTGTAAATGCTTTGCTGGCTCGCGGGGGAAGCAAAGTAACCAGACTTGTCCCTGCACCGCCAGCCCCTCGCCACCCCAGGCAAAAGCGCTGGACGGGAGGCAGCCGAGATCCTAGCAGACGGTCCTTTCGGGGAGAGCCCCGTAGGCCTTTGGGGGACCCTCAGAAGAAGAGCCACGTGAACCCACAGGCAGAGGTCACTTAGTCTGCAGTGGGCAGCCACGGGGTGCAGAGGAGGAGGGAGGGCCAGCAGTTGCAGAAATAACAAGACCACAGCTTTAGGCCCGATGCAGGCTAAATTATGTCCCCCTAAAGTTCAGATGTTGAATTCCTCACCCCAGGACCTGAGCAGGTGACTGTGTTTGGAGTTGGGGCCTTCAGAGGTGATTGAGGTAAGGTGAGGTCTCTGGGGTGACCTTGGATTTAACGTGACTCGTGTCCTTATAAGAACAGGAGATGAGAACACATGGGCACAGAGGGACGGCCGCGTGAGGACACGGGAGGGGAGGGCTGTCCACACGCCAGGGAGATCGGCCTCAGGAGGAGGAGGAGAACTGCAGACCCCGTGGTATCTGACTTTTGGCCTCCAGGACGGGGTCGGGGTGAATTTCTGTTGTTTGAACCACCGAGTCTGTGTTACTTGTTAGGGCAGCCACTGTTGACCCATGCAGACCCCCAGGAATTAATCAGATACCTAACATAAGATAGTTTCTAAGAAATATTTTAAAAATTAGATGAAATCACAAAGATGAGTAATAATAAGAGATGATCAAAAGGGACCCAATGAGTCTGGAAAAGATCAGTGATAAATTTTAGAACAGAGGACTTGGCGGGGGACCGGGCAACACATTTGGTCCCGGATGATGTGAGAGGAGCAACCTGGGAGGTTTAGCTGGGGAAGTGACAGTGTGCCAGGGAGAGCTAAGGAAACGAAAAGGGCGACGGGTGAAGGGGTGCGGAGGGTATACCAGCAATTCACAGGTCGGGGTGGGGTCCCAGGAGAAGAGAATTGAATGAGGAAAGACAGTGCGTGAGGAGGCCCCACCCCGACCGCCCACCATCCCACAGACACAGGAGGCACCTGACACCTGGCAGCTCCATGCCTCCTGGAAACCGCGGCCCCAGAGCGGGAAGGAGGCTCGCGAGGAGGGGCACAGTGACAGAGCCCCTCTCCCAGCTGTCACAGCAGCAGCCGTGGAGGCTGGGGACGGTGGAGTGATACTCGCCAAGGCCGAGAGAAGGGACTGTCAGCCTGGAATCACGCCGCCCGCAAAACCGTCTCTGGAGAGCAAAGACAAGTGAAAACTTGAGAGTTTACCGCCAACAGACTTTCACTAAAGGAGCTTCTGAAGGATGGACTCGAGGATGGAGAATAATCTTCAAAGGAAGGTCTGTGACGAGGAAAGTGAACCAAGGAGCTGGTAAATGTGGGGCAGATCCAACAAAGGACTGTGTGAGATAATGACATCATTTCATATTAAACAGTGTTTTTTGACTGTAATGTCTTATTTGTGCAGTTAAGTTTTGAGAAAGGGCAGAACAACAATGGGACAATGATAGTGATTGAATTAGTCTGAGCCCATTTTCAGAGAAATTAAATATTCATTCATTTTGGTGTCTGTTAATAACGATACATGGTAAAAATTCAAGGATTCCTTCATTGAAATTAAAGACTTACGCTCTTTAAACGACCCTGTTAAGAGGATAAAAAGACAAACTACTTACTGGGAGATAATGTTTGTAGATCACATATCTGGCAGAGGACTTGTATCCTGAATATATAAAGAGATCTCTAATTCCAACAATAAGAAAAAATATACTTGAATTAGAAAATGGGCAAAAGATTTGAGCAGACCCTTCACCAAAGAAGATATATGGATAGAAAATAAGCATCTGAAAAGATGTTCAACATCACTAGCCATTAGAGAAATGCAAATTAAAACCATAATGAGAAACCACCGCACGCCCGCTAGAATGGCTAAAATAAGAGATCCAGAGAAAGTGGACCATTCATACACTGCTGGCGGGAATGCAAAATGATACAGCTACTCTGGGAAACACTGTGGTAGTTTCTTAAAAAGTTAAACATTCACTTACGATACTTCCCAACAATTGCACTCCTGCACATTTATCCTAGAGAAATAAAAGGTCATGTTTACACGAAAACCTGTACACAGGTATTCACAGCGCCTTTATCTGTAACAGCCCCAAACTGGAAATAACCCAGATGCCTTCTGTGGGTAAATGGTTAAACTGTGGTGCATCCATGCCAAGAAATACTACTCAGTAATAAAGAGGATGAACAAGGTGGAGGGTTCTGAGGGCATTTTGCTGAGTGGAGGAGCCTGTCTTGTAGAGCCCATGCTGGGTGATTCCGTGGGTCTGACATGCTCTAAGGGACGAGATTGTGGAGATAGAAACGGGACTGGGAGGTGGGCTGGGTGGGTGCAACTCTAGGACAGCACGAGGGCGCCCCGAGGTATTGGAGCAGCTCTGTATCCGGTCACCACAGCGGCACAGGGATCTGCATGTGTGATAGCGTCTCACAGACCTACACACACAAGACACCAGCGGAAAATACAATAAAACTGAAGGCAGCAGTAACCTCTGGAAGAGTATTGTAGGAGTCTATAACTTCCACACCAGGAAGAAAGGAGTAAGAATGCAAGTAAGCGGACAAAAAGTCTTTACTGAATAAAAAAGGGAAAAAAAGAGAGAAACTGAAATAATACAGAAGAAAAAAACTTGGACAAATAGAAAACCTGAGGCAAGCTTTTGAAATCGTGTCCAGTAAACAAATTAATGTGGACGGATTAGAAGAGCCTATTAAATGTCAAGGATCATCAGATTGTAGGAAAAAAAATATCTCTTTGCCATTTACAAGTGATCCGGTAAAACATAAGGACCAGAAGGTGAGAATGAAGCTGTAAAGAAAGACACATCGGTCAGAGAGTCAGGGAGGGTGTGAGCGGTAAGGTCAGCTTTGGACAAAATGGACGTGAAGACAAATATGTATGTACATGAATACCACCAGGATTAATCATATAAGTAAATGTATTAAACAGGATAGCACAGATCACTGCATGATCGGCTCAGCTCCTCCGGAAGATGAAAAAATCTGACATTTCTATACACCTAATAAAAGAGCTCTAAATAGATAAACAAAGCCAGAACTTCCCACCTGCAAAGGGACTCCGTCATGAGAGAAGAAGGTGTCAACATGGGCACAGAGACCAGGAATTAGTGAATATAGTTCAGGTTTCGGTAATAGTCAGCACTTGACTTACTGGACCCTCAAACAGCAGGTAACGGTCTTCTCCAGGACGCCTGGGATGGCTACAGATTTTGACCATGACTTAGGTCATAGAGCAAGTGTCAACAAACTTCAAAGAATCAGTAGTGGGTAAAACACTACAATTATTAGAAAATGCACAAAAATAAAGAAAAATTCCTTGTATGTTGGGAAATACTTAAAACAGTCCTAACTGACTGGGAGGTCGATGAAGAAATCATTAATAGATATGTGAAAAAGACATAATTGAATAATGATGAAAATACTACATATCAAAATCTGTGAGGTACTTCAAAGGAAACTAATAGCCTTAAATACTTACACAACAAAAGAAGAAAGGCTGAAAATTAATGAATTAAGATATTAAAAAGACAATAAATAAGGGTAAAAGGACTACAGAATGAACCCTGAGAAATTAGAAGGAAGAAGATTATAGAGACTAAGAATTTATTAAGTTATAACAGCATCTGCAGGAAGCCAAGAGATGGTTCTTCGGAAAGATGGTGAAAATAGACAAACCACTAGTAAGATTGATCCAGCATTGAAAGAGCAGAAATTCCAAAGTAATAAGAGGATTCTATGAACGGTCTTATGCCAACAAGCTTGGAAACTTAGGGAAAAAATGGACAGATTCCTAGAAAAGTACGGTTTGCCAACATTGACTCAAGAATAAATAGATCAGTGGTTCTGTAGCCATTAAAGAAATAGAATGGGTCGGAAAGACTTTCTCCCCATGGAAACACTAAGCCCGATTGGTCTTTTACGTGCGTTCTACCCAACTGTCAGGGCAGAGATCCAGTCTTACACAAACCTCCCCGGAGAACGGAAAAAGGGGAAATTCCTAAATACATTACTCGAGGTCAAATCAAAGGTGACACACGTATGGGAAAGGATCATCGTGGGCCTGTCTCATGGACACAGACCTGGTCATCCTATCACAACACAAGCGGACCGTGCTGCGTCCCGTGGCCTACCTTTTGGAGCTGGTAGTTTAGCAGGAAGCCCGGACAAACCACCAGCTTTGGGGGAAGTAACGCCCCCCCACCCTCCATTGGAGCTGCCTCAAGGACGAGGATGAGGGATGATGCTGAACTTTGAATGCCCACCCTGAGGCCCTGCGTGGGGAGCTGTGCAACTGTCCTCAGGCCGCAGCAGCAGAAAAAAGCAGTGAATGCCCCGCAGGTGCCAGGGACAAGGTCGGCCTCCTTTCTTCCCACTCTCCTGCATCCTTTCCACATCCTAACTGCTGCCCAGTGTAGGTCTTTACTCACACATGTGCTTAACAGAGAGGCTTCCCCTGCTGCCTCTCGCCCTCCCATCCCCACACGTGCCAACGCCCCCTGTAAGTCCTTGTCTTCCTGGGCAGGGAACCTCCACAAGGCCGGGCTCTGGCTGCCCCCGGCCCCCGGCACGGTGCTCAGCGTGCAGTCTGTGCTCTGTCAACGCACTGCACGGTCTGTGTACCGCCCGCACCTATGCAGAGGCACCCGGAAGGCAGGGCCGGGGAGATGAGGAGGTGCAGGAGGAGGCAAGGTCTCCAGTGGGCCAGGCCCGGGGTCAGATGCTGTCTTGGGGAGCTTGGGCTTCTGAGCTAATCCAAGTCCAGCCAAGGGCAGGACTCGCGAAGAGCCCAGCTGGTGGCCTGGCCCAGGCCACGAGCCTCCAGGGAGGGTGAGGAGGGACTCTCTGGCCAGAGCCCTTCATCCTGTTCCCAGTGACAGGATGTTGTAATCTGAGAGCCTGAGAGGCCTCGTCCGGGCTGTTTTGGGCCTGGGACCTGCTGCCCTGGCCAGGCTGAGGGCCACGCTGGGCAGCTTGTGGGGGAGGGGAGGTGCCTTTTAATTTGGAGCCGAGCAGGGTAGATAAGCAGCAATTGGATTTGCCGAGGCCTGAGTCCCTGGGTGCAGAGAACACCGGAGAATCTTATTTTCATGATCAGATTGTTATAAATTCTCCCCACCATCTGCTGGGAAATGTAAATGTGAATTGGGTTCCAGGCGCCGGGAGGGACAGCTGGTGGGGCCGCGGGGGGCGGGGAGGGGGACCCCGTGTGCACCCGGGCCTCGGGCTGGGCCCCAAGCCGTGCCCCTTCCCGCACCCCGTGGCTCTGTGCGCTCCGCAGCCCTGCTCTGAGTGATGGCCTGCAGAAAAGTAACCCCAGGCGAAGATTTAAGTCAATCTGCTGGTGGCCGGGCTCACCACGCCTGGGTAGACGGGCAGAGGTCACGGGCATAGGACAGAGGGACTGGGGGGGGCCTGCACCCCGCCGTGTGCTCCACCTGCCCCAGTGTCCTTGGCGACTCACAGCAGCTTCAGGTCAGGTGGGCGCTGCCTTGGCCCAGTTTCAGTGTGACTCTGCGGGTGTCCCCACTCCTCTAAGCGGCGGACGTGGGCCGACCTGCCTGCTCTCTGGCTGGCCTGGACACCGGACCTGGTGGGGCCTGCAGAGCCTGCAGGCAGCAGGGAGGTGGTGCGGGTCCTGGGGCCGTGCTCCGGCTGCCCTGGGCCCAGGGTGACCGACTACAGCCTGCGGACCACTCACAGCAAGGCTGGGCAGGAAAGCCCCTCCCAGCAGAGGCCCTCTCACCCTTTCTTGATCCGTAAAGAAGTCTCTGCTCAGGGGAGATGGGCCTGCCCTTGGGAGTGGGTGCAGGGCCGCCCCGTGTTCTTCCTGCTATGCTGATCACATGAGTGGTGCTCCCCGTGGGTGCGGGGGTCCAGCCTGACACACATTCCTGTTCTGGAGACAAGGGTCAGGGGTGTCCTTGAGGCCCAGGAGGAACTGCCAGAGAGATGGCTAATGGAACGCCAGGCCCGTGGGCCAGAGGAGGACAGAGGATAAGTCAACACGGCCCAGGTGAACGTGGAAAGGCCTCCAAAGGAGGGGGGGGCTGGCTCTGAGGGGCAGTCTTAAAGCTGGAAGTCCCTGCCCCCCGAGGGGTGCCTCTGAGCCCCTGAGGTGAGAAGAGGCTCAGCCCCTGCACAGATGAGACCTGTGAGGCCAGATGGTGAAGACTTGCCCTAGACTCAGGGACACGCGGCCACCAGCGCTCACAGCATGCGGGGGACACAGGCATGGGCAGGCCTGGTGGCGGGAAGTGCACGTGTGCGCGCGTGTGCATGCATGTGTGTACATGGTGTGTGTGCGTGCTCAGGTGTGTTGCCGTGCTGTGCACGAGGTTTACGTATGTGCCCACGTGTCATACGTGCCTGTGCGCAGGCATGTGTTCTCCTTGCTCGCCATCCAGGCAGTGTCCGGAGCATGAAGGTGGGAGTGGCCTGCTTCCTAGATGGGGCACCAGGTGGGCAGAAGGGCTTCTCCGGGAGGCCGCTGGTCTGTGGGAGGCCCGTGAGGGAGCCGGGCACGGGGCAGAGGAAGAGCTGCACGCCCCAGGCCAGGCCGCCAGGCCCTGAGCTGCTCACCCCTCGGCGGGAGGGGCGCCTGGCCGCACCTCACGTCAGCTGGCCCCTCTCCTGGGCGGGTCCGCAGAGAGCCCAGGCCTTGTCCACAGTACCCCTGAACACCCACCTGGGGGGCGAGCTTCCGAGCGGCCCTCCTAGCACGGCTTCCTCCTGGTCTGCTAGTCCCAGACTGAGCTTCGGAGCACCGTGGGAGCAGAGGAGCTGCCTGGCCTTCCCGAACCTGGACACAGGGCAGGCGGATGGAGGGCGGGCCGGGGGTCCCGCGGGAAGATGGTGGCCTGGAGGAGGGGAGAGCCTCCTGAGGCAGCGCCTGGCGTCCGGCCCAGTCCTGCTGGTAAGACTGACCGGGCCGGCTGTGCAGGGTACCGGGTCCAATTCTCACAGGGAACTGCCGCGCATGCCGGGTGGCCCACTTCGGAAGCTCCCTTGCAGGACCTACGCCCCCGCCTGCCCCCACCCCTGCCCTGCTCCGCAGGCTTCAGCTGGGAGGGCCGTGGGAGCTCCTGGCTACTCCAGAGGACGGAGGTTCTCAGGCTCAGGTCACCCCTCAGTGGGGGCTGGACTGGGAGTGGGGAATCGACCGCTCCAGAGAGGTGACGAGGGGACACCACCCCACCGCGGGGTGACTGGGGGATGGCTGTGTGCGTGGGAAGGTCCCTTTCAAGGCAGAAACAATGCAGTTTTGAAGTGGTAGGAATCTGGGCTCATTTTCAGCAGCTGTATGCAAATTGCATGCAAATGAGCCTCTTTTCCTTCCAGTACCAGTGAGTGGCCCAGAGAAACAGTGATCTGGAGGACCAGAGTGAGCCCAGCATCTTGTCCGATTCACGTCAAGACTCCCCTTCTTCAGAAGCTGTGCTGAGTAGGGGCAGCCCCTGCTGTTTAGTTAAGAGATGAGGACGGTCCCTGGAGTCACACAGACTGGGTTCCAATCCTGGCTCTGCAGTGACTGCCTGTGGGTGACTCTGAGTGTGTTGCCGAACCGTTCTGCTTCTCATTTCCCTTTTCTGTAACATGCAAACAGGGCTGCCTCAGCGGGTTGCATGGGAAGCACTTAGCACAGTGACTTGTTCTGATGATGGAGGTGGTGGTGGTGATGGTGGTGGTGGTGGTGATGGTGATGGTGGTGGTGATGGAGGTGGTGGTGGTGATGGTGGT
>NW_020172779.1:21895547-21912186 GCF_003031525.2 Neophocaena asiaeorientalis asiaeorientalis | reverse complement strand
TGGTGGTGGTGGTGGAGGTGGTGGTGGTGATGGAGGTGGTGGTGGTGATGGTGATGGTGGTGATGGAGGTGGTGATGGTGATGGTGGTGGTGATGGAGGTGGTGGTGGTGATGGAGGTGGTGGTGGTGATGGTGATGGTGGTGATGGAGGTGGTGGTGGTGATGGTGGTGGTGGTAGTGATGGAGGTGGTGGTGGTGATGGTGATGGTGATGGTGGTGGTCTTGGTGGTGGTGGTGGTGGTGGTGGTGGTGGTGGTGGTGATGGTGGTGGTGGTGGTGATGGTGGTGGTGGCTGTGGTGATGGTGGTGGTGGTGGCGGCAGTGGTGGTGATTATGGTGATAAGAGCGCGTCCTCCACAGCAGGCATGGTACGAGGCCCTGGGAGAATGGAGAAGAAAAGTGATCTCTGTCTTTGCGATGCTCATATCTTCTTCAGAGCCCTCCCCAAGGTGGGGCTCATGTTCTAACTCATGTCCTTGCCCTCCAGTCCCCGGAGGCCTCTGTACCTAAGAGTTCCGCTCTCCACACTCCCTCCACTGTCACCTCTCCTGTCGGTGCTGACAGCGTGCCTGCCTTAGGGCAGCTGTGACTTGACCTATGGGCCTTCCTTAGAGCCCCTGCTGTCAGGAGGGCGATGCAGGCAGGTGGGGGCAGGGAGCACAGGGAGGACGACACGTGGTCCTCGCTCTTGGGGGACCACTGTTCTCCTGTGACCTCGCGGCACCCTCTTACCCCCCACCACCACCGCAGCACACACTCTGTGCTCCATTCAGACTGTACCCCTGCAGGGCCCCACACCTTCCTCTGTGCAGCAGAGCCCCCAGCCCAGTGTCTTCATTATGCCTTGGGGCCCTCCAGCCTCCCCCGACCCCCCTCCAGCCTCCAGCTCCCCAGGTGGACACATCTGCCACTCTCGTCATTCTGGCTGTTGGCACAGGGCCGGGCGTAGGGTGAGTGTCCAGGACCTGCCGGAGGGCCTGCTGTGCCTGCTGGGAGCTTCCCACCAGGCGTGCGGTTGGTGGGGGGCATGGGGGGCAGGGCTACAGCATCCGAGGAGCCCCAGAGTGTGGCCGGTCCCTGTCCTGCTCTCATGACAAACAGCCCACTGTTGCCCATTTTGTGGACGTGGGACTGAAACTTAAGAAAGACCAGCACTTGCCCCAAATCATGCAGCTGGTGAGGGGCGGAGCCAGCGTTCAAATCCAGTCTCTGATGTCCAGGCTTTCCCGCGCACCTCGGGATTTTGGACAGGGCCAGGAAGTCGGGAGCGGCAGGTGTTGCACTGGAAGTGGGAGGAGCCGGAAGGGGGAGGACGGCCAGAGGGAGACAGGGTGCAGCGGTCCACGGGACAGCTCCCACCCCACCACTGTGCACAGACGGGGCTGCTGTGCTCTCTGCAAATATACTCGGGGAGTATTTGCTGTGTCTGTCGCCTTGAGCTGGTGGAGGTGGGGTCTGGAGAGGGGCGATGTGTGGGCGCTGGTGGAGGGGGAGGCTGGGGTGAGGGGGTGGCCCCTGTGCCAGGACTCGGAATACATGGGGCGCCGGGGAAGCCAGCTGCAGCCCTGAGGCTTGGAACCCAGCGGAATCCAGTTGGCTGGGCCCTGCCTTCTGCAAACAGATATAGATTTGGTTTTATTGAGAACCTCAGCGCTGCCAGGCCTGCAGGCCCAGGCTCACGGCTCTCATGCGCTTGCCGCCAAGAAAGAAGGGGAAAGGGAGACAGAACCGTGTAGCCCTTTTGCAATGAGAAGCCAGGAGTGTTTGCGTGAGATCGATTTCTGTTTCTGGAAGAGGCTCAGCTCTTAGCCCAGCCCCGCCACCCTGGTCCAGCCTCGGGTCTGAGGGGTGGGTGGGCAGCTACAGTGGGGTGGCCTGAGGCCCCCATGTCCCCCACCCACTGTCCTGTCGCCAGCCTTGCTGTTCGTGTCACTGCTGCCATTCCTGCAATGTTGCATGAGTGAGGTCACACGCAGCAGTGGCTGGACAGGCGCCCTGGTTGTCCGGCTTCCAAACCTGTCCTGCCACTGAGTCCATTCCCCCTGAGTCAGCACCGCCTGCCCCATCCAGTCTCCCTAAAATGCCACCTGCCCTGGGAGGGGCTGCGTCTGGCCTGGGATCCTCGTCTGTGTGAGGGATCAGATGTGTCCTCCAGGGCGGGAGGCGCAGGGCAGGACGGAGGGGGCTTGTGCCCCACCTCTGTGAGTCCAACCTCACTCAGCCGAGCCGCACACCTGTCCTACGCAGGGGGCAGGGCAGGGGGCAGCATGCCCATCGTACAGATGAAACAACTGAGGTGTGGGGAGGTTAGGGGGCCCCCAGTTCAAGGAGGAGCCGGGATGGGGACTTGGTGCTGAGGCCACCCCTGGGGCCCCTGCATGTGGGAGTGATGGTGGCAGTGACCACAGTACCTAACAAGGGTGCCCGCAGGGCTGTCTGGTCCTGACGAGCTCCCGGCCTGGGAAGGAGCAGAGCTTAGAAATGCCCCAGCCTGAGTACTGGCTGCGTTAGTTAGCTTGCTGTGCGACTTTGATGAAACTGCGTATTATCTCTGAGCCATCCTTTTCGTGTCTGGAAATATCCTTTTCCCGGGCTTGGGGGATTAAGTGAAGCCGTGCAGGTAACTAACTGTCTGTTAGGAGCCCAGCCTGTGCTCTGAGCACTGTCACCGCCAGCACCACCTCAAAGTTCAGGGTTGGGCAGGGTTCCAGCCCCAATCTGTATGCAAGGAGAAGAGGCCCAGAGAGGCTCAGAGACTTGGCCTGGGTCACACAGCTGGTCGGGGGCACAGCCCGGAAGAAAACCCCGGTGCCCGGGTCCTGGCCATCCTCCTGCACCTGCTGCCGAAGCATTATTAATTGGCCCTCCCAGGAAGACAAGTAGAGTGTCTGTTTACCTCTTGACAGCAGAGAGGGGGAAACAACAAAATTAAACCAAACAAACCGCCCAGACACCAAACAAGCTCTCTCTCAAAGTGCGTGCTCTGCAGATAGAAGAATGTGGAGGGGCGGAACACGGCTGCCGGGAGACTGAAGGATGCAACCCCTCCAGCGAATCGCGGGCCTGTCTCCAGGGCGGGAGCGCTCCGGGCCGATTGATGCTTTCAGAAGGCAGGGCTGAGAGGCAGCCCGCCCGGGGTGGGCAGGTGTGTGCCGCACCCTAACTGCAAGGGCTGCGGCTGCCTGGAGCGCGGTCCCGGAGGCGTGGGCTGTGGCGAGGAGGGCAGAACCGGTGCTCCCCACTTTCTGCTGCCCCAGCCTCCTTGTCCCTCAGAAACGGGGGGCCCAGCTCTCCTTCTTTATTGTGGTTTTTTGGGGGTTGGCTTCTCCTTTTCAGCCCCAACTGGTGGGAACCGCAAGCTCTGAGCAGCCCCAAGCGGGCGCCATTGGATGCGTCCCCGTGACCGGGTCACAATCTGGAGAACAGGGGTCCGACTGAGGTGGGCGTGGGAAGTCTGGACCCGATTCCAAACAACGTGGGCTTGACCCCATCACTTGCCTTCTGTGTGTTCATGGGCCTTGGTGTTCCCAGCCTGTAAATGGACCACGGGAGGAGCGTCAGCACCACGGACAGGGGCAGGGGCGGCTGGACACTGGGTCATCTTTCAGGATGTGCCCTCCTTCGCCTGGCTCAGACCTCAGGCCTAGGGGGGCAGCGATTCACCCTTGTTGCCCTGCGGGGGTCCCGGGAGGGGAAGGATATCACTAAGCATCGTCCCTCCCCTTTGCGAGGCTTTACCTGTTTCCCAGCGGAGCCTCCCTGCAGCCCCAGGGAAGGAGTTGAGTGCACATCGCAGAAGCGGGGCGGCGGTTAGGCTAACCTCCCTGCACCGGTGGCCCGTCCAGCCATGTCCTTGCCTCCCTCACACATCGGTGACTCTGTGGTCCCCACTACCCGCCCCCCCCCACCCCCCGGTACCTCACTGCTGCTTCAGGAACATCTGTTGATGGCTCATTAATGATGTTGCCAACAGGGCAGATGAAAAGGCTCAGAAGGGAAAACAGAAGCAAGGGGACAGCTTCGATCCCGGGATTGTTAAGCTGTCCCTAATGCTGTCCCCGCAAGCAAGGCTTCTGCCACGCTGACGCTCTCGGCGTTGATGGCTGTGTCCCTTTCTGCTGGTCCAGCGTCCACTGCTGTCTGCCGGGAAAGGGATCGGGGGCTACACCTTGGTGCCCCCACACTCGGAACATTAGCACCTTGAGGAGTTTCAACTTGCTCTGCTCTGGGGGAGGGAGGCCTCGTTACAGCACCATTTTTAGCCTGGTGAGGAGCTCTCCATGTCCCCCAGATTTGCACTTTCCCTCAAAATGCTCTTGCTACTGGCAGGAGAATAGACGTGAGAATAAGAGAGTAGCGCGTGGCCGTGAGCGTGAGGGGTTCCAAGTGGTGTTTGTTAATTCAGGGCCTGCCGGCGCTAAGTACTAGCACACACATCCCACCGAGCTGCCAGCCTTGGCACTGGGTCCCCTGTGTTAATGGTCACCAGAGCCTTGCTGTCGGCTTTGGAGGAGGGAGCGAGAGGCCAGAGAGGCCTCAAGGGCCACCGAGGATCACACGCAGGTTAGCGGCAGGATTTCGCATCCCTCTATTAAACGGAACTCATCCTGTTCCTCCTTGTATCAGTCAGCTCAGGCTGTTTGGCTGCAGTAACAAATGAGCCCAAGGCTGGGTTTGGTTCTAGCTTGTGTTACATGCCCATAGTGGGTTGGAGGTGCCTTTGCTCCTGTGCTTTGACTCTGGGACCCAGACTGATGGACAGCCCCCCTCAGACATTGCCAGGCTCACAGCAGAGACCAGAGCAGTGGAAGAATCTCACAGTAGCTTTGGGTGTGTGCTTGGGAGCAGCAAGTGACCTGCTGCACTCACCAGGCACTTCACAGGCCAGACCCGGGGCCAATGGGACTGCTGTGCATGGTCCTGCGGGGAAGAGGGAGGGGGGAGAGGTGCTGAGAGACAGGCCATGCACTTTGGAATGAGGGTAGAGACTGCCCCCTGCTCAGAATCATACCCCTACCTCCAGCAAGCCCTCTCCACCCCGTCTGCCTTTGTCCCCTCCTCTCGTGGCCTCTGCCCAGGCCCTGCCCTCCTTGGGGGTCTGGGGAATTGCCACCCACTCCTCCATTCCCTGGACTCAGGGAGGGACCCCAGTCCCCCCACCACACACACTGACCTCAGTGACCCGCTGGGTTTGGACCTTCTCTCCTCTCACCCCCTGGGCCTGCTCTCCACCCCTGAGGGAGGAGGTGGCCTGGCCTAAGGCCCCCGGTCCATGGGGCTTGGAGCTCATCCAGGGGGCCTCCTCCAGGCTGTCCTCGTACTTCTGTGCCTGGGGAGCTTCCGTCCCTGTTGCACCCCTGCATCCTCACCCTCCGAGGCCCTCTCCTGACCCCTGTCAGGTCTCAGCCTCTGCCTCTGGTCTGGGTGGGGTCCCGGGCCTCTGGGGGTGCCCGTCTCCCGCCTCTGCCCCTAGCCACCCAGGCTCGGGCTTTGTGGGTGCCTTAGGCCAGGACTAGCGCCCCTGCTTGTCAAGGAGGAGAGCTGCATGGGTGGGGTGCTCTCAGGCACACGTGGGCTTTGCGGCCACGTTGGGCAGCAGCATTTGTGACCTCCTGGCTCATTCTGTGCCCAGGCACCCAGGGCATGCTGGCATGCAGCGGGACCTGCCACACATCGGCAGAAACGCCTGGCAAGAGGAGTGTGAACCACATGCTTTGGGTTCAAGATCACCAGCCTCGTCGTGTGCAGGTGTCAGCTCACTTGCGATCTTCGGTGAGCCGGGGTCGCCCTGTCCTCATGTGGAAGATAGACCCAGGGCTCAGCATGGCTATGGGGCCTTCCCAGTTACGCTTGACTGAAACCCCGCCTGCCTGACCCTAGGTTGGGGGTCTGGTCAGGCTGCCTCCCTCGACTGAAGCCAGGACTTAGGGACACGGCTGGGGAGGGGGAGGGGAGGGGCAGGGAGAGCGTGTGCCCCGAGTCCGCTCCTGGCAGGGAAGGGTTTCTCTGGATTGAGACCTAGGAGTGGGGCACGTGGACGGTTCAACCTGACCTGATGAGACTAAGTTGTCTTCCAAAGGGGGTGTCGATCGTCACACTCCCCACAGTGATTTGTGGGCTCTGCCCGTCCGGTATGTGATATCGTCAGATTCCCTGATCTTGGCCGGTCTGGTGGGAGTAAAATAAGGATGTAACTGTGGTCCTTATTTGCATTTCCCTGATCACTAATGCGGGTGGAATTTTTCATATGTTTACATTTATGTTTCTTTTGCTGTGAAAGGTCTGTTCATGCCTTTTGCCCATTTAAAAACTTGGATTGTTTGTTTTACCTCCTTGGCGATTTGTGGAAGGTACACACACATGCGCGGGTGTTCTAACCTGGACGCCACTGCTCTGGGCGTCTGGTCCTGCTGCCAGCGTCACTGCCCGCAGGTGCTTTCCCTCCTGCCCCCAACGTGGGGTCTCCTGACGGCTCCGGGGGTCCCTGCACCCTTGTAGGCGCCTCCATCCCAAGTCCGGGAGATGTTCTCATTTGTTTTCTTCTATGGACTCCCGGCTTTGCCTCTTACATTCCTACTCGGGTGTTCAGTCCCCCTCACCGTGTCTGAAGACCCTCCTCGTCCACCGCCCTGCTCCCTGTCCCACAGCAGCTTCCACGCATGGTCCCTTCTCTTCCTGCCAAGCCCTCTCCCCACACATTTCTTCCCTGTGTTCATCACTCTGCCTTTGTGCTAAATGATGCTGTCTGGCAGGTGGACCCCACCCTTATTATTTCTAGCAGCAGCTTGGGTCTCCCTGGCCCTTTGCTCTCCCGTATATATTTTAGAATCACCTCGTCAGGTTCCATAAACAACCCTGTTAGCATTTTTTATTGGAATTGCATTGAATCTATGGCTCAAGTGGGTAAGAATTGATATCGTTGTGATATTGGGACTTCCTATCTGTGAACACAATATATCTCTCTATTATATTTATGTCTTTTAAAGTGTTTTAAAATACATTTTAAACGATTGTCTCCATATATATCTCATACCTTTTTAAAGATGTAGTCCTAAACATATATTTGTTTATTTGTTTCTATAAATAGTACATGTACCAGCATGTTGCTGGTATATAGAAATATGTGTGATTTTTGTGGATTGAGTCTATGTTCAGCCAGATGTTAAGGTCTCATTATTTCTCATACTTTGCCTAAGAATTTTGTTCGGTTTCCTTTGAAGATAATCCAGTTATTACGGATAATAAGAGCTTTATTTCTTCCATCCCTATACCTATGCCTGTAATTTCTCTTTCCTGATCACTGTGTGGGCAGGGAGCCCTGGTGAGTCCTGACTTAGAAGGAGGGACCATGGGCATCCTTGTTTGGCTCCTAAAGAACTGCTTCCAACCTTACCCTAAGAATGTTAATTTTAGACTTATTGTACTCTTTGTCAGGTGAAGGAAATTTGCTAGGAGCTTGATAAGACTTTTTTAAAAAAAGTATTGGATAGGGGTTCAATTACATTGTATATATATATCTGTTAAGAGGATTATTATTTTTTAATCTGTTAATGTGGTGCATGGCATGTGTAGCTTTTCTCACACTCGTGCCAGAGTAAATAGTAATAGTAAATAATGACGATTCACTTTCACTGAAGGTACTATTTTATTTAGGAGTTTTGCTTCTATTGGCCTCTACACTTCCTTACTTTTCCTGATCTTGTCTGATTTCGATAACAAGTTTATATCAGCCTCATAGAATGAGTTAGGGATGTATTCTCTCACATCCTCTGTTCTATATTATAAGTTCTCATAGCACACACAGATCATTCAGGTCCTTTTTTTTTTTTTTTTTTTTTCTGCGGTACGCGGGCCTCTCACTGTTGTGGCCTCTCCCGTTGCGGAGCACAGGCTCCGGATGCGCAGGCTCAGCGGCCATGGCTCACGGACCCAGCCGCTCCGCGGCATGTGGGATCTTCCCGGACAGGGACACGAACCCGTGTTCCCCGCATCGGCAGGCGGACTCGCAACCACTGCGCCACCAGGGAAGCCCCAGGTTCTTTTTTATTCTAGATTCTGTTTTGGTATGTCACCTGTTTTTAGGAATCTATCCACTTGTCTAGGTTTTCGGATGTGGTGGCTCTGGGTGCTAATGATCTTGTTTATTACTGCGCCGTGTCCCATTCATCTGAGGTCTGTACCTTTTCCATTCCCACTTTATCTGTCCAGTTCCTTTTTGCCTTGATCAGTCTTTCCAGAGGTTTGTCATTTTAATTAGTGTCTTTGGCTTTGTTGTTCTATTTTGTGCTAGTTTCGATTTTCGATTGCTTTCTACTTTTTGTCATCTCCTCGCTTTCTGTCTCTGAGTTGTGCGGTAGTTCTTCCTCCTCCTAAAGTCTAAAGCTGGATGCTCAGCCCATGAAATATCAGCCTTTCTCTTTTTCTAACATCAGCATTTCGAGTCTATAAATCTCCCTTAAAGGGCCACGTTTACTACGCCCCTGCGACATGTGATATATCATATGTCCATGATCATTTAATTTAAAATATTATGTCTATTATGAGTTTTTCTTTGACCCGTGAGTTATTTAGAAATGAATGGTAAAATTTCTAAATGCATGGGGATTTAAAATTTACTCTTTTTTGTTACCTTCTAACAGTCGCATTTTGTTTAGAGGATTTCTTTTATGTGAGATTTGTTAAGACTTGCTTTATGGCTTAGAACTTTCCAATTCTGTAAATATTCCATACTTGAGAATGTGCTTGAGAAGAATGTGCGTTCTTTAAATACACAGACATGGAAAGTTCTATCAGTGTCCACTAAACCAAGCTTGTTAACTTGGTAATGCAAATTTTCTGTCTTTAGCTTTTGTGGTCTGCCTGACCTATCATAAATTGAGAGAAATCTGTTGAAATCTTGTACCACATTTGCTCGATTTGGAAATTTCTCCCTGTAGCTCTATAAATGTTTGCTTTATATGTTCTATGGCTCTTTTTTTCTAGGTTGCATAAGAGTGTAGAATGGGTGTATAATCTCGGTAAATTGAAACGCTTAGTATTATGAAGTGACCTTTTCTATCCCACATGGTGCTTTTTATCTTATTTATTTATTTTTGGCTGTGTTGGGTCTTCGTTGCTGTGCACGGGCTTTCTCTAGTTGTGGCGAGCAGGGGCTAGCTACTCTTCGTTGTGCTGCGTGGGCTTCTCCTTGCGGTGGCTACTCTTGTTGGGGAGCACGGGCTCTAGGCGCACAGGCTTCAGTAGTTGTGGCTCACGGGCTCTAGAGCGCAGGCTCAGTAGTTGTGGCGCATGGGCTGAGTTGCTCTGTGGCATGTGGGATCTTCCCGGGCCAGGGATCGAACCCGCGTCCCCTGCATTGGCAGGTGGATTCTTAACCACTGTGCCACCAGGGAAGTCCTGGTGCTTTGTATCTTAAAACCCATTTTGTCTGCTATCAATGGGTCTATTCCAGCTTTCTTTTGATTAATGCTTTCACTATATATTTTCCTATTCTTTCATTTTCGATATTTCTGTGCCTTTATGCTTTTGAAATGTCTCCAGCATTGAGCTGGATTTGAAAATCCATTGTGACACTCTCGTTCTTTCCCTGGCTGAGCTTTAGCCATTGTTGAGAGATTAGCTCTTGTTTATCTCATCTTACTTTTTGGTTTATACTTATCTTTATTTTTGAAAGCTGCTTTATTTTTTAGTACTAGAGTTTTAAACTTTTTGTTTTGAAAAAGAGTTCAAATTTACGTAAAAGTTGCAGAGCTCGGACCCAGAGTTCCTGTATTCCTTTAGCCGTACTCCCCAGTCATTGGCACTTCTTTGTCCTGAGAATCACTTAACAGCCACGATGCCCATCACTCCTTAATACCTCAGCACGTAAGTACCAAGGGCCAGGACGCTCTCCTGCGTTACCAGCAAACCAGCAAATTAACGCTCATCAAATACTCTCTTGAATCACAGATCCCATTCAGGTGTCACTGATTATTCCAGTAACGTTCTTTGACGTCCAGGATTCTAATCTAAATGGGCTTAGTCGTGTCTCTTTAATCCATTGTTTTTAAAAGTTAGTTCAATTTTTCATACACTTTATTTCAACCTTTCATTTGTTTCCCTTGAAATTTTGCCGCAGAGTCTAAAGGCAGACATCATCACCCTCTCTCCCTTCCTGACGGACACGGGGGCCTCTAAGCACTTGAGCTCAGGTCACTGCCTTCAGCTCACGGGCTGTTCTCACCCCCATCCTTAGTTCTCCGTTTTTTAAGGACCTCACGCCTGGGATGGTGTGATTTTTGCAGCCCGTGCTGATCACGGCTCAGCGGTGTCGTGTCCTCGGTCACCAGTCATTCCTTCATCTCAGATCTTCTGGGCTCTTCCTCCTTTCTGGATGTCACCCTTTGGGACAGGTCTCTTGGTGATCACATGGACGGGTTCTGTTTGTCTTTAATGCCGTTTTGCCCATGTTGTCTTTCACATGAGGCGTTGCTCGGTCCAGATCTCTGGTGTGAGTGAGATTTCCCTCCAGTGCCGCCCGGCTTCCATTGTTGCTGCCGGGGAGTCTGCTGATCGTCTGCCTGCCTTAGTTTTTCAGGATCTGTCTTTTCCCCCAGCCAGTGGAAAACCTTGTTTCTGTACTTACAGTTCTGCGGTTTTCCCAAGGTATGTCCAGATATGGATTTGTTTTTCTTCTGCTCTGTGTGCTTTTGGATCAGTGGATGCCTGTGTGTATAAGTCCTAGAAAAGTGCAGCTGTCACCCCTTTACATAGTGCCTGTCCTCTTGCTTCCCACATTCCCTGCCATTCTGGAACACTAACTGGACATATATGAGAAACCCCACCTTCTGTCCCTGTTGCTTTTACCATCTCTTTTGTGTTTTCCAGTCCCCGTCTGTCTTGTGGGATAATGGCTGATTCACTCGGATATGACTCTAAGTTTACAGCTGGGTCACATCTTCTGCTTAACTTGTCAGCTAAGTCTTTCACTTCAAAAATTGTGTCTTTCAGGGGCTTCCCTGGTGGCGCAGTGGTTGCGAGTTCGCCTGCCGATGCAGGGGACGCGGGTTCGTGCCCCGGTCCGGGAAGATCCCACATGCCGCGGAGCGGCTGGGCCCGTGAGCCATGGCCGCTGAGCCTGCGCGTCCGGAGCCTGTGCTCCGCTACGGGAGAGGCCACAACAGTGAGAGGCCCGCATACCGCAAAAAAAAAGAAAAGAAAAAAATCGTGTTTTTCATTTCTAGAAGTTCATATCTTTTTCAGATCTTCTGTTCATTCTTAATAGTCCCTTGTTGCCTCTTGATGACCATATCTTCCATTCTTTAAACGTTTTATCCTTGTGTCTCCCTCAGTGTTTACAGTCTCTGGTTGTGTCTAATCTATTTCTTGACCTGCCTGCCTTCTTCCTTGTTTGATGATGTTTGATTACGAGTCTGTGGCTTCACTGAGTTGGAACTGGGGGACTTCTCATCCAGAGAGCATTTATTTCTGCTCTTCCAGCTGCCAGGGCCGTTACGGTGTTGTAACCACATCTGTGGATCCTGGCCTCCCTTTCTGCAGGAGGTTGGCAGCGTGGCCCCTGCGTGGTCCCCCCTGCCAGCTGCTGACGTCTCAGCCCTGCTTCCTGATTCTCCTGCCCAACTCTCTGGGGTGGCTTTCTGAAGGAGGGAGTTCCTGGGAGACCACCCCCTCAGATGGGACTCAGAGAGTACCCCTTCCAGGGTCCTGCAGTGGGAGGGGTCCCAGGAGCGCCAGGTCAGCCCAGCACCGTGAGCTTCCTCGCTGAGCTTGGGTCTGGAGGATGTGACCTGCACTGGACACTGATTCCTTCAGGGCCCACCCAGGGCAAGATGGCAAGTGCCCAGGCCAGGAATCAGGGGCTGAAAACAGCTGTGGAAGCTGCAGGACCTCCTCCTGGGAGGTGGGGAGAAGGGGTGACACTCTGTTTAGGGGAATCAGATGCATCCCTGTCCCTCCCATGGGGACACCTCCCCACAGACTTCGGTGTTCCCAAGGTGGGTCCTTTTTGCCTGAACCCAAAGGAAAGACTCCCAAAGAGTGTGCTTCTAACTGTCAAGAGCAGGCTGGGGGTGGGGTCTCGCGGTCAGCACTGCCTGATATGGTGGGCCTGGGAGAGGGGGGTGACCCCTCTGTTTCCCTGCTCTTCTCCTTGTCTGGGGCGGGGGTAGGTTGTGGTCCCTTGTCTGTGATGTTGATGATGATGTTGAGGAGGAGAAGGCCAGGGAGGAGGCGTCTCACTGAGACAAATGCTTCTCATTTCCTGGTTGTTCAGCCCCAGGCTCTGGGCTCAGCACTCACGAGATCTCTTAATCCTCCCAGCAGCCTGGGCAGTGGCCGTGATCAGCCCCACTTGGGAAGAGGAGACAGGCTCAGTGTTCGAGGACTGGCCAAGGTCACTGAGCTAGGAAGTGGTATGGTTGGGTTCACATCCAGGGGCTCTCCACCAGCAGACCTGTGCCCACACAGGAGAGTAGAACCCTGGGGACCTCCCTGGAGGAGGTGCTAGGGGCTGCAGGTTCGTAGCCTGCCCTGCACATCTCTCCCTCGGCTCACATCTTTGGGTTCGCAGGGACAGGGAGTCCCAAGGGCAGGGTCAGGCTGTGGGGTTTCTGAGAATTCACACTTGGCACAGGGACTGGACAGGGACCAGCCATGCAGGGCATGCTTCTGGGGACAGGGGCGGGGGGTGTGGCAACCTCTGGGCACTGCTGGCAGGGGAGGGTTCTGTTGCAGGCTGGGGTGGAGCGGGGAAAGGGGGTCCTGGGAGGAGCTGGCAGACGTGCGGGGGCAGCACACAGGCAGAGCGGGAGCGGGAGACCCTCTCTCCGTCCTCTGCCTCTCAGTACCTGCTTGGGCGTCCCCCTGCTGGTCGGTGGCGAGCCGCTGGCTGGGGTCCACGGGTCCTCACCCAGTGTGGGCGCTCGGCTGGTGGTGGCGGAAGGAGCGGGGGCAGAGGGGACGGAATTGCCTGGCGTGGTGGTGATGGGGGGGTGACCTGGGGGCCCGGGGAAGCCGTGCATAGAGGGCCCCGGGGTCTGGGGAGCCTGTGCATGTCCCGTGCAGCTGGGAAGGGGTTGGGGTGCCAGAGGCCAGAGGCCTGGTGCCTGAAAGAGACAAAGAGGCTCCTTCTCCTGGAGAAATCACTGGCGGAGATGGGGCGAAATCACGTCATTAGGTAAAATAGATGGGCTTCCTTGGACGGGGCAGGCACGCCGCCACCCTCAGTGAGAACCTCGGAGGCCCAGGCACGTGGGGCAGGACGGGAGTGATGGGGAGAAGCAAACAGAGGTTTGTCTCTAACAGGCCCACCCTCCAACCCCGCTCTGGCACTCGTAAGTAGGATGTGTTGAAAAGCTGCCAGGTGCAGGTGTGGAGGCTGCAGCCCAGCACGGACGAGCACAAGAGCAGCCTCATCACGCGCACTGCCCGAGAGAAGCGTCTGACCCCCCAGGGTGCAGAGCGTCCTGCCCCTGCCTGGCGTACACCGCGGGGGTCCCTGGGCTTTCACCCCGGGAGCAGCCGTACCCAGGCTGATCCCCTAGAGCCTGGGGGCTGTTCATTAACAAGCATGAAAGCGTGCATGTCCACAGCATGAAGTCACCAGGGACCATTGCGTCACCTCCTTTGATTCCACGGGACCCGTTCATTATCGCGTTTTGTAGATGAGAAAACTGAGGCTCAGAGGGGCCAGGTCGCCCACCTAGCGCGGGGTGGCAGAGACCGGAGACCTGCCCGTTCTTAGGGAACTGCCCTCGTGCCGGGCCCTTTTAGATGGAGCAACTTGTGTAAGGCCTGTGAATTCCTTGTGTGTTATTGGTCACCAACGCAGCCCACAAAAATACAAGCCCCTACCATGTGCCAGCCGCTGTTCCCAGGGCTCAGGGAAGGATAGTGACAAAGACCCTGCCCTGATGGAGCTGCCGCTGCCGTGACGGGAAGCAGACACGACCAGGAGTGAAGGAGATATCCAGCTCGGCTCCTGGGAGAACCAGCAGAGAGATGAGTCGGGGAGGGCTGGCCAGTGCGTAGAGCAGGAGGCGCCCTCTTAGATAGGATGGCCAGCAAGGGATAGCCGACAGGGTGACAAATGGGCAGAGACCTGCGGGAGGTGGGCTGGGTCGCGTGATATCTGGTGACGAGCACCCAGGCGGAGGGATAGTGCGTGTGGAAGCCCCTACCCCGCTCAGCCCATGCCAGTGCTGCCCCCTCGGTCCAGGGACACCAAGTGTCCCCTGCCTCAGGGCCTTGGCACGGACTGCCCTCCTGCCTGGACTGTGCTCGGAGACTGGGGAGAGGTGATCTGGTGGGATTGCTTGTGCCTGATGTGTCCAGAAGGTCATCTGGCACAGGGAAGGTGCCCAGGGGAGGCTCAGTGCAGAAACGAGGGAATGGGGGCCAGGGCTGAGGGCCGGGGGCTGTGACCTCTTTGGGGCATGAGTTTCAGCCTGGATGCTGCCGCCCCACAGGTTCCTCCTCCTGCCTCTCCTGTGGGCCCCCCGGTGGGTGGGGTGGGGGGACGTCTGGAGGAGCAGGAACTTTGTTACAGAAGCTCATTGCAGCCCAAACACAAAACCAAAAGTCAAACAGGAAGTTCCCCATCACCCCACCTCCAAGGGAAACACTGCTGGCGACATAACGGCTACGATGCTTCCAGTGATCGGGTCATCACGCACACGCGTGTGCGCATGTATTACACAGATGGGAGCTGCCGGTGCGGAGGCCGCCCTCGCCTTTCACTCCTCGGGCCTCCCCGGGCCCAGGAGGCTCTGCTGTTGGCTGTGCCCCGACTGACCACCCCAGTGCCTGGCTGGCCGCGGCCTCAGGAGCATCTCCGGTTCACACCTGCTGCGGGGACTGTGTGGCCGTGGGTGCCCATCACTTCCTGTGTAGCCCCCGGTGGCACTGCTGGGCCGGGGAGCCTATGTGGAGCCTTCTAGCTGTTACTGAGTGCCCTTGAACCTGGAGGAGGTCCCACCAGTGGATCCCGCCCCCCCCACCAATGTGGCAGGAAGAGCCTGGCCCAGACCGCTGGCTTGGTCCAGCCGCCTTTGCATCTCAGCCGAGCTGACCGGCAGTGTGGCCTCCACCGGCAGGAGGACACAGGCTGGGCTTGACTCACCAGCAAGACCTTCTGTTTGAGCTGCTGACCAGTAGGGAGCCTGCTCTGGGTCTGGCATGTGGCAGATACTGTGCCCCTGGGCACCCCCGAGGTCGGTCACCTGGCCCATTTTACAGCCGGTGCCTGGGGTCCGGCTCCCGGCCCTCCTCTGTCCCCACTGGCAACACTGCCCAGGGTGGGGTGCCAGGCCTGGCCCAGCCACGCCCTGCAACCGGAAGTCATGGTCGGGGAGGGGAGGGCAGCCCAGCTCACCTGTCCCGATCAAGGAGTGGGGCGGGCATGGGGTGGGGCTCCGGGCCCGGGGGTACTGGACCCAGCCTTCTGGTCAGGACTTGAGCCAGCTGGAGAGTGGACAAGGACAGTTCAGGCCCTGGAGGGACAGGCCTGCGGCCCGTGCAGGACCTGGCTTGGCCTAGGGGGCCTCAGCTTCCCGATGGAGCAGCAGATGAGCCCAGAGCTCTCAGCCGCCCTCGGGCTCCAGCCTCGGGGTGCGTGCCCCGAGGCCCTGTCTTAGGACACAGAATCCCTAAATCAAGTCATAATTCTGAAATTTTCCCCCAGCTGAATGTGCCCATTTCAATAATTACAGCATTTGTAATCCACTTAGAAAACATGGTATTTTTGATGCTAACACTTAAGAAACAATCCGTTCCACACCCATCCATCCAAATGGCTCCGATTTTGAATAATTCTTTTGAAATGGAGTCTAAATATATACAAATAGATGTTTCTGAAATGTCATGTATTCTGAATACATTTGTTTGAGAAGCGGCTTCTGGGGAAGGGGGTGAAAGCCCAATGGCTTCTGAGGAGGGGACGAGGGTGCCCAAGGGTCAGAGGGAAGGGGCTGGTGGGGAGAGGGGTCGAGACAGGACAACAGAGACCACGTGGCCCCAGGAGTCCCCCTCGCTGGGAGCCCCTGGGTGAGTCATCGCCGCCCTTCTCTGGCTTCCTGCTCCCCAGGGCCTCGGGGACCAGCCCCCAGGGTCCCTGCAGGTGGTGGCAGCCGGGACGGGGGAGGGAGTAGAGTGGGTGTTGGTCCCACTGAGTCCCAAGCTGGTGCCTGATGCTCAAATGCCCTCACCCCTCCCTCCGTCCTCCCCAACAGAGCCCCTATCTGCTGGAGACAGGGGATTCCAGGGCCCGAGCCCATCTGGCCCGCTCGTCACGGCACAGCAAGTCCAGAAGTTCCCAGAGGGCTGGCCTGATGGCTCAGCACATGTTGGGCCTCCGGCCTCCAGCCCTGGGCCCCGGAAGAGGCTCGCGCTTCCGTGAGCACCTACTGTATGTGGGCCCTGCTGGCCTGGGACACCTGTGACGGGGCTGCCCTCGAACCGGAGGCTGAAGGGACAGAGAAATGAGCCGTGCCGGGTCCAGGAGGGGCATCCACCTTCAGAGAACCCATGGGGAGGGGTGTCATTGTCCCCCGTTGTCACATGAGGAAACGGGCTCAGAGAGGGGAGGTGACTGCCCGAAGCAGCTCAGAGGGGCTGGTGTGACAGAGGAGCCAGGTGCCAGCCAG
>NW_020172779.1:21879975-21895459 GCF_003031525.2 Neophocaena asiaeorientalis asiaeorientalis | reverse complement strand
AGAAGAGGGGGCGGGGAGGGGGGCTGCCAGGACAGGCTGAGGTCCTGCCACGGGTGTGGGTGAGTTGCTTCCCCTCTGGTGTGTCTGGGGGACGCGTGGGCCCGTGCAGCGTGCACTGTGCAGCCATGGTCGTCACTAGGTCACTTCTTGCCCTGCCTGCCGTGGCCATGACTTTGCTATGGCTGAGGAGTCAAAGAGCAGTTGGCGGGGCCAGTCCAGGCCGGGCAACCAATGGGGCCAGAGGGGGCAGGGAGGGGGTGGAGCGCCGGGCCTGCACGTCCCACCCCAGAGCTGCTCCGGGGCCTCCGCACCCCGCTCCCACCAGGCCCATCCCCAGCGCAGGGCTGCGGGGCGGGGCCTCTCCTTCGGCCTCTCCACTGGCGCCATCTTGGGGTGCAGGTGCAGCAGGCGGGTGTAGGGGGCGGGCCTGGAGGGCCCTCTCACACCCTCCACCCGGCCCCTCCCCTGGGGCCTGTCCCGGGGGACTCTGCTGCCACTGCTTGCTTTGCTCTCCCGGGACTGTGTTACTTGTCGGAAGTTCCCTTCTGTGACCTGCACTGACTCTGTCTTTGAGTTTCTGTGTTTGTTTTGTTTTCTGTCCTTTGCAATGGGTACCCTGCAACTATCTGGGGTCCCTGATGTCTGCGTGTACTTAGGGCTGGGGCGCTAACATGCTGGCTGGAAGGGGCTTCGAGAAGTGTGAGCCATCGTGAACCTTACTGGGGTCGCGGCTTCCCTGGGCCGGCTGGGTCTTTGGAGAAAGCTCTCCCTGCGGGGCTCAGGGCCGGCGCTGCTGACTCTACCCCAAGCCCTGCTCTGACCCCAGCTTCTGCTCCCCTCACCGGGCCTGGAGTCCCAGAGCCTAGGGTCTCAGAGAATTCCTCCTGAGAACAGGGTGTCAGCACTTTAAGCCGGTGTCCTCCTGCCCTCCGCTGCCTCAGGCGCCCTGCTTGTCCGCTGTTCTGGGAGCCAGCGTCTTGCTTCTCACTGTGGCCGGGCCCCTGCAGGCCCCGGGGGTCTCCTCCTTGCCCTGCTCAGCCAGGATCACCTCCAACAACCTTCAGCCCCTGTGCCTCGCACTTGCTGTCTTTGCTGGGGTGCACACCCTGGGCCCTCATTCTAGGGGACGGGGGAACAGGCAGATGGCAGCACGTGGGTGAGCGCATTGGACGGACCAGCCGGCGTCCACCCTTCCTCACTGCGGGCACGAGCCTGTGGAGGCCTGAGGGCCGTGTGTGCAGAGCCCCTCCCCGGACCCCATGGCTGGGACGGCTGCTTTGCTCCTCTTGGGCAACTTGCTTCCACTGAGTCCCGCTGAGCTCGGGGCAGCAGTCCTCCTGAGGGTCACGGTCACCTTCGACAGGTGCAGAGGGAAGGAGGCAAGTTTGGTGCAGAGGGAAGCAGGGCCAGGGACCCCAGAGACAGCTCCCGTTGCAGCCAGGGAGCACCTGGGAGGCCATCCTGGAGGCAGTGATGTTGGAGTTGGGTTTTAAAGAGTGATGAGGAGTTCTCTGAGTGAAGAGCTGCAGAGGCAGAGGGAGGGACATGTGGGAAGGCCCTGCAGGGATGGGACATGCCGAGCAAGCCCCCTTCCCAAACCATCACATAGCCACCCCTTCTCACAGCAGGAGTGGGCCAGGCCAGGGGGAGGCTGCAGCCTCACTGAAGTGGTGGGAAGCCAGCCGGCATCCCGTGCTGGGGCTGGGAAGGTGCAGCTCTTCCCAGCCAGGGAATTAATCCAACAATTACTGTACCAGGACTGCTTCTGACCCCATGCAGCTGACACTAATTGGGCCCCAATCAAGAGCGTAATTCAGGTTAATTGGCTCCCCACCGCCAGCCCCCATCAGCCTCCTTCAGTGTGGGGCTGCCGTTTAAGAGTGATTTATCAGCTCATGGCTGACAGCCGGGACACCCGGAGTGCGGGGAGGGAGGCGGGAGGCAGGCGGGAGACCCCCTCCTGGGTGGGGAGGCAGGGCTGAGGTCCCCCTACTGGCTTCACCCGCCCTGTCCCCCTGGGGTCCTCTCCTGCCCTTTCCCTCTGTGTGGTCTCTGAGCAGCTTTGTCCCCACACCCCTACTGAGGGGCTGTGGGCGAGCTGCACTTCCCAAGCCTCAGTGTTTGCACCTCTGAAATGGGTGTGCTCGGGCCCCTCTCAGGGCTGTCCTGAGGGTGGTGGTCAGTGTGTAGGACCCAGCACCTCTCCACGGGGATTGAGGCGGGCGGCCACCAGGGCGGGGCTGCTTTGTGTCTTGGGAGCCTCTGCGTGGAGCCTGTTCCCTGGGGCGCTCGTGATGGTCCTGTGGGGACAGGACCTGGACAGAGGGCTGGGAGACTCTGGGCCACCCACCAGCATTGCTCCCAGACAGTGACCTGTGGTCCTTGCTGCCCGGACACCTCCGGAGGCATCCGCAGCCCTGACCGCATCCTTGGTGAGGCCACCTCCTCCACTGTAGGACGTGATGGCCTTGACGGACCCTCAGCCTTACTGGTCTATGGGCCCTCGCGTCCTGCACCCAGTTCCTGGGAGGTCAGAAGCAGGGTCCGAGGGCACCCAGGGCAGCGAGGGCAGTGAATGAGCAGGGCTGAGGTGAGTAGCAGCTGTGCTGTTGTGGGGGCACCCAGGGCTGGCCTGGACGAGGCCCGAGGCTCCTCTGGACCCACGAGCTCTTTGTCAGAAGGCCCCTGGCACCCAGGGGCATCGCTGCTCCCCAGGGTCAGCGGAGGAGATGGACCAGGGCCTGGTCTGTTGGTCAGCTCACGCTGCTGTAACCGACACCACAGACCGGGTGGCTGAAACGGTGGACATTCATTGTCTCACGGTTCTGGAGGCCAGGAGTCCAGGATCAAGGTGTCGGCACGGCTGGCTGCCTTTTTTTTTGACTTCTTTTTTGAATTTTTATTTTCTATTGGAGTATAGTTGGTGAGCAATGTTGTGTTAGTTTCAGGTGTACAGCAGTGGTGCAGTTATACATGTACACGTCTCTCTTCTTTTTCAAGGTCTTTTCCCATTTAGGTTATTACAGAATATTGAGCAGAGTTCCCTGTGCTCTACAGTACGTCCTTGTTGCTTATCTATTTTAAATATAGCAGTGCATACATGTCAGTCCTAAACTCCCAATCTATCCCTCCCCTCCATCCTTCCCCCTTGTAACTAGAAGTTCCTTCTCTACATCTGTGAGTCTGTTTCTGTTTTGTAAATAAGTTTGTATCTTTTTAAAATTTTTTACTATTTAAAAAAATTTATTTATTTATTCTTGGCTGCATTGGGTCTTCGTTGCTGCACGCGGGCTTTCCCTAGTTGCTGTGAGCGGGGGCTACTCTTCGTTGTGGTGTGCGGGCTTCTCATCGCGGTGGCTTCTCTTGTTGCGGAGCATGGACTCTAGGCATGGGGGCTTTTGTAGTTGTGGCACACGGGCTCAGTAGTTGTGGCTCGTGAGATCTAGAGCGCAGGCTCAGTAGTTGTGGTGCACGGGCTTAGTTGCTCTGCGGCATGTGGGATCTTCCCGGACCAGGGCTCGAACCCATGTCCCCTGCATTGGCAGGCGGATTCTTAACCAGTGAGCCACCAGGGAAGCCCCATTTTTTCAAGATTCCGTATATAAGTGATATCATATGATGTTGTCTTTCTCTGTCTGACTTACTTCACTTAGTATGATAATTTCCAGATAATTTCCATGTTGCTGCAAATGGCATTATTTCATTCTTCTTAGTGGCTGAGTAATATCCCATTGTGTATATATAAGACATCTTCTTTATCCATTCATCTGTCAATGGGCATTTAGGTGGCTTCCATGTCTTGGCTTTTGTAAACAGAGGGAAGCATAGGCAGGACACTCTTTGACATAAATCGAAGCAATATCTTTTCCCATCCGTCTCCTAGAGAAATAGAAATAAAAACAAAGATAAACAAATGGGACCTAATGAAACTCAAAAGCTTTTGCACAGCAAAGGAAACCATAAGCAAAATGAAAAGGCAACCCTCAGAATGGGAGAAAATATTTGCAAATGACGGAACCGACAAGGGATTAAACGCCAAAATTTACAAACAGCTCATGCAGCTCAATATTAAAAAAACAACCCAATCCAAAAATGGGCAGAAGACCTAAATAGACATTTCTCCAAAGAAGACATACAGATGGCCAAGACGCACATGAAAAGCTGCTCAACATCACTAATTATTAGAGAAATGCAAATCAAAACTACAATGAGGTAGCACCTCCCACCGGTCAGAGTGACCATCATCAAAAATCTACGAACAATAAATGCTGGAGAGGGTGTGGAGAAACGGGAACCCTCGTGCACTGTTGGTGGGAATGTAAATGCATACAGCCACTATGGAGAACAGCATGGAGGTTCCTTAAAAAAACTAAAAATAGGGCTACCATATGATCTTGCAGTCCCACTCCTGGGCATATATCTGGAGTAAAACGTGGTTCGAGATGATACGTACACCCCTATGTTCATTGCAGCACTGTTTAGAGTAGCCAAGACACGGCTGGCTGCTTCTGAGGCTGTGAGGGAGACTCTGCCCCTCCTGAGCTCGTAGACAGCCATCCGCATGTTCACACAGTGTTCTCCCTGTGAAGCTGTGTGCAAATTTCCCCTTCTTACAGGGATGCCGGTCAGATGACCTCTCTTTAACTTGGTGGCCTCTGTAAAGGCCCCATCTCCAAATAAGGTCCCATTCTGAGGTGCTGGGTTTAAAACTTCAGCATGTCTTTTTGGGGAACACAGTTCAGCCTGTAACAATGGACATCCCAGGTCTGTGGCCTGGTGTCCTCCACGGCAGGGGGCCAGGGTGGAGCCCAGTGTGGGGTCATGAGAGCTTGATGTGGACGATGGCGCCCCCCACCAGCTTGGAGAGTAGGGGTTTATGGGGTCCGAGGCCCCGACCACCCATCCAGCAGCCCCTGCCCAGGTCCCTGGGCCCCTCCTGCCTTTATAAATGGCCCAAGCACCATGCAGGTGAGCCGTGCCCACTCTAGCGCCTTGAGGGCCTTTCCAGACCCTCTCCCTTATCAAGCGCAGCGATATGAACAGGACAACTCATCCTGCCCCCTTAGGAAGTCTCCTCTACGCTTTCCTGGAGGGTCATGGATGTGGTCAATACCCTTTCATCGGGAGCTGGAAAGGTCAACCCATCAGTCGAGGTGGTGTCCAGGGCAGCTGCCTGCTCCCCAGGGCTCGGGGAGGGGCTCCCGTCTCAGTGGTTGCGCCTGGGGGGTCGAGATGCGGCCTCCAGCTGAGGGACCTGGGCTGCTGCCTACCCCCCACCCTGCTGCTGGCACTCAGTTGGGATGAGGCCCACAGCTCTGGGCAGCCCAGCCCCGCAGGAGCTGGATCCTCTGCACGGGAGCTCCCTCCCGGTGGGCGAAGCTGCAGGTGCGGGGGCTGAGCGGAGGCTGGGGGCTCTGCCCTGTGCCAGGAGGGGACCGGGGGCTGCGGAGCAGAGCGCAGCATCAAAGCCTGCCTCTGCCTCTGCCATATGTCTTCGCCCAAGCATCTGGTGGCCCCTGGGCCCCGCCTGTCATCGCCCACCCGCCTCTTCCCCTTGAAGTCAGTGGAGAGGCCCCGCGTGGTTTGCTGGGGGGAAGAGAAGGGGTGGGAAGGGGCTGGGCTTGGTGGAGGCTGGGTGTGGGCTCAGAGGGCCCTGGGACGTCACGCGCCTCCCGCTTCCCCTCAGGTGACCTCTCCTGCTTCTCTTGGGGTCACGCTCCCCCCAGCCGGGTCCCCTGGCTGCTGCTGCGGCTCCAAGCTTCCCTGTCTCCCTTTGCCTCCTCTGCTCACCCTGGCGGGGGTGGGGCGGGGCGTGGAGGGCGGACGAGGGGGGACCAGGGAGGGACAGGCCTGGTGCAGATCACGCCCGAGCAGGCGCTCGGCCGCTGTCCAGTGTGAGACCAACTTGAGGGTCCCCGGAAGGTTGATCTGGACCGGGCTGGGCAGGCACAGGCCCACCCCCTCCTCCCTCCCACCCCGGCGGCTGGGGAGCGCTCGGCCAGTGCCGGCCATGCCACTGGGCTCTGCCTACGCCGCACCGATGGGAGAGCCGGGACGGTGACCCTGGTGAGACCACCCGGAGGCTGAGAGGCCAGTGATGTACCCCAGGTCACGTGGTCAGGCTGTGACATGAGGACGGGGTTTGAAGCCTGCCCTGCCTGACCCCAGCGGCTGTGTTCCTCACGGGATCCAGATTCCCGCACGTGTCCTCGTCAGTCTCCGTGGGGGGCCTGGGTGTGCTAGGGGAGCTGAGTACCCTCAGGGCACACCTTGCTGGACTGCATCGGCCCTTCTGTGAGGGGTGTGGAGTGTTACGCACAGGCTCTGCAGCCAGGCGCCGGGTTCGAATCCTGATTGCAGTTCACGAGCTGGAGGCTCTCTGAGCCATCCCCTCATCTGCAGACGTGCGTTGTCAGGACCCGCCTGCCAGTGCCGGGCGAGGGTCTGAGTGCACGCAACCCGAGTAGGACATGGGGCTCATCACAAGGTTTCGGGAAGGGGTGGCTGTCCTGCTGCACGGGGACCGTGGGCATGGGTGCTGTCCAGGGTCCTGCAGGGCCCCTGGCTCGGAGCACCTTTCCCTCTAAGCCCTCTCCCTGCCAGGAGGGCTGTGGGTTTCCGGCCTCCTGCCCACCCCAAGCTGTGCGCTCCCTGAGGGCTGTGTCTGATTCACTCTGGTCCCTCCCAGCCCCTCCCAGCTGGCATGTCTGGGCAGCAGTGTGACTTGTGACAGTAGCTGGGAAGAGGGGCAGAGAGACCTGAAGCTCAGATCTGCCCCACACCATCTGTGAAGACTGGAGCAGGTCGCTTAACCTCTCTGAGACCAGCATCCTGGCCCAGAACACAGTGACAATACTTGTTCCCAGGCCTAGGAGGCAGGGCCGTTCTGATGATGGCTGGTCTTCAGGCTGGTGTGTGGGTCCCTCCCAAAATGGAAAGACACCAAGGCAGCTGAGATGGGGGCCAGCCATCCATCCAATGCCCGGCAGATCTGAGACACCGCCCCAGACCCAATCCTCACCCCAAAACTCATTGTTTTGGGGGGACACTGGCCCCCCAACCAGAGTTCAGTTCCACCTACTCCAGGAACTACCGCCCACTACCCTGTCCCTGCTGGTCTCTTCCCTTCCCCACGGCTGAGTAGATGCTCCACTGTCAACCCTCACTCTAGAGCCTAGAGCCCCCTTGAGAAGGTGGGTGGACAGAAGGGCGAATGGACGGATGGAGGGATGGATGGGTGTATGGACTGGCGAGTAGGTGGGTGAATGAGTGAGTGGAATAATGAATGGATGAAAGAATGACCAGCCTCAACTTCCACCTAATGACTCAGATGAGCTGCCTGGGGACTCGTTCTTGACCTATTTCACTTCTCTCCAATATCCCGTCACAGCCAGCTTCTGAGGGTTCCCCTCCCGGTCTTGCCTCTGTCCCCTCTGGTCTCCCGTTTCTGCACTAGGTCCCTGTCCTCCCAGGGGTCAGCCTTCCTGTTTCTCCTCCGCTTTCCTACCCAGCCTCCTATTTTCTTCCTAAGTGGCCTCTTCACTAACTCTCTAGAACGTGTCACTCCCCTGCTTACAGCTCCTCACGGTGCCATCTCAGGGGTGCTGTCCAAACCTCTCTGTGATCTGAGGGCCTGTCCTGCCCATCTCCCTTCCCCTTCCCCATCCCACGGACACTTGGTGACCTACCAGATTATTTCAAGCTCTCGCTTTTCTCCAGGCTCTCCCTTGGTCCCTTACCTCCTACCTCCCGGCCGGTCTGGGGAGTCACACCCCCTCCGCCCAGGACCTAGATGAGGCCTCACTTTCTTCGTGAAGCCTCTCAACCCTCCCTAATGAGTTTCCCAGCCCAGATCTGTGTGTCTTCCCATCCATGAGGCCTTCTGGTGGGCCCAGAAGTTGTTAACTTTATAATAACCACAACGGTATACAGGATAAGAAGAGTATCTGGTGAGGACTTCATGTCTGGTATTTGCCAGACCCCAGGCTATGTACTTTGCACGCATCCCCTTCATTAAGGTTTCAAGTGTCCCTGTGGAGTCCATGCATCACCCTATGCTTTCAGAAGAATCCAAGGTCCCGAGAAGGGATGTGGCTAAGATCCTGGCTCGAGGACAGCAAACCAGGAGCCGACCCCCGGCCCGGCTGCCTCTGGAGCTGCGGGAATCCCACTGGCCCTCCTGCCTCCTTCCCTGTGGTCCTGGCTCCAGGGCCAGTCCAGAGCAGATCTTGAATGAATATGAGCCAGCTCAGGGCAGAGCGCCTTGCAAGTCACAGGCCCACCGTCCCCTAGGGTGGGAGGCGCTGGGTGGGGACAAGACACGACAGCGACCTCTCTCTCTCCCCCAGCTGCAGAGACCCAAGATCAGGTGCTACGTCCTGCTGGCTGGAGTCACCATCCTGGTCATCGTCCTCATCGTCGCCACCTCCACCCGAAAGTGATGCCCCTGTGGTAAGTGCCCCTCCTGCCCCCACACCGTCCATCTGTCCTCCTCTTACCCATCCTCCCATCCTTGACAAGTCCATTTATCCATCCATCTACCCATCCACCCGTTTTTGATCCATCCGTCCGTCCATCCGTCCATCCATCCACCCGTGCATTTATCCATCCATTCATCCTCCTCTGTGTCAGGCACAGGCTGGGCTCTGGTGACCACTGGTGAGCAAGGCAGAGGGGAGCCCTGTGCTCCTGGGACTCACAGCCTTGCGGCAGAGGCGCTCCTGCAGCTCCCCTCTGTGCAGGCACTGACCTCCAGAAGGTCACGGCTGGCAAGGCCCCTGGGGCAATCGTGAGCAGAGCGTGTCGGGTCGTGCAGCGGGCCTGTGCCCGGGGAGGTGGCAGGGAGCGGCCCCTCGTGGGGAGAGTTGTCAGGGAGCTTCACGGGCTCCTGGGGAAGACGGGGTGCTGAGACCTGGACCGGATGGGGTGGGGGTCCTCCAGGGCATGGGCTCCGGGCAGGACCTGGAGCAGCTGGTCTGGGACAGAACACGTGTGGTGCCTTGATGGACCGCCAGAGCCCCGCAGCGCGTTGAGTGGGTGTCTGTGTTACCTGCTGCGTGTAACCAATTAGCTTAAAATTCAGGGCCTAAATCAGCAACAGACGTGTACCGTCACAGTTTATGTGGGTCAGGAGTTGGGCGGTGGCTCAGCTGGGCGGTTCCGCTCAGGGTGTCTCTGGAAGTGCAGACGGATGTCGGCCGGGCTGCATCATCTGAGCACCCAGCAGGGGCTGGAGGATCTTGTTCTAAGCGTCCCCCAGAGTGAGGGCTTCTGGAGAGCCAGGCAGACGCCACCCTCGTTCTGCTGCTCAAACAGGGTCAGTGCCACTTACTGCGATGGGCCCCTAAGTGAGACCAGGGGGCCGACCGTGGGCAGCTGGGAGGCTGGCTTCCATGCCCAGGTCACCTGTTCGTGCACTGGCCCTTTACAAGGACACTTCCGGCTTCAGGGAGGGGGCAGAGGAGGGTCAGGTGCCTTGGTGCGTTGGCCTTCATCTCGCCCAGTGTGCCTCCTCTGGGGATCCAGGTGTGTAGCGCCTGGGCCCAGCTCTGGGACATGGCAGGGGCCAGGCCAGGGTCTTGGGGAGGAGAAGGCAAACCACTGAGCTCCGTGGATACCCTCGGGTGTACCCTGCCCCCGTCCCCCGTGATCCCCACCGTAGCCTGTGACAGCATCTGGGGTGGGGGGCAGAAGGCGAGGGGCTGCAGCAGCCCCACGGAGGTCACTGCAGTCGGGAGCCCTCGCAGAGGACATGCCACACAGCCAAGCGAACTCCCTGAGCCCTGGGACTCCTGGATTTCAGACTTCTAGAAGGGCCCCTGTCATGAAAGGAGCCGCCCTGGTGAGGCTGAGATGCAAAGTCGGGGTGGGGAGCCCTGGCTGCCATGCTGTCCAGAGTCTCGTCCTCGCCGGGCTGCTTCTGATTAGATGACACTGTCCCCAAGGTGGGGCTGGGGCGCCGCCAGGAGGCCAAGGAGCCAACTTCTGGTCTGCGCTGAGCTTCAGAAGGTGGAGCCTGGGGAAGGGAGACTCCCATTTACTGTCAGCCTACTGTGAGTGGGCATTGCCCATCCATGACCTTGATGGGTCCTCCCCACCTCCTGAGATGGGCAGGATCCCTGCGGCCTGGATTCAGAAGGTCTTGGATCTCCCCAAAGACGTGCGGCGCGTGACCCAGATGTTACGTGGCCCCTACGTGGCCCCTACGTGGCCCTGGTCAGCTCGTCCACCCCCTGCCGCAGGACTTCTGGACACGAACATTAAGCAGGACACACGGAGGTTCTGCTGCTAAAGTCTTGGCCCTGCAAGGAGAACTCCTGGTGCTTGGAGCTTCTTGGGTGGTGGGAGTGTGCAGGATCGCGGGTAGGACGTGGGTGTTCCTGCTGTGATGCCGCATGTCTGGGTGAGGTTCTGTGGCTGTCCTGTGCAGGACTGACTGTTGTCTTACCCCGAGCCCAGGCGGCCTCCAGCCAGGGCCCAGGAGCAGTGACATGTCCCCCAGCTCCTCCGGCCAGGTGTCCAAGGCAGGCGTGCTTTAGCCCAGTGAGTGAGCTAAGCGGGTACAGAGGCTGGAGGGGCTCTGGGTGTGGGGGCCTGGGAGGAACCCTGTCCCTGAGGGTGCCACCGGGGCCTCCCTCCTCGATCGAGTCCTCCAAACAGGTGGGTTCCCATCTGCCCGAGCACAGCCGTGTGCAGACACGCGGGTACGTCTCTGCCACGCCCCCCGGCCGCCCATCCCCACGTCCCAGCCTGCGCTGACCAGGCCGTGCAAGGAGCCCAAAACCAGCCATCGTGGGAGCAACAGTGACCATGGCAACGGCAACGACCACTGTACTGGGTTGATCTGTGTCCCCCCAGACGAACCCCCAGGACCACAGAATGTGAGTGTGTTTGGAAACAGTCTTTGCAGATGTCATTAGTTAAGATGAGGTCAGACTGGAATAGGCTGAGCGCCGAATCCAATGACAGGTGTGCTTATCAGAAGGGGAGGGACAGAGACACGGGAGGAGGCCACATGGAGACGGAGGCACAGACTCTAGAGATGAGGCCACAGCCAGGGCACACGAGGAGCCACCAGAGCTGGGAGAGGCAGGAAGGACCCTTCCCCGGAGCCTCAGAGGGACCGTGGCCCTGCTGGCACCTTGATTTTGGATTCTGGCCTCCAGAGCTGGGGCGGTCATTTGTGACGGCAGCCCCAGGGCACTGGTAGAGCTCCGTGTGTGTGATGCCTGAGGGGGCACACGTGTTACTCGGGTTGCCCTGGTCATGGCCTGCGGGATGGGCATCGTCAGCACCGTCCTGCAGGGGAGACTGAGGCCCGCGGTCCTAGGCAGGGCATGTGGCATCCCAGCCCGGGCTCCCCCATGTGTGAGGGGCTGTGATGACTGGGTCTCCTTGTTCTCCTGTGCCCTGGGGTGGGGACAACTCCCAGCGCTGTTGGCCCAGCGTGGGGAGGGGCTGGCCGGTCTGCCTGGGCTTCCTGATTCCTCCAGTTGCCTCTCCTCTCCTTCAGATCCACAGCCCCCCTCGCCCTCCTTTTCTCCGAGGTTAGGGATCCGTAGCGGCCACCCAGCCCTCCATTTTCTGCTCTGGCCCACTCTCCCTTGCACACTCAGATCTGACTGCACCCCAGGGCAGGGCAGCTCTGTACCCTGAACCCCTCTCGATGCGAGAGGGACCCCAAGGAGGCGTTCTTGGGCCAGGGCTGCACGGCCAGCTCATGTAGACCCATGGGGACAGCTGATCCCCCTCCATGAATCCCCTGGCTGGAGCGGCTGGGCTGCAAGCCATGGCCCCATCCCCGGGGAGATGGAAGACGAGGCTGAGGCCCAGGCCACACGGCCAGCCAGTAGCCACTTATGTGGCCCATGGGCACAGAGGGCAGGAGGGGTCCCCGGCTCCTAGCAGCTCAGAGCCCGGCAGGACAAGCCAGGAGTTCCTGCTCCTACAGCCAGGCCCCAGGCTGTCTGGGTGGGGGTCTGTGGGTGTGGGTGTCTCTGGGCGCCGTGGGACCAGGGGAGCCCTGAGCCCACATAGGGACACCTCAACTCTGGAGTGTCCGCCGAGCTGGAAGAGATCCCGTCCGGACACCCCCAGGGCTCTCTGTGACCACTGACCACCCTCTGGGCCAGGCGGCAGGGGCTCCTGTGGGACCTGGAGGCCCACCCGCTCTGGGCCCGGTTTCCACAGCGTGATGGGGCTGCGGCGTCTGCCTCTCTCCCCGCTGCCGAGTTGCTCTGAGGACAAAGGCGGAAAATGGCTAAATATAAGCAGCGCTTTGAGGAAGGAAAAGGCTCTATTCACACGCAGGGGGTTATTTCTGCAGAGAAAAGCGGCCCTGGGGGGGGCTCAGGCTCCCTGCGCCTACAGCCTCGCACACGCCGGTTTCTGCAGCTCCCAGGGGAGATGCAGCCCCACCTCACTTCCCCACCCGCACCATCCAGGCCACGCCCCAGCACCCCTGCCTGGCTCTCAGGGCCGTGACCCCGCCCGGGCTCAGCTCTTCCCAGCTGCCGAGGTTTGCAAGCCCGCTTCTGCCTGGTGCTCACAGGGGCCTGAGGGGCGGGTCAGTACAGGGAGCTCAGCAGAGTGAGGAAGGATGGCATCCAGCAGCCTTGCTTACCCGGAGTCCCTGCACTCAGTGGACAGCCAACATGAAGGCTCACCTGGGACCAGGGCCAGGGCTGAGAGTGTGACCAGGGTCAGGGCTCAGCGTGGGACCAGGATCAGGGCTCAGCCTGTGACCAAGGTGTAGACCGAGTCTGTGGTCAGGGTTGGGCTTCCTCAGCTCTGGTGAGCATCTGGGGGAACACAGCGGAAGCCGGGGTCCCCATCCTGATTAAGCCCAGCTCCTGGCCTCCACTCCTGACCACTCTATGGGACCCCGTCTCCATTTAGGAAAGGGCAGCTGTCTCCAGAAGCGCCACCAGGCCTGGTTGCTTTGTGCAGATCCTGTAGATGAAGGTTTGGGGTCAGGCTCGGCTTTCGGGGACTCGGTTCCTGACGTCAGAAAGAAGAAGTTATGGTGACTCTGAGTGCCCGGCACTGCCCAGGGTACTGCCGTGTCCCCGGCTGCCATTCCTCAGGGGTGTGAGGGCAGCGGGGCCAGGCCGCAGGGGAGCTGGGTCACCTGTACACTGGTGCAGCCGGCCAGCAGCAGCATTGCCCAGGTCTCGGCCGCGGCTCCTACAGGGAAGGAGCTGGTGGAACCTGTAGAAGGAGGTGAGTCCTTGGGATATGAGGGGCCTCCCCACTCCTCTGTCCTCCTGGACACCCACGATCGCAGCATCGGCACCCTCACGTGGGACTTCACTCACCATGGACCTGTCTGTGTGTCTGTGTGGGACGTGAGCTCTCTGGGTCCCCGGGCCTGGTTTAGGACATGGGGAGGGGTTGGGGGATGGAGCAGGGGGCCCAGGGCAAGTGGGGCCCATCCTCGGTGGCTCCCTGCTCGAGTCACAAGGCTGGGCCTCAGCGAATAGAACATTACAGTATCTGGGCAGCAATCAATGAAGCATTTTTCACGGGCACAAAAATTTAAGAGGCTCAATAGAGGCTCACAGCAAATCAAGTTTTTAATGTTTTCTGAAAGCCGTGAAATATCGACTCAGAGCCATTGATTTCCACTTGGGCAGCAAGTGGTGGGATCTTTACCTCCAGGCTTCTCTGTGCACGTGTGCATTTGCAGGTATGTGTCTGCGTGTGTGTGAGGTCAGGAGGGAGGGACAGTACCCCCTCTCGAGCTGCCCGCTCCCCCTCCCCAGGGGCTGCAGCGTTAGGACCCGAGTGTGTCATCCGGGCGGGGCAGGAGAGGGCTGTGCTCCGTACGTGTATTTTGCATTCATCAAATGCTCGGTAGGAGTTTACACCAGAGGACCTCGCTTAATCCTCACCACGGCCCCATGAAGGAGGTGTTGGTGTGTCCCCATTTTCCAGATGAGAAAACTGACATGGAGAGAGATGAAGGGGGCAATGTAGAGGGGTGAACCTTCTGGGGTTGGAACTGCCAGGGGAACGCTGCCAAGAAGGCTAAGTGGCCGCCCAAGGTCACAGGGAGGGACTGTGGTGCCAGGTTCCAGCTTGGGTCTGTGTGACCCTGAGGTCTGGGGGTCGGGGTCTGCACACGGTCGACGTGGCCTGGGCGGTCAGTGGCGCCGTCATTGGGGTGTGCTCGTGGAGGCGGCTTAGAGGGCTGCTCTGTGCTGAGCCTGTCAGAGGGGGCCTGGTCACCTGGGATCTGGTGACTTTGGGCAGCCCTGCCTGTCCTGCCCCAGCCTGTAAGCATGCCTGCCGGGGATGCCGGGAGGCTCCCTGAAGGTCATGTGGCTCCCTAGGGTCTTACACATGGAAATCTCCCTCTGGGGTCCAGTACCCGCCTCCCGGAGCCCCGGGTCAGCAGGCAGATGGGCAGAGCCAGGCGAGCCAGGCCGGAGGCAGAGGGAGGAGTGGAAGGGGACTGTGGCCTTCGTCACGGCCCCGACCTGAGCCTTGGCCGCCTCATCTCGGAAATGGGGTCATCAGCGCTGCCCTGGGAGTCCCTGCGGCATGGGTGATGAAGGCCTGCCAGGCGCCTGGCCCAGAGCGGCCCTGCCGTCTGCGACGGGGCTGTCTCCTCGCACCACTGCCATTGCTATCACAGTGGTATCACTGTTACCGTGAGCCTGCCCGCGTTTATGGAGACGAGGCACAGCTGACTTTTTCTCTCTGAGGTACCCAGGGGCCCCTCGCCAGCAGGCCCGTGCCTTGTCCTCCCTGTCACCTCGGGCAGGACACGCAGGCACCACTCCCAGCAGCCCAGAGGTCAGTAGGCCTCTGTCTGTAGGGCTAGGAGCACCCTAGCTCCTCCCGGTTGGCCCCAGGTGGAAGTCAGACCCAGCCCCGCTCTGAGCAGCTCGCAGCCAGCGCAGAGGCAGGCCCTTGAGGTGCTGAACTGCCAGGAGAAGAGTGGAGGCCGGGAGAGGGGCAGCTGTGCCGGGAGGGCTTCCTTGAGGAGGTGGCTCTGGAACGAGGCGGGTAGGGGCTCCCCCGTCAGGCACGGAGGCCCTCCGGGCCGAGGGCAGGGCCCAGGTGAAGGCACAGTGTTGCCGTGGGTGGAGCGCTGAGGCAAGAGCCAGGCCCGGCTGGACTGCGTGGCCACGTTCAGGAGGCTTCCTGGGGCCACTTGCCAGGAGCGGCGAGCGCTCCCAGCGGGCTCCCCTTCCCTTTGCATGTGGTTGCTCCAGCCCTGGGCACTGCCCCCATGGCTGGGCAGATGGCAACATGAGGGGCCCCCGACCCAGCCGGCCCATAGGGATCGGGCTGCACCAGGAAAAAGGTGGAAAAAAATAAAAGCATGGGGCTTCCCTGGTGGCGCAGTGGTTGGGAGTCCACCTGCCGATGCAGGGGACACGGGTTCGTGCCCCGGTCCGGGAAGATCCCACATGCTGCGGAGCAGCTGGGCCCATGAGCCATGGCCGCTGAACCTGCGCGTCCGAAGCCTGTGCTC
>NW_020172779.1:21862195-21879766 GCF_003031525.2 Neophocaena asiaeorientalis asiaeorientalis | reverse complement strand
CCAAAAAAAAAAAAAAAAAAAAAAAAGCATGAAAGTGCTGGCGGCCAGCACAGAAGGCAGCTTTCCCGTGTGAGAAGCTCGGAAGAGGCTGGTGGACGCGGTGCTATTTGCCAGTGGCTGAGAGACGGGGCGGGCGTGGAGCCTTACAAGTCCCAGCCTGGGATGGCAGAGGGCACAGCTGCCCCAGGTCCCCAAGGGGCCACAGCGGTTGGGTCGGCCAGCTCCCTGCTGCAGACCTGTGGAGCCTGGAGCTGGTGGGGTGGCTCTGGAGTCCGAAGGCCCGGGTGGAGCCCTCTTTGAGGCACTGGGGAGGCCGTGCATGGAGCCCCGATTCCTCCCCGGTGGGCGTGGGACACTAAGACCTGTCGGGGTGTTTGGAAGGCTTGGGTGAGGCCATGGGTGCCCTGTGCACACAGCTGGCGCAAAATAAATGTGCATTCCTCCCTCCCCTGCCCCCTCTCCTAGGAACTGTCCTCAGACTGGCCACTGACCTGCCCCTACCACAGATACCCCAGAAACAGGGGTTCGAGTTCCCCTTCTTACTCCTCAAACCCAGGCCCGGTAACGTCGCTCAGACCCCAGCCTCCAGGCATCAGCCTCCCAGCCTCCTGCGGGCCCAGCTCCCGGAGGAGTGGCCATGGCCCTCTGTCCCTGGGGCAACCCCCGGCCGTGCCGTCCGCCTCTCCTTCACCCCCTCCACTCCCCAGCTGGCATTGGCCTCAGGTTTGGTGCTGTGGCTTCTGGCTCTGGGTCAGCACCTGTCTGGTGGGTCACTTTGCCCCTGCAGTGACCAGTGAAGACACACAGCAGCCCAGGGCTGTCCCGGGGCACGGGGCCCTCAGTGACAGCAGGACAGGAGTGGGGGCCGGCATGCCACCTGACGGGTGTCACCTGAGGCTCACGGGGGCTCATCCAAGGCAGGGGGAAGCGTGAAGCCGGTCCCAGCCCCCATGCCCACCTCGACCTCGGGGCTCAGGGTCTGCCCTCCCGGGCATCCAGTCCCGTGTCCACCGTGACCCCCACTCACCAGACAGCAGGAGGCACGGGCTCCCGCAGCCCCGGACCTTTGCTCTTCCCCAGGACACAGACAGCAGGAGATGAGGGAGGGAGGGAGGAAGGGGCTTAGCTGGGGGTGCAAGCCTCCCCACCGTGGCAGGGCAGGAGGACACCCCGCCCGAAGCCGAGTGTAGGGGACAGACCTCGTCTGTGCGGTGGGATGGTCCTGGGTCTGAGTCCCTGCCTGCCGCTACCTCCTGGGGGACGGGGACATGTCACCGACTCAACGGAGCTTTGGTATCAGACCCGTGAGGTGGGACAGCCCCTCCCCGACGCAGTGCTGTGAGGACATGGGGGGCTCCTCCAGGGGAGTGAGCACCTGGCCACTTTCCTCCTCCTGCTTTTCCAGAAGCACGCAGAAGCCAGCAGGCAGGGTCCTGCCTTCAAGGACCCCTCCTCAGACGGGGCTCCAGGCCCCACTTGCAGGGCAGACACCCAGAAGGAGGAAAGAGGGCTTCACGCAGAACCAGGACTTCAGGGAGGCCAGGGGGAGCCCCTGGGGCAAAGCTTTCCAAGCGGGAGTTCTGAGCATCAGCTGTGCTTGGCAAGAACCCGCCCCCGACTGTTTCCTACTCAAAGCAAGTGGTTTTGCTTCCGGGTACTTCTCAGTAATTGCAATATAAATTGCATAATTAAGCTAAACCCACAGAAGAGAATTAAATATTAATTTCTAATAAGCTATTCAGAGGGTGTCACCAGGGAGAACCCACAGACAGTGTCTGTGCTGGGCGCTCCCCTGCCTGGCCCTCGAGCCCTTGCTGCCCCCAGGGCCCCCCTCCCAGGGCAGGACTGACCCACACACAGCCTCGGTCCAGGAGGCGATTGTCAGTGTGCCAGCCCCGGGGCCTGCCTGGCCCATCAGTGGAGAATGACGCCCCAGGGTCTGGGCTTGTGTCCCCTAGCGACTGAGTTTGCCCATCACCAAGGGAGTGGGCGTGCCATTGGCGGTGTGGTGAGTGAATGAGAAAATGACGTGTCTGAGAGACATTGACAGTGACCTGAGGGATAGGTACCACTCCCCTCAGGACCCCGGTGAGCCAAGCCCAGTCTCTGTGTGGTGCCTGCACCCCAAGAAGGCCTCTCACTCTCACTGAGTGTGTTTGGAGCTGAGCACAGTCATGGCGGGGGTGGTGGGGTGTGAGGTCCTATGGCCCCTGTGGTGGCGGCCACCACGAGGACAGGGGGACTGAGGAGGTGGGGCCGGGGCAGGAACAGGAGGTGCCGTGTGCCCACCGCAGGGAGGGCCCGGGGGGCGGGCACAGAGAGGGGTTTCCCCAGACGGCCCACCTGTGGCTAGCACAGCCTGTGCTGGGCCCAGGCTCCACACCCTTGGCCAGGCGGAGAGGCCGTCCCTGTCCCTGGTCAGCCACTGGGGAGGACACCTCCGTTCTTCCCGGGCCCAGAGCCCAGCGGAGTCCCCACCATCATTGTGTCGATATTGATTGTCTGGGGCCAGTTCCCGTGCTGCCCTCCGTCCGACTCTCAGTGCCCCGGGCAGCGGCCCCACAGGTCACGGGCGGCCACGCCCTCCCAGGTCCTCCACCCCAGCCAGACTGCCCAGGCCCGTTCTTTGGGCACTTTCTTTGTGAGGGTTCACTGACCGTCCCTCTGCCCACTGCATCCGCCTGGGAGTGTGTGTGTCCAGCCAGCGTGTGGCACAGGGCTGCTCGGGGCATCCTTGCTGCCAGAGAGGAGAATAAACATCAACTCGAAAGGGCCCGTGCAAACACCTGCCTGTTTTAAAGGCATGGGAACCGCCAGAGGAGTTAGTGGCTCACAGGACACGCAGCTGAGAAAGGCGAGGGTTCGATCCCAGGGCCACCTGGCCGAGGCTGTGTCCTGGGAACACAGGGGCCGTGGGTGGACACAGGGCCCAGGGCGGGGAGGGTCTGCAGTGGAGGGGCGTGATGGGAAGAGGTGGCCCCGGGTGAGGGTCCTCTGAGGGTTGGTGGACAACGTGGGGCAGAAACAGAAACAGGGCTGGGAGGCAGGCCACGGGAGAGGGGCCACCATGGGGGGGCTCCGTAGCAAAGGGAAGGGGGTGCAGGGGACCCTGACTAGGGGGTGGCAGCAGGGCAGGGTGGGCAGGATTGTGCAAAGCCTGGAAAGACGGCCATTCTCCAGCCGCAAGGCCCTGAGAGCCTGTCTCCAGACACAGTGGCCCCGCTGCTGCCCTTCCTAGAGGCCCCTCGGACCCCCAGCCCAGGCTGGTGCTGGTGCCTGCGGCTCACCCTTTAGGCCTCGCCTTCCCCGCCCCCAGCGCCTTCCAAATCCTGCCAGCGGCTGCCGTCCATCTGTTGGGGTCCAAAGGTCTCCTGCATAGCATCGTTGTTTAAGTGGTTGTTTAAGTGCCGTTTGGCTGAGGTTCAGCTCGCAGAGGAAGAAGCGGGGGGCGTGCTGGCAGGGCGCTGGGCGGGGGCTGCTTCTGGAGGAGCCCCCCACTTGCCCTCCTCTGAGACCCCCACCTTGCATGAGGTCATCCATGCAGCTGCAGGTGCCCCCGCAGAGGGCCGGGGTGGGGTCGGCACAGGCCCGGGGGCAGGCCTGGGGCTTCCGCGCCCAGACCTCCGGGAAGGGCTGTGAGTTGTGCAGAGCTCCCTGGAGCCACAAAGCCAGCTGGGGCGGAGAGGGGGTGCCAGCTGAGTGTTGCCCCATCTCACCAAGGAGGAGACTGAGCTTAGAGGGCGTGGCCTGCACCGGCTCTCAGGACAGGGTCCCCCCCCACCCCCCACCGCCCCGCTCAGGAGGAGGTGACAGGCATGGAGGTAAGGATGGGGTTACAAGAATGGCAGGTGCGGCCTTTAGAGGAGACACGCCAGGTACAGGCAGGGCCTCTCTGGGGTGGGGCTGAGGCCGGTGTAGCTTCTGCAAGGTGCCAGGTGGTCACTCTCGCGGGCCCGCGTCCGGTGGGGCGTGGGGAGCGATTGCTGCTCCCCGCGGGACTGCCCGCCCCTCTCTGGGACTCAGCATCCCCTCGGGGGGAGGGCGCGGGCAAGCTTCCCCAGCAGGTGAGGGAACCCACAGACGAGCAGCTGGGGGCCGATTCTCCTTGGGGTCCTCAGGTTTGCTGCTGGGCCCTCCGCCCTGGCTGGGGGCAGGGGTGCTTGCGGGGAGGGAGGGGAGGGAGCACACCTCCACCTGCCGGGGGCGCCCAGGTGGGGATCCTGCTTCCTCAGGGCCTCTGCCGATGAGCCAGGGGCCCACTGGCATCTTCACCGCAGCCATCACAGAGCCCACTGGGCCCCGGATGTGGGGAGCACGGAACTGGCATCCAGGTTCCTGACCTCGGGCCTGGGGTGAGGCCGGTTGTAACTTTCAGCAGGGTGCTCTGGGGCCTCGTTAAGAGCGTGCCATTTGAGGAGCCAGCTGGTATCCCCGGGAAAAGCTTTCCAGGCCGAGGGAGCAGCGTGCAAATGCCTTGAGGTGGGATGAGACTGGCCAGAGCCTCAGCGGAGCCCAGCGGGCTGGCGGGCGAGCCAGGGTCCCCGGGAGCTGGGCTCTGACCCGGATAGTGGTGCCCTGAGGAGCTCTGCTGTTGGAGGAGGCTGCGGGGAGCTGCGGAGGACAGGGCGGGAGAGAAATGGGGAAGGGAAGGGCGTGCGCCCAGGTGGGGGCGTGGCCGGGAGAGGGGAGCCTGCCGGACTGCTGGATTGGGGTGAGGGAAAGGGGGTCCAGGGTGAGCCTGAGGCTTAGGGGCGGCGGCTCTCCCCCTAGGACCTCTACTTTCTCATCTGTGAAATGGAGACTGGTCATCAGGGCCCACCCTCCCCAGGGCAAGTCTCCGCTGCCTCCTGCCCAGCAGAGCAGGGAGGCAAGGCCCCTGCTCTGACAGTCCTGCCCGAGGGAGAGCTCTCGGCCCCCCAAGGAGGGTGGCCTGTTTGAGCCTCATGGCCCCTCACCCACTGCGGGCACCCTGGCCTCCTCCCTGCCCATTGTCGCTGCACCTGAGCCTCGGCTTTCTCGCCGGAGCTCATGGAGCCTCTCGTTTTGCAGGTTGATGCTGTCACCTGGCCTGCGTGGATGGACCGCAGAGCTTTGCACCTTCCTGCCTCTTGCCATGTGCCACCCCCCCGCCTCTGTGCCGGCCCTGGCTGAGAGCCCTAGTAAACTGCTGTGGTAGCCAGCCGCGGTGGGCACTTGTCACCATCTGTCATCTGTCGGTCGGCGGCAGCTTTCCGGCTCTGGGACCCCAGAGATGGAGCCTGGGCCGCACTGGGGGGGAAGAGTGGCATGGGTTTGTGAGTGTGAGTGCGCGTACGTGTGAGGTGGCGATATGGGCATGAGATGGGGGAGGTTGGGGACTGGCCTGTGGCCCAGGCCCAGCTGGTGCTGCCCCACCCAGCACCCCCCCCGCCCCGCCTGAGGGTTCCCCTGGGGAGGATCCCCCCACCCCGTGGGAGGCCAGCGCAGCCGTGGTCCTGCCCCTTGCTCCCCAAGGAGTAGCACACAGCTCCCCACCCTTAGCCGCAGGCGGAGGTTGGATGCAGCTCTGGGGCCCCGCTGCTCCCGACGTGATATCATAGCTTCTCTGCTTCCGGGTGCCCGGCCGAGGGGTGGGTACGGAGAAGGGGCGCCTGGGTGGGGAGAGCCTGGCCTGGGCTGCTCTCAGCATCTCCCTCTCCTGCGGGAGTGAGGGCATGGGGGAGGCATCCCTAAACAGGAGGGACCGGAGCCAGAGAGGCCACTGGGAGCAGCCTGGCCCCTGCGGGGGGCGGGGAGGACAGGAAGCAGCCCCGCCGCCCGCTGTGCGCTGTGCAGAGCGGGTGCCAGGGAGGCAGACCGACCCCCCTCATTACAGGACTGGAGTCAGCATTGCCCTTCCCAGGCCCCGTAGTGCTCAGGGCCTCGTGAGGGTGAGGGCCGCACACCAGACCCCCAGGGCAGGCGGAGTCCACGGCCTCAAAATTCCAGAAAGGTCTGCAGGAAGCTGCTTCCTGCTCAGTGGTCCCTCAGCCCTCCAGCGCTCCGGGTCCCTCCCCAGCCCCAGTCTTCTGTTGAGAAGCGCCTGAAGCATTCCGGATCCAGGCTGCTTTGTCCCAAAGACTGCTTCAGTTTCGATGATTCTGTGAAGCGCTGAGTTTCTAGACACTTTCTTGCCCAGGGCCTGAGAAATGCGACACCACTGAGGTGTGGGCAGCGGCAGCGGGACAAGTGGAGCCAGGCAGACCCCAGGCTGGGGCCACTTCCTCAGCTTTGCTGCGGTGGCCACTGGCTGCCCAGGCCTGGGGTGTCTGGAGGAGATGTCGGCTGCAAATTGGATTTTACGCCTCCCGGCTGCAGGTGTGAGGCCCTCGGGCCCTCGGGAGGCTTGAGGGGCAGCTGGGGGACACGACGCCAGTTGCAGCACGTCTGGCCAGGCTGGGGGTGGGCTTCTGAGGGGAGGGGCTTGGCCAGGGGCAGGGCAAGACTGGATATGGGTTTGCGGGGGCAGGAGATCACCGGTTCAGTTGTCTCCCACCTGGCCAGGAAGCCTGAGTAGCAGAGGACATTGGCTCGGGCTCCCGCAAGTTGAGGTCCCTGGGCTGGAGTTGTGGCCCCATTTCACAGGTGAGGAAATTGAGCCCAGAGGACGAGCTTGCCTGCAGGGTGGGGAGGGAGCTTGGCTGCTGGGAGAACAAGGCCGGGCTGTGCCTCAGCTCCCTCCCAGCTGCCTGACCTTGGGGAGTCTGGGGGTTGGCCCCTCCTGAGCCTGCACGGGCCCCAGCACCCCGTGCTGCTCCGTCAGCGCTGCTCGCTGGCGCTGGTGAGAGCAGGTGTTTCAAGGTGAGGAGTTCAGGTGGGCAGGCTGAGGGCAGCACGGGACCAGGAGGAGGGCGCCCGGGGCAGTGCTGATGTCGGTGGCAGCTGCCACCGCCCGGCCGGATTCTGAGAATCCCCACCCGAGAGTGACGTGTCACAGTGACCTTGAGCTTCTGCTGTCTGGAGCAGCCGCGAGGTCGAGAGCTGCACCAGCAGCAAGAGGTCCGCCCAGCAGGCGCCCATCTGGTGCCAGCACAGGACGGGCTGGGGTTGATATGACCGGCAGTATCCATGGCGCACCTCCTGGAACCAGCAGGTCTGGGTGGAAGGACCCCCACTCTGTCCCTCCTTCTCCTGGGAAGGCACAGAGAGGGACCGGGCTTCCCTAACTCACGCAGCGTGTCGCAACAGAGCCGAACTTGGAACCGGTCTCCATGTCTCCAGGCCAGACGTGAGTTATGGGAACCCAGAGGTTGGTCACACCGAACTTACCTTTTGGGGAGAGTGGGGTGATGGAAAGAACACGGCTTTGGCACCGAGTGGGTGGACAAGAGGTGTTTGTGCAACGGGTGGGGGGTCGCATCTCAAGGACCCACATCCCTTCTCTCCCATTTCTCATCCATCCAGGTCTCGACCTCACCCCCCACCCCCACCCCCAGCCATCTCGGCATGCAGCCTGGGTGCTGGAGTCGCACAGCCCAGGGTCGCTCACAGCTCCCTCCCTGTGAGCCTCGGTTTCCCATCTGTAAAACGGGGCTGATAAATCCTCCACCGGGAGGCTGACAGGAGCCAGGCCTGCAGAGGGCTGGGGCTCAGATTCCGTCCCGCGCTGGCTATACCTGCACCCTCCTTGCTGCAGGAGCCCCCAAGGACCCTGCCACGGGGACCCTCTGCCCAGGAGCTGGACTCGGCACTTCAGGGCACCTTGGACCATGAGCCACTGATCTGCAAGAGCCCCCAGCTGAGCCAGCCTCGGGTTGGGGGCCACGTACAAGGAGCCTTTCCGCTCAGGGTGTACATTGTAAAATATATACAATTTCAATAACGCCTCCACTTAACAGGATACGACTCAGGCAAACAACCAAACAAAACAGAAGACAAAACAAAACAAAACAAAAACACCTTCCCTCTCCCTAAGGGAAGGCACTCCAGGTTCCATCCGTGCACTGTCGCTCTTAAGGTATTTTCTAGAGCTGTTGCCAAGCCATGACAATATCCTGCAGTTTACGGACTAAACAACAAACACGACCGCCTCTAATGCGGCCCGTGTAACACTGGGATGGGGCTTGGGGAGTAGGAAACATGGAGGGAATTCATTAAAGAGACAGCAGAGGGAGGACACCCAGCAAGTCCCTGTGGCGGTTATTATGGCCGTGTAACAAAACGCCCCCCAGCAATGGCACCAAACCTGCAGTTATGACGGGGCCCTGCCGGGACAGCTGGTCTCTGGTCCTGGGCTGGAGTCCCCCGCAGGCTCGCTCAGCCACAGGCCTGCTGGTCACGCTGGCTGTTGGCTGGCACCCGAGCTGGGGCTGCGGGCCTGACACCCGCACACGGCCCCTCCCTGTGGCCTGGGCTTCTTCATGGCTTGGGCCACTGGTCCCGGGAAGCAGTCCCAGAGCAAAAGCTGGGCAGAAATGGCATCCCTTTCTGAGACCCCGCCTCAGAAGTAACATAGCATCACCTCCACTGTTCTCTTGCGTCTGCAGGGAGCAATGGTGAGCCTGCCCAGGTTCAAGGGGCGGGAGAGAGGCTTCACGTCTTGGGAAGAGTGGCAAGGTGGCCGTTTCTGCAAAGTCCGACTTCCTCCAATTCCCCCTTCACTTCCATCTTCTTTCACTGTGCGGGATCCATCCTTCATTCTGCAGGGTCAGGGTGTGGAGATGCCTGCCTGAACGGGGCTGTGGTGTCCTCCACTGGACACCACGGCAACACAAGCTGCTCCCACCTGAGACAGGTGGCTGTCTCAGCCCCACTGCAGCAGAGCCGGTGCTGTGACCGCCAGTGGAGACAGTCCTCCCGGCTGTTAACAGGGAGGCACTAGTTTGGGTGGTCCCTGGGATGGAAACGGTGTGACTCGCTGGGGGAAGTAACTTTCAGAGGCACAACCTCCATAGGCTCTGACCATGGGAGAGGGGGCTCCGGCACACACCCCGTCCTGCAGGACATCACCCCGCCTCACGGGTGCTATTCCTGGAGGGGTCTTGCCGGGGCCTCTCCATTGTGCTCAAGGCTAGCTGCTTCGGGCTGTTGGGGAGACCAGCAAATCCTCTAGGCATCAGGCATTGCTTTGCTTTGAAAATGGTTTCTTGGCCGGAAGATAAGGAAGGCTCTGGAGTCTCATGCACAGAAGTTCTTGCAGAGAAGCGGCCACTTGTCCTCAGTAGCTCAGAAACATCCAGCAGTCTTTCTAATCCGTTCAAGCATCTCCCTAGCCACCCTGCACCCATCCATCCATCTATCCATCATTCCATCCCCCATCTACCCATCCACCTACCTATCCACCCATCCCCCCCACCCCCATTCATCCGCCCATCCATTCCCCATCCGTCCCTTCCCCCTTTTTTTCGACAGCCGCGTGTTCTAAGCACCTGCTTCTCACCTGGCCTTGGCCCAGGAAGTAAGCCAGGGCCCCTGCCCACCAGAAGCCCCTAGTGTGGAGGGAGATTCATACATGTAACAGAGAAGCCCCAGCACGCTGCAGGAGGCACCCAGAAACAAAGGTGACACAGAGCAGGTGGCTATGCGGGCTGGCTGGGGGCTAGGATGGCTTCCAGAGGAGGTGGCGCCTGAACTGCAGGCAGGGCAGGAACCTGTCACCTCCCTCCAGCCCAGAGTCACCAGGCCACCAGGCATCAGAGACCCAGAGCCGACTTTGGCCTGAAGTTTTTGTTCTCCCTTTAACCAAATCCCCTCTCCCTTTCCCTATGAATTTCCAATTGAAATACCCAAATTGTTTACTTGCTGAAATCAGTTGACAAGGGATAAGCTTGTATTTGCGATTCGATTGACTATGGTACACTGTATGACAATTACAGCTTGAACGGATTTCTCTTTGATTTATTTTCCTCTTAACGTTCTCTTCCGCTGGTAATTCTGAGACTAATTGTTCTCGCCGTCATTCTCATCAACTGCAGAAGGATAATGAACGGCTGCAGAGCAGAGGCTGCGCTCCCGAGCTGCCGGCCCTCGGGGCTCTGGCTCTGTGTCCCCGTGTCCCTCTCAGACTGCCCATGCCCTGGGACTGGAAGTTTCCACAAAACGTGTCTCCCCAGAGAAGGTTCTGCTGTCACGGCTCTGATGGGAGCTCAGGATGGGGCCGGCCAGGAAGGCTGAGGCCCTGCCTGCCCGGCCCTGCTCTGGAATTGCCACCCGGAGGGAGGTGGCAGGAGCCCCTTCCGGCTCCGAGGGCCATGCTGCTGAGCGAAACTCTCCTCCTCTCCGGGCCTCAGTTTCCCCACCTGTGAGATGGGCCTTCCCTCCCCATCTCTGTGCCCGCACTGCCCCGTGTCGTCCTGCCTGGAGAGCCCTTCCCATCCTGATGAACAGTCACAGGCGCCCCGGGAGATGCTCCCTCCTCTTCTCGCCCTCCCAGCCTCACCTCCAGGGGGCCTCTCGGCTCTGGGCTCTGTCCTGGGGGCCACTGCGAGCCAGGCATGGGCCAACTCGGGGTGCAGGTGGGCGTCACCCCGGCCTCGCTTTGCAGATGGGCCACTGAGGCTCGGAGGGACCAGACAAGGCTGCAGACTTGCCCAGTGCTGGCCACTGGGCAGCGCTGGACCCGGGGTTGGATCCTTTCCCATTGGGCCACTGCCCGCCTGAGGACACCTGCCGCTGCCTCCCTGGGGGCCTGCCAGGCATCCTGGTGGGGCAGGGGGAGCCTTCCCAGAGCCCCTCACCCACCCTGTGCCGTTCACTGGGCTCGAACACCCACGCCCTGCCCGCTGGGGAGGGATGGGGGAGCGTAGCCTCCCCAGGTGCCCAGACGGCCAGGTCGTGACCCTGCTGGTGAGGCCAGCAGGGCCTGAGAGGCCGTGACCCCATGGCCACCCGCCTGAACATGACAGCTCCCTCCGGGTGTGTCTCTGTGTACACGGCTGTGTGCGCACATGTGTGTGTGATGACGGCCGCTCAGAGCCTGGTTGTGTGGTGTCCTGACTCAGGCCCGGCCTGCCGGGGGGCCCTGGACAGTTAGTTCACTGCCTGTCTGGGCCTGTTTCTCATTCGTGACGCGGGGTGTGGGTGAGGGACGTCTGTGTGGCCTTTCACAGATGACAAACGTTGTCTGACCCTCACACGCGGTGGGGCAGGGGGCTAGTCACCTGCCTGTGACAGACCAGGGAACTGTGGGTGTGGCCCAGAACCAGCCTCTGCCCCCGGCTCACCCTCCACCCCTGCCCATCCTGGCACTCAGGAGACGAACAGCCTCCCAGGGCTCCGAGCGGATTCCTGTGGATGGATGTATCCATATAGTAGGTACCTGTGGAGACACCTCTGCTGAAAAATTCCTGCACAATGGGGACTTCCTGCTATTTTGGGATATATGGATCCGTGCAGGAGCCGGGATGCCATTTCCATCACGGTGCCACGTCTGTGAGAAGGAGGATCAATAGCAGAGGTGCGAGAAAGGGGGTGGGGACGAGCGAGAGGGAGCCGTGCTGAGCCTGGCACGGGGAGGTCATCCCCGCAGGCTTCCGGAAAGATCGGGGTGGGAAGGGCGTCCCGCTTGCCGCCCCTGGCCTCACTGGAGCCGCCCCAAATGAGGTCGGCTGGGGTGTCGGGGCCACTGGGCTGGGAGATCAGCTGACCCCCTGGGCCACAGGGGCAGGAGAGCACCCCCAGGACGTGGCCACAGCCGGGCATGGGGCAGGCTCTTGCCCAGTCACTGGGGTTTCTTCCCGCCATTGTGTGCGATGGAATGGCACCCCCATCGCACATAAGCCCAGTGAAAACCTCACAGTCTTGCTCTGCTGGGGGTCCACCCTCGGCCCTTGGTCTGCTGACCCCCTGCGGGAGGAGGGTCAGATTCATCTCAGTGCAGATGGTCGGAGCCCGGCTTGGGGTCCTGGCACAGGCTCAGATCCAGCTCTGCCGTTTCTCTGACACTCCAAACTCGGAGAGTCAGTTTCTCAACTTTAGCTTCCTTATCTGTAAAATAATCCCTTTCTTTAAAAGTGTTGAGCAGATGACATTAGAGAGTCTAGGAAGGTACTTGATAAATGTGGCCCTTTTCTGCCAGCACTGCCTGCAATGGGCTGGGCCGCAGAGGGCGAGTGCCCGTCACTGGAGCTGGTCAGAGCCCACTGTGCCCCAAGGCCTGGGAGACTGGCAGAGGGGGCCCCAGAGGCCCTGCCAAGTGGGGATCAAAAGAGAATGCAAGCCCCGCCCCCCCCGGAGACTGGAGTGACCCAGCCCTGCTGAGGACCACAGAAGTCCTCCTAAGATCGCACTTCACTCTCGTGCGTTGCGGCCGGGAGGCACCTTCTCTGTGCTTCTGCCCCGAGCCGGCGGTTGAGGGGGCGGTGGCCATGGCTCCCGAGGGGAGCGCACGGTGCAGTGAGATGCCAGGGAGACTGAATGCAATTGCACACCAGGTGTTATGTATGTGACGCCCTGTGAATGCATTGATCCCTCGGGGATCGGTTATGAGTCAGGTAACAGACCAGCTTGTAAATGAAATATATTGGACAGTGCAGGCAGCCTGGCTGGGTGTCAGCTTGAGGGGAATAGGGCAGATTTATGAGGACTTGTTTCAGGCAGGGTGGCCGCAGCACCCGCCGTTCACCCAGCACCATTGCCACTGCTGGACTCACACACGGACCCCCAGGAGCTGGGAAGTCCCACATCACGAGGGCCGCATGTTCCAGGGACTTGCCAGGGGGTTACCTGTGTCCTCTCCAATGACCCTCACACCCAGGAGTCCGGCATCATCATCCCATTGCAGCTGGGCCAACCAGGTTCAGAGATGTTAAGTGGCTTGCCCTGTGTCACACAGCAAAGGAGCAGACAGCTTTTCAAAGTCAGATAGATGACTTGTGCCCCTCCCTTCCCAGTCAGCTCTTCTGAGCCAGGTGAGGGGGACAAGCAGGAATGGGGCCCCTTGGGGGGTCCCAGCTGAGCCCCAGTACTTGGCCTGTGTGACCCTGACCTCGGAACCAGGGCAGGGAGCCTCCCAGAGATGTGCAGAGCCAGCCGGGCCACACACAGGATCGCAGGGAGGGGCTGAGCGAATGAATGGGTTGGGGGTCTGGGCGAGTCTCCATCTCTGGGCTCAAGACCTGCCTGGGGGAGAAACAGGGGTCAGTGTGACCAGGGTCAGGGCTCAGAGCACAGCAGAGACAGAATGAAGTGTCCTGGGCCACACGAGGTCAGATTTCTAATCTCCTTGGCCCCGTTGCTCCACCCCTTAGCTGAATATCTGACCAAGAATACCAGGAGATGCACATAATCTTCTGGCTCCGCCCAGGCCCCTCAGAGACAGGAGCCCTCTGCCCCTCCCCCTGCTGAGGTCTCTGTCGCCGAGGGAAGCCCTAGTGAGCACCTTTGTCGGGGGTGGGTGGGTAGTGGGAGAAGGAGGAGGGGCCCGTTCATCTCTCTTCATGTCTCTCCCTCAGCTTCACCAGCTCCTCAGTGATCTTTATGGCCATCAGTTATTATATCTTCAATTGATATGAGTGATCTCAATGGTTCTTAATGTTCAGTATTAAATCTCTCGTGTAAAGTATCTTTAATGTTCGGCATGAAGCCCCTAGTCATTGCCAGTAGTGCCGCCACAGAGGCCTCGACAGGGCCTTGAGTCCTTCAGGGTGGTAGTGAGGGGTCCTGGCCCCTGGGTCCCCAGGTCAGTGGGGCAGGAGTCTCTCCCCAAATCCTGCAGCTGGAGGATTTTATGATGGGAACTGAGACTTTCAAGAACACAGTCGAGGTTTGAGGTTAGAGCAAACACATGGTGTTAGTTGTCTTGTTTCTGCTGTAACAAATTGCTACCAACTTGTGAGTAAAAACAACACCTCTTCATTTCTTACAGCTCTGGAGGCCAGGAATCTCCAGATGAGTGGACTTTAGGGGCTGAAATCCAGGTGCTGGCAGAGCTGGTTTCTTTACAGGTTCCGGCGGACAATGTTTCCTCGCCTGTTCCAGCTCGGGGAGGCCCTGCATCCCTGGGCTTGTGGGGGCATCAGTCCCGTCCCTGATTCATCATCACTCTGCACTCCTGTCCCCCACCCCACCCCTTAAAGGGCCTTTGAGATTACAAGTGGGGCCCCCCGCATAATCCGGGGAAATCACCCTTTCAAGCCCTCACCGTAAGGTAGGCCGGCAGCTGCTATGAGACAGGATCCACAAGGCATGCAGTGGGCCTGTGGTGCGCGGCAACCCAGACAGCCCTGCAGGTGGGGAGGAAGGCCGGGGCTGTGGAGAGGTACCCGGGATCCCCATCCTGCCTCCCCCTTCGTGGGCTGGGGCACTGACCCTTCCCGAGGCCCAGTGCTTGTGGCTAAGGGCAGCCTCCCTCCTGAGATTCCTGTGGCCTATGAGTGACCCCAATATGGACAGCGAGGACCTCGCTTCGGCATCCAGGGCCCGGACAGGCTCTGGCCCAGATGTCGCACGCTCTGCTTACCCAACGTCCTCCCACAGCCCTTGCTCTCCTGCACACAGCCCTGCACACTCAGTGTTCCTTTGGGGTGCAATCCCCTTACATCCCTTTTCCATGGGCAAACGCCTATTCATGCTTCAAGACATGGTTTTGGTGTCTCCTCCTCCAGGAAGTCTTCGCTGATTATGCCCACCCTACACAGCTCCTCCCACCCCTTGGGGGCTCCCTGTGCGCTGTGCCCTTGCCCAAGGCTGCTTTCCCTGCCCTGAGCAGCTGCCCGACCTTTTCTAGGGGGGCTTTTCCCAGCTGGGCTGAGGAGCTGCTGGTGCTGGGCTACCTGCTTGCATGGCCCCATTATCTCACATGTAATTGATGCTTCCCATCACTCTCCTGTCTTCTTGGAACAACTTCAGGGTTTATTGAATCTGGAAAGAAAAGAGAGAGAGAAAAAGAGAGCCAGGTACATCGCACAAATCAGTGGTTCTGACAGTTTTATTAAATAATGGGGCAGTTCGGTCATGTTGTAAAATAAGGAGGCAGGGGCCAGGGCTGGAGACGCGGAAGGAGGAGTCTGGTCTCTTCCACAATTGCCCTTGGGTTCTCCTTCATCTGTGGAAGATGGGGGTTCAGCTCCAGGTCTCCCTCCCAATTGGCAGCTGGGCGACCACAAGCGGTGGCCAATCCCTGAAGGCCCGGAGCCACCCTCGCTCCCCTCCTGGGCCAGGTGGCTGCCGTTCTCCTGTCCTGCTGCCAGGGTCACTGAAAAGTGCCGGGAAGCCATGTGACTTTCACAGGGAAGGAGAGGAGGGCAGAGGCCAAGGGCAGAGCCGAGAAGGGAAGGAACCCATGTTTCCAGGGGCTTACTGTGCACCAGGAACCAGCCACTGGGCGCTAGTGACAAGGAGCCCCTGGCAGACAGGGCAGCCCCCAGCTCCCAGGTAGGCAAACAGGCTGCATCCAAGTGAGGCGGCTCCCCTAAGGTGGACACTGGTGCCAGAGCCGGCTGCGTGGCGCGTTGGTGCCTTGGCTTGTGTGTCCCTGCTGTGGGGTGACAACAGTGGACCAGGGGCGTGGGGTCGTGAGCCCAAGGATGCCCCCCCCGTCTCCATCCCACCTGACGCCTAGGGAAAGTGAGGCTCAGACATGTGGCCTGAGTCCACGACGCCAGCTGCCTGTACCCGGGCACTGGGGTGAAGTAGAGCCAGTCCCACACCTCGAGGGGCTGCCTGAGGAGGAGACAGACGAGTGCAAGCACGGAAGGTCCTGGATCAAATAGCGCGGCCCACGGGGAGCCTGCGTCATTGGTCATGTTTACCCATGGTGCCTGATTTTCACACTGATTCTCACCCCAAGCCAGTGAGGCAGTGGAGTAGGCACAGTTAGTGGCCCAGAGAGGTTATGATACTTGCCTGGGACCACACAGCTCAGGAGAGTCGGAGACTGGGCAGAGGCAGGGCCCAAGCCCTCTCACCCAGCAGTGCCCCTATGGTACCTGCAGCACCGCCCCATGTCCCCCAGGGGCCCTGAGACAGCAGAATGGACCCTCACCTGGCGGGAGCATCATCTTCTTCCTGCCTTGGCCAGCACCGTTCATCACGGCACGCCAGGCTTCTGATGCTGGTCCCCGGGCAGGAGAGGCAGAGACAAACCAATGGGATGTCAAGGGCTCCAGCAACATCTTGGGTAAGTTGTCCATAAACCAGAAATAATTGATCTACAGGCTGGCAAGACACCCAGCAGAATACCAAGGTATTTGCGGCTTTTCTGCTTAATAACCCTCAACTCTCCTGGGCAGCTGACGGGCCTGGGGTCTGGCTTGGTCTTTGCAAGACTGGCGGAGTCCCAGGGGTCCAGGGGTGGGTGGGCCCTTCCTCTGGGAGCCCCGGGGCCCTGAGAGGCCGAGGCAGGTGCACCCTTACTGGTGTCCACGGAGCCGCGCTTGTACATTGGGGGCTGGGGTCACAGAGGTCAGCTCACCCCTGTCCATGGGCCATGCAGGCAAGATTCCACTGAATTCCATCCAAAAAAAAAAAAAAAAATCAGAACAAAATAATGGTCAGTAGAAAGTGACTTTCTCATTTCCCCGACACGCAGGCAGCTCCTCAGCGTGGGAACGGGTGGAGCTGTGGTTTTGTGGAAACGGCAGCAGGCATCTTGGGGTGTTCCCGACAGGGAACCGGGACCCTGCTGCAGCGGCCCCGGGAAGGCGGCTCCCTGTGTGTCTGCCTCCGTGCCTGATTCCTTCTTCAGGGACTGCAACCAGACTCAGATTTGCTTCTCCTCCCACACGCTCCTGTGCAGGTCCCCATCCCCGCTTCTCTGCTTCAGAGCCCGGGGAGCACTGAAGAGCCCGACCCCTAGGGCCTGCCGTCCTGCCTAGGGCTTTGGGCCAAACTCCCTGGGTCCATTGTTAAGTCACTCAACAAACACACACGGGTCCCTCTCTGAGGTGAGCCCTGTGTGCCGGCAGAGCCCCTATGGAAATCAGACAAAAACCCCAGGAAAGGACCCAAGGGGCTGGTGTAGGCCTGGGGAGGACGCAGGGCAAGGAGCCCCAAGGGGGTGGCTTTCAGGTGGAGAAACCAAGCAGAGGCCCAGGGTGGGCTCCTTCTGCTTCTTTAGAGCCTGCCACCCACAGCCTGCCATCAGGCACCAAGGCCACCAGGGACCTGGGGCTCGGTGGGGGGCGGCGGGTGGGGGTGGAGGAACCTGTCCTGTCCCACGTGTGTGCCAGCACCTGTGGAAGGGAGACGAGCCCCCTCCCGGGACAACTTCGCATCTGTCTACTCCAGACCTGCGTCTCGCCCCAGGGCCTCCAGGAAGGGGCACTCTGTGTCTGAAGCTGCTGACAGGACCAGGGGCTCTGGCTCCCTGCTGGGCTGACCTCCCACCTCTGACCCCTGACATGCTGGAGCAACGCCAGATGGACAGATTGCCTGTGCGGCAGAAGACCCGAACAAAGTAAGTTGAACACGTCTTTGAAGGAATCCTCTCCCCCGCCCCCGCGCCGGCTCCCTCCCTCAGGCTGTCTTCTCTAAATAGACCAAAACATGGTAATTTTATGAACAAATCAAGGCATGCATTATACATTTTTATGTTCTTAAGTTAACAAAGTGACTTGGAATCTATAAAAGGCACCAAAATAAGTATTGCATTTATTTTTGCCTTCCTGAATGGCC